>NW_020539725.1:42488468-42515804 GCF_003426905.1 Ctenocephalides felis | reverse complement strand
AAATAAGTCAATAGTTGCAACTAAAAGTAGCACTAAATTGTACTATTTTACTTCATACTAAAATTGCATTAATATACCTGACCAACACTGTAGAAACCAAGTTTAAATATAAATATTATTTTTTTATTGTTTATGCACAGATTTAAAATACAAAAAATCTCAAATAATATATCTCATCCAATCGACACAATCACATTTGTTCGAGATCTAAAAAGTATAACTTACAAAAAAATATTGAATTGAGTTAAAATTGTTTGATGAATATTTTTTTACTGATGTAAAGAAACACTTTCATATTTAGAGATATTGATATTAACATTGTTCTTTTTGGTTCTTTGATTTAGCATGGGTTCATTCTTTTCTTCAATCCGCCTGAAACCAGAAATTTTGTGTTTGATCCGGAAAAAAGCACTTTTAGCTTTTTTTGTTTATTTGAAAGTGTAGTGTAGCAATTATTTAATATAGCATATATATATAATGAATAGTACTGCCCTAAGGCAGGTCCGTGAACTGAGTTAAACTCGATTCAGGAAAGAAGTAGGGTGAGAGTTTTTCCCATTTTCATTTTAAACCACAGTGCCCGAGATGGCCTTATTTTTAACATATTTTGATCTATATTTTCAATTGAAAATATACATCGCACGGCCCTATGTCAAGAAATGAGTATACGCATACCAGACTAGGTCTTTTGTCTGGGTATGTCAGGCTCAATACTGCCTGGGTATAATGCCGAAGTACACGGAAACTACTGTTAGGCATTACATTATGGGGGAGGCTTTAGAATTCTTTCTTAATTGAACTTTTGTCCTAATTTGTCCAATTCGCTATTCTTTGTTTAAAAGTGTGTGGTGCGTACATATGTATGTTTGAAATTATTTCACTTTTATTTAAAAACGACATATTTATTATAAAACTGCTTTTGTCTAATATAACGATTAATTTTTAGTGAATCTAAAATCTAAGTTTAAGTACTTCAACAGTTGTACACTATTATATCAATTACAGTAGACATATGGTATTCATCAAATATTTAATTATTTACTTGTTCGTAATGTACATCGAGTGCTCAAGAGCAGAAAAACAATTTTTGTTGTTTGGTTTTCTTTGAAAAAGATGAAAAGAATTCTGATTAATAAAGAATTTGAATAAAAATATTTAAGAACATATTATGGGCTTATATTGATATTAATGTTATAATAAAATGATAATATTCATTCATCTCATAACGATGGTGCAGTAGGACATGACTAGCTTATAGAAATATACTATAAATAAAAACATTAGGTTTTTAATGTAAATTTTCTACCTATGTATAATATCATCAAGTGATACTTAGAAGCAAAAAAAATTATACTTATATAAATGAGAATACGCAATCTATATAATATAATAGAATGAATTTATATAAGTTAGACTTATATCAAGTTTATGAAAACCACTAACCACAACTATTTATATTTTCTTTATTCAACATATTTAGACAACGTTTACAGTACTTTAAACTAACTACATAATTATAATAAATCAATGTAATAGATGTAATTGTATAACTAAAAAAGCAACAAAAAAATAAATTAATTAAAAAATTATATTAATTATTAAATATAATAAAGAATGCTACAATTTTAAAATAATAGAATAAATCGATTATTTTTAACAATTCTAAATTGACATTCCAAGTAAATTAAAAAAGTTTTGTCAAATTGTTAGTAAAATTTTGATACAAATGGATCAATTTGAATTTTTTTTATATTGGGTCCTACAATACATGCTTTAGCTACAATGTATTCAATAGATTTATAAGTGTACGAAATCAATTAAATTAACTATATTTTATTGTAGTGCCCAGCATTTACTATAAGGATAATAAAAAAAAGATAATAACAGAATGTTTTGCTATGTTTACACATTATTATTAGTTTTTATTGCAAATGGAAAACTATGTCTGATATTTATTTTAGCTTAGATTTAATGATATTTTGCACCAGAAGGTTTCATTTGAGATGAAAAACAATCAGAACGATTTTATGTTGTTATTGAATTACAATACAAATATCAAGGGACCTATTATCATATATTACAACCTCGATGTGCAATGGATCGATTACACTTTGTTCATCATCATTATATATATATATATATATATATATATATATATATATAATATATATATATATATATGCAAAAATTGGTCGTGAGTTCTAACCCCGCTCTGGACAACCAGACACCGTGCAGTATCGATGTCCATTTTCACACTAAAATATAGATCAGAATCATGTTCATTGAAAATAGCCCGTTTCGGGCACTACGATGTGAAATGGCAACTGATGGGAAATATCTGACACTATTCTTCCCTGAGTCGGAGTTTAACTTAGTTTATAGATCTGCCCTAGGGCAGTATTACCCATTAATATGCAAAAGAGTCAACTTTATCAATATGCTTGATGCTTGCATAATGTTTAAAAATTCATAAAATGAAAAACAAGTTTAAAAAAGTATATAAATTCAAGAATTCAAGAAATATTAATTTTAAATATATGTACTACTTAATTATACAATGATAATTTCAAATTACCTATTATTTTAATTAATTTCAAAATGCTGATGCATTCATTAAATATTAACAGAGCTTCAAAAATAATTTTAAATAAATTTATTCAGAATCAAGTTTTGATTGTTTTTTATTGTAATTCTTCTCCATTTAAAAATATTCCATTATTGCAAGTTTATAAATAAAAAATTATGCACGGAAAACTACAATACAATTAAAAAACTAAATTTTGCAGAAAAAATGCATCGATGGAATGTTTCAAATATAATTTTAATAATTCATTAGTACCAAAAAATGTCGATATTTGTAAACTTGAATACGGAACGTGTAGCACTACTTATAATTTGAGTTACGTAATATTTTTATACAAAATTCGACCTCATGGTAAACTGATATTTATCTTCTTGTGCGTCAGCAGTACCGATTCTTAAGAGATATTTGTCTAGAATATACAATTAGGTGATTTATTAAAAAAAATTAAAATAATGTGGAAGGAGGCTTTGAACAATTTGCACACGATATGAAATTTGACCCATAAAATGTTATTAAATTATTTTTAAATAATTTGTTTATTTGTATTGACTTTGCAACCCAGAATTTATAGTTTTTGATTAGTTTATCCAATTATACTTTTCTATTATATTGCACAACTGCTTGAGATACCACATTCCAGGAGGCTCAAGCGTTGGAACAATTTCTATATTTTTTATATCAAAATATGTTAGTTAATTCAATTTTTTTGTAGTATTATTATATTATTTCATTATTTACTATCATTTATATTATTATTATTATTATTAGTTACTATCCTTATGTTATTATATTTATTTATTCTTATTTAGTTTATTCTTTTTAGTTAATATACATAAGCAAAGCAGCTCATAGAATGTAATTACTGTTCTGATTGCTGTATGATAATAATAATAAAAAAAAACATTTTATTATTTGCTTGTTGATCTGTATACATAAAATATTAAATCATTTGATCATAACAGAAAAAATATCTAAGAACTACATCGTGATCTGCATGCAGCTCTTTACAGTATTGATCGAACAAGAAGAAAAATTATCAAAAAGTCTAGAAATACATATTGCATAAGGTTATTTAAAAGTTAAGCCATAATCAATTTTTAAAACAGCTGTAGAAAATAAATTTCAAAATTTCTTTTACTGTTTCAATGTTAATGCTAGTAATTTAAATAAGTATCAGTACCATCAGTTTTAGATTTCTATCTGTATCTAACAAAAAGATATACTTCTGTCTTTGCAAGAAGACAATATTGCATAGTGGAGGTTCTTGCTCTCATACATGCTATCACAATTAGTTGGAGGGCAATGTATCAAAAATTTTATCTTTCAAAATTATTGAAATTTGATACGACTTGAGATATTCTCTCAGTATAACAGAATGATTCAATGGAAAGTTTAAGCCATATCCATTACACCATGAACCACAAGATATTTTGTTAAGATCCCTGCTTTTTAACTCTTTTCTATCTAGCACTTTCAATAACTCGTTACCATAGAGTACACAAAAATGCATATAGAAACATCTGATTAAAAAAACCTTGTTTTTTGGTGGAAAATTTTTTAGGCAATCTCTCTATGGACAACCAATTGAATTCGAGTTTTACCTAGTTCTCTATTTTCCATAAGGAAAATATGATTCATATTGACTTTTTTCAAAATTTCAAATATTGATAATATAAACGTGAGACCCCTGTCAAACTCGTATTTAAACATATTGAAATCAGGATCATAATTGTTATGTAAAATTTCCACGATAATGAAAATTGCCTTACTCTTATGAATAATATTAATGGTCTAACTAAGTAGAAATTTACACTTCGATTTGTTACTACAAAACTATAGTTTGATATATCACAGAAAA
This sequence comes from Ctenocephalides felis, assembly GCF_003426905.1. NCBI lineage: Eukaryota > Metazoa > Arthropoda > Insecta > Siphonaptera > Pulicidae > Ctenocephalides > Ctenocephalides felis. Next base: position 42,511,362 of record NW_020539725.1, on the reverse strand, counting down.
TTAAAAAAAAACATGCAGTTATATGAGCATTATCATATTTCAAATTTATCTCTATTTGCGTGCGTTGTTCGTTAATATTTTGAATTCAAGATGATATCACAATGCCTCTGATAATTATTAAAGAATTAATGTTCAGATTGAATCACAAATTATCTTGCAATCTGTTCATAAATTCAGATAAATAATTCATCGTCATACGTGACTGCATTAAATGATTGCGATTTTTAAAGGTCGAATGTTCTGACAAAAATTATGTAAAGGCTCTATATATACATGACGGATTTTAATATAAAAACTAATTATGGGTATTAATCTAATTTCTATAAAATCAGACAAAACTCGAAATTAGCTTATTAATTCAATATTTTTATTATTCTTTTAATCATATTCATTTAGTATTTTATAAAAGCATTTTCAATTTATAATTTTATTTATTTTTTCATATTATATTTTCAATACTATCAATACATAGCAAACCAGAAAAAAACACAAAAATTTAAATGAATTGTTTAATGAAAAAAAATAACTTTGAATGAAATAAAATAATAAAATCTAAGTTAAATTATAAAATTATGTAGCTACAATCACATGATTATCAAATTGTAAGTGGAATGCAAAGACATAGGTATGTCTTAAATAATTTCTAATAATTGTGATAAATAAAAGGCCAGAATTAGATTTATTTACACAAAGTGGATTTATAATGATAAAAATAGATTTAGCAATATTTTTTAAACAGCAATTGTTTTCTTTAATGAACTTACTATAGACACTAGACAATCAAGCATTCAACCATATTTTGTTAGTTATGCTAGAATCATCATCATCAAAATGTTTAATAATTAAAAAAAATTTTGGTATTTTTGTCTCTTCAATATCTTTAGGTTAGAACAGTCAAATAATTACTGAATGTCCTAAGTGTGACAGATTGTATTTAAAATAGAATTAAAAAAATAGAATGCGTGTAAGTTTCACACGTGATTGAAGTAGAACTTATTTGCTACATCATATAACAATTTTGAATAATGTTTTTAGTAACATGGTAATACTCGTGATGCACATATTTATTAGTATCAATTTAATAGCATTAAAAATATAAATAATTTTCAGAAACAATAATTTAATTAAAATCATACTTCTAATATGACATGATCGGTTTGTCATTGTAATTAGCATTTAGAAATTAACCTTTATTAGAGAAATGAAGTAATTGCTGATTAATAAATTCTATAATATTCGTTCACACAGTGGATTATGTCAAAAAACGCCTAAACAAATATTGTTTTCGCAACTTCATTCATCATGTAATTGTGTTTGAAGAACTTCATGTGATTAAAATTAGCATACATTCATTAACTGATTGTATTTTTTTACTTTTTCGCTGGCGATATAATCTCATTCTTTGAACAGCTGTAATATCTGTTTTACCTAAAAAATATTTTCCATTTCAATAACTTCAAAGATTTATAGAAACTACGAATAATATAGAAATTATTTCAATAAACTTATACTTCATACATGGCGCAAATGCAGCATTTGTTTTATTATTTTTATTTTTATTATAATTATTTACGGGGGACAGGGTAAAATATTATTCTGATTCAGGCATTTTTCATTAAATCAAGATTTGTACTACGATGTAACTTTAAAATATTTATTTATCTTTTCCGATTTCCTTGTTGATATCGGTACGCAAACAACGTTGACGCCGGTACGCATACAACGACAGATCTCTATGCACATAGGCGACGACTAATCACAATCGACCCGGACAGAAATGATATCATCGAGAGCGAATGACAAATCATTGGCACTCGACTCTTATCTTATCTTATCTGCCATAACACTTCCGTTGCATTTGTACGGATTTACACCCTAGTCGCACCTAAAAAAGTTTTACTTCAAAAAAAACATTTTTGGTATTTTAGTCACATAAATCACTTTATGGGTAGTTAAACAAAATATCTATTTATAAGTTTTTCTATTATTAATGTGCGTATATGTATATAAAACGTAAATTTACACACCTCCTCGCAAAAGGTAAAAGTGTTAATTATCCGCAAATATTTCACACCTCATTGGATTAATTAATTAAACCAGCTAAACAATGCTGGAGCCATTTTTGTTTATCTATTTGTTAGCAAGATTTTTGCTTTGGACTCGCTAATTTTGGCAATCAGCTGTTTCTTTTTATTTGAATGTACATAGTTGTAAAACAAACAGGTGTCTAAACATGCAAAGATGTGTTACACAATCTCTTATTATGCTCTGCAGGTTATCAGGCGAATATTTGGAGAATGTGGAGCGATTATTTTGAAATCGCATTCCATTAACAAGATTGTTTGCTATTTTCTCTAATGTATTTGTTACACTCGAGATCTAGGATTCGGAATTAATTATGGATATCTCAGAACATTATAATAATACAGCATTATTCAGTAAATAATATTTAGTTTCAAAAAAACTTTTAGTTTAGTTTATGTTTCCAATTATTGGTTTGGACCACTGTTTTGTATTATTTTTCAATCTCTTCTTAACAGTTTTTACTTTCTAAATATCTATTTCCTCGCTTTTGGGTCATGTGCTTTCACTTACACTTTTTTTATTATCGCTCAAATCTTTCAGTTTTTCTATTTCATCAGAAATCATGAAATTTATAGTATATATATAAGGCGGGACATCAGAATTCATTTTAGAGGTATAGTTTCTTCAGCAAAGTACCTTATTTTGATCCCTAGTATCCGAAAATCATGTGTGCCTAAGCGACTTTTCTGGCCCATACAAATCGACCCGCTCTAATATATATACTAGATAACCCGACAGACGTTGTCCTCGTCTACAATTCAAAAGTTCCAAATTCTTTATTTCCTATCTCATACATTTTAATATCCTATTTGATGCCCTGCCTAGTCCTGTGATTTTTTTATGGTCTAAGCAAAAGCAATATAAGAAATTCAGAAAACAAATAATATAGTATCTTCGGTAAAATAACAATACCACACTTGATTTTAACACACAACATAATTGCTTCAATAATTAACTTCCCGTAGGGCAAATTATAGTAATCGCAAAAAAATCGAAAATAATTTTTTTTATATATCTTTACGTTTCAAAGGTTTCTGAATACTTTGGCATACCTTACAATTAGAAAAAATGGATGCATGTGTGTGCGTGTGTGTATGTGTGTGCGGATACAAATTTTCGTCGACGATTTCAGGAACACTGATCAACCGATTTGGATAATTTAAAAAACACATTCGATTCGTATTGATAAAGAGACGTGCTGAATAGTTTTTGACGAAGGTAGGTCTAGCCGTTTTGAATATACGGGGCAAAAAGTGCCAAAACTGGTAACCCAGTTTTTAAGAGAACGGAGCGTCCGATTTTAATAATTCAAAAAACATTTTACTTGTATTGGCAAGATGAAGAACTGATCAAATTTTCATGAAGGCAGGTCTAGTGGTTTCGGAGACCTAATGAAAAAAGTAAAAAAAAATACCATTTGGCGGTCAAAAATGATGATTAGACATATGCACATCAAATTATCAGATATTTTAACAATAAGTATAATTTTTTTTACATTTCTATGGGTTCCGTAATTTATACATTAAATTTTTATTGTTTATTATATTCTATTGTATTATTGTATTATATTTTATTGTATTCTAGATAACAATCTAGGCTCATAATTTCATCTAAATTCAAATTTCATGTGTATTGACATTTCTAGCAGATGACTGTTCAAATATTTTCAATGTCCAACAATAATAACTGGTTTGTTGTAATTGTTGATTAAATCTTGAAAATTTCCTTTGACAAACTCTAAAAAGAATTATCAAAATCCGAATAACCATTTAGGAGATGTATCGAATCATACCCCCGTACAGAAGAATTTTATTTATAAGATATATTAAGTTGCAAATACTACTACTCAAAGCAATCGATTAGTTATGTAACCATATCATTTACTAGTAATGATTTAATGGACATTTTCCATTCATTGAATTTTAAATTACCTACTTCATTATTTATTGGTTTCATTGAAATGTTAAAATGTATTGTTTAACGTAGTTGTTTCTAAATTTAGTTTACTAAACGCAAACTTATTTTAACACATGCAAATAAATTGATTTCATATATTTCTCTATTTAAAAAATAAAGTTCAATATGAACTTGTTATCATAAATAATATTTTATTATTTAAATCATATTAAATTCAAATATTATACAAGGAGGATGCATATTATTTTCAAAATATCAGGCATAATCAGGACTACTTTTAGATATATGGGTACTATCTTTTAGATGTAGAATGGAGTAAAATTGGAATTTTTGGGGGTAAAAAGTATATATTTATCTCTTCGGCATGGAGATAATAACAACTTAGATTAAAGTATATTGCAAGCTTTTCAACCCCTGACATACCTTTAATAGTAAGTCCACATTACACTTCAAATAGAATATAACAGATTCGTGTTTATCCTTTCGTGATTTTTCTATTGGTCCTCACATGATGCTCCAGAACTTTCAAAAACTTGATTTCTATTCTCTGCACTTTTGTTCTGTATCTTTGAACCGACTGAACCTGCCTTTGCCAAAAACTAATCAGCACATCTCCCTATCAATAAGAATCGAATGTTTTTTAAACCATTCAAATCGGTTGAACCGTGCGCCTGAGAACGTGAACGAAAAATTGCATCCAAACATACATACACACACACATCCATTTTTTCTAAGGTATGTCAAAATGTTCAGAAACCTTCAAAACGTGAAAAAATGCAAACATGTTCAATTTCGATTTTTAGACCATCACAATAACTTATCCTACGGCAAGTTAATAAGATTGATCTTTTAGTTTTTGTTTAAATTTCACTGTCACATCTTATGGTAAGTAAATAACATAGCAAGTTAATTCTTAAATTGAGGTATTTCAAAATTAACTTGCTTTTATCACCAAATTAAATAATACTTGATGATATACCTCTTAACACATTAACTTCTCAAAATTTGTGTAGGTAGAATATGTTAGGTTTTGTTATATTTTCGGAAAATTATACTAACAGATTTGAACAGTTTAAAAACTTCTGGTCAGAATAAACAATTGGTCACATAATGTCTACTAATATGACCACTAATTTTCAAAAACCCAAATTCACTTTAGATAAATTTTTGACTCGTTTGTTGAAGTTCAGATATATTTATATAGACGTATTGCCTAATGCAGGTTTCTGTATCAACAAACACTTTTTAAGCTGAATATAAAATTTATGCAAAATTAGTAGTAATAAATTATGCATATCAAACTATGATTTTTATGATCCATTGTGATCCATTGCGAAGTATACTTTACTTTTTACGATTGGTTCATTAGTTGTTATCTCCATCAAATAATATAATGATTTCTATTATTTGGGCAATATATTTTAGGGGCTAATCAGAATATAATAAAATTGTGTATTTTAAAAGAATCTAAACCGATTTTCTTCGAAAAAGTACTAAAAATGCAAAAGGAATCTGCGCTTCTTTTCTGTGTCTTTTATCCAGTGTAACGATTAACGTATTGTCTTTTCCATTAATTTTTTGCACGCTCCTTTTGTTTACTCAGTAAATTATTCCCGCAAACTCACATGTCGCCAAAATTCTAATCTGCGATTTGACAAAACCTTCGGACAACATAGAAACAGAAAAATGGACGAAGCAGCTTTACGTTTTACATCGGCGACAAATGTGAACTGATTAGCACCCAATTATGACAATATCCAGAAAATAAATTCGCAAACAGAGACAACATTAAATATGGTTCAACTTGCGTATTATGGTTTAGTTGATCAGAATTTGCGAACAAGGGAAAATCGTTAGAAGTGTTGTTTGATTTGTTTTTTTGGAAGTGTATATATTCAGGTAGGCAGTAATAAATGTTTACTTCAAATTAAACATGTTTGAACGAAAGTTGTTTGTTTTATATGATTTGAATTGTGTGGATTAGAATTGATCCTATATCGATATTTTTTAAAAATATATTTAAAATGTTAACAAAGGATTACAAACTATCAGACATCTCTAAAATTGACCCTCTGAGCATCATCTATTTTTCAAAATATTTCCACGAAATATCTATAATACTTAACTTTGGTGCATTTCTTCTATTTAGTCACTTGATTGTTTTGGTTATATTTCGAATTTATTGAAATAATAATCTTTTAACATTTTTATATTAATAAAGCTTCAATGATAATTTTTATATAGTTGTCTACTGAATTATACTAGTTTCTGCCCAAAAGTTAATTAATTGATATTTTAAAAGCAACATATAAAATTTTGAGTTCTGATCTTCCCTAAATATTTTTATTATTATCTATTTTTTAATAGAAATCAGAACTCTTCAATGTTCTATGAGCTTTTGTGATATATTTTCTTTCACCTAACTTCTATTAGATGGAGTAAAATATTTCCTTTTACGTTCGGGTGAAATTTTTGAATAGATACTTCTAATTATGATGCTATTTTTACTTGGTAGCTTATTTCGGGTTATATTTTTAATTGAAAACGTATATCACTACTGCTTAACTCACAAAAATTTTAGTTGTCATTGTTGTTTAAAAAACAAACAACAAAAACTTTATCATATTTGCTGGAAAGTTAGTTTGTTGGTAAGGACTTGGACTAGCAACCACTGGTTCCTAGTTTGAGGTCCGCCTCGGCCAGCTTGTAATCAAGCAGTATTTTTTATTTATTTATTTATTTATTGATTGATATTAGATTTTTACTTAGAATTATAGACTTAAAATATGATCTCAAATGAATAGAGCTTTTTGGTATTATTGCTGCGATATATATAACCAGTATAAGATCAAAAATCTATTAAAAAATCTTATCAGTTAGTACCTGGTTTTTATTTATGGTTATTAATTTATGCTTAAGGATTTACATCACACCAATTCAAGAATATATTATTTGAAAAAAAAAGTAGACTGTTAACATGATAAAGCCAAAATTACATCACAATATTAACCTTTATTCTGCCAAAGCTTATCATTTGCGATAGCTTACTGAATCTATTAATTTTAGTATTTATTATATTTGCTTTAAAAATATGATAATTCAAGTATGGTGCAAAAGTTTTGCTCTTGTATGCTAATTGACCATCTTATTCTTATTTCGTAAATCTTATCATCAACTTTCTCTTTTATAACTTCTTGAGGGAGTGTTACATGTTTTCACTAGAAAATTTGAATTTCTAATTTCGTTTAACCTAAGATTTATTTTATCTAAGTTCCAAGTCAATCTGAATCGTTTGAAAGCAAAATTTGCTAAATTTGTTCGTATGTATTTGAGGAGAAAGTCCTTTTATCAACGTTTTTTCTAGTTTCAAAAAGTCATTATTATAAGGTCTTTAAAGAATTCTAAATCTCGATTCATAATGATTTATTTCGAAAAATTTCTGCAATTTGCTCTAGTGCAAAATGCCATTTTCACCTAGTTTAAAAGACTATCAATTATGCAACATCAGTAAAGAATTCCCAGAGTGTCTCTATTTTTTTTGTTCTCTTATCAAATAATGAATATTATAAAGCTCTAGAAATTCGAATACTATACTTAAGTATAATAGTCCAGACATTATAGTAAGTTTACCTCGGATTCGCGATACCCAGCTGTAAGTCTGTAAATACCTGTATTTTGCACCCTAAAGTTGTCTCAAAACCTCTACATATGTTGCGTACACCCTACCATATGTAGGTTTTGAGACAACTAATTTAAGCTTCAATGACTGGACTAGGACCAGGGTAATAATAATTACCTAATGCAGTTTGGCTTGTAATTAATTTTTGGAAAAATATTTGGTATATTGAAAATAATTTAGATCTGAATTGTAATTCTAGCTGAAGTTCTGAAACCCACTTATATATTTCAAATAAATAATTTTCACTTTGTAATCTAGTTTATATAATTGTTATTAATATTAGAAAATGTTACAGTATTTATAATAATCTATTTAAAATCATTTATTAATCTTCGATCATTTTGCCTTAAGGCACGATGTTATACACCACTAGTTTCATGATTGCTTTTACAATCCTAATTGTACATCATTTATTTAAAATAAAATAAAAATTCGATGCTGCTATTTAATTAAAAACTTCTATAAAGTACAAAGATATTTATTACACCTTTTACGATCCTGAAAATAATACTTTTATTGATGTAATAATTTTTCCGCATTTTATTGTCTTCTCGTATATAACAGTTATTCAATTAAATTTTATGTCGATCTCCATCAGTAAAATCAATATTCGCAATCGTATTAATAATGTAATACTTCTCACACGTCATTCACATATTTTATGTCATGAGATATTTATTTGAATTGGAGTGAATGAAATGAATAATTTTGATTCACGATTAATTTGAATCAATAATTCATTCATTTTGAGTATCCATTGAGAAGTTGTTAACACCTTATTATATTTTTGCGATTTGCGTATCACATCCGTAACGGTTTGTAAATTGTAAATAAACAATATTTTGTGTCAATGGGTTTCGAATTGGTATGGACTATGATGACGTAGATGGTAAATAATAATACATTTAAAATACTGGATAAAGTCTCAAGCAAATATCTGCACATGTTAACAGATTTAGTATCAGTTTAGGGAAGTCGGATATGACAAATCCTGTGAGACAACTCCACTCGGATTCACTCCGATAAATCATGAGAATCAGTGAGAAAAGTTTTCAATGGATTACGTTGTTTTTGTTAGGTACCTGTCTAAATACGGAACTCAAATCGAAAATTTTTGTCATATTTTGCTTTTTTGTTTCTGCCAAGGAAAAATAGCATTCTAAGCTTATACAAAGTTATGAGCCAATTAGGGTGACAATCCTCAAAAAAGTAGCAAGGTCAAAATTGTTTTGCCAAATTTTGTTCTGTTGATTTTTCCCTAAAGCACTAGTCATCCAGTTGAAGGTGATTACAAAGGAATTCTTTATTTTTACTCTTGTCATCCAACCGAGCGATCAATTCTGATATCTACACTGAACTTAATTATGCAAAATTAAAAGCCTGGATTGACCTTTTACCTTTTTATTCTTTTTTAATATCAATCAGAATACAGTACAATTCTATGAGCTATTTGGCTTATGTCATTCACTCACACACATACATACATACTTTCAAACACACATATAAATTAATATGATAATTATTATATTGATAGTTAGAAAATAACTTTAATAAGTGATTCAACAATTATGTTCATATAAAGTTTGATTAACAAATTAAAGCATTTTTTTATTCAATTTTTGACATATATTTTTGGCCAATTGGCAAAAATCATTAGAGCTTGCTTTGTTGGGAAGTTGTGCCTCTTCCTCCATATACTGTTGACTTGGGACCTTCTGATTGTTTTTCATTTTATCTGCACAACATTCTTTGAATGGTATATAATTCAATGATGATGATGGTGTCAAATTGTATGTGATTCAGTTTTTTGCAAATCAAAACTGAATCACGTTGAATGTTGGATAATAATGGTGCTTGGAAGATGACTAAATGTCATTGATAATAATGGACAATGCATTACAGAAAAAAGTTCTTTAGTTTCATGAACAAAATGTCTTCTAATATTTCTAACAAAAATTTACTCTTACTTAGTTGCCTACCTGATAACTTTTTGGGCCAATATTATTTTAGACTATTTTTCACTGAATATCCCACACGAAGATTGAAAAAAAATGGCCATACGATCTTGAATAAAATGTCAATAATAAAAAAAGAGAGATATCTCATAGGAGATAATCTCTTAAATGCATTAACACCAACATCATATTGTCTTAAAAAATGTATTTTCTTTTGATTGACAATAAAACTATGCAAAAAAAATCACTATTTTGTAGAAATTATTTTATACAATTCTGAACAGTATTTCGGATATTTAATTATTCATTTAATTTTATAATAATTGTACAATATTACATAACACAAGTATTTATATATTCATCATCTCAAAGTATAATGTAATAAATATGATGAATTGAGACATACATGCAAATATGAAGCTTATAATAAATATTGCATGAAAAATTTAATATACTAGAAAATACTCTTTGTACACAGATATACACCCACATATGTTTGTATACATATATATATATATATATATATATATATATATATATACATTTATATATATACATTTATTGGTATGATTTTCGCAGGTTTTCTTTTATGGCACATTACTTTTGTGCTTTTACAGTCATGTGATGTTTTATTATCGAAGCTTATGTCACATATACGTTATTATCTCCTTAATGCTCAATATATTTTTATAAAAGAAAAAAATCATTTCAAAATAATCTCAATGTCACAGTATTAGTGTCGCGGTTATTGACATTGAAAATTACTATATCAAAAAATTATCAGAAATCATATTTTGTGATAACCTGATTTGCACGAATTATAGTTAAATGTTGCATAAAATATTTGCAAAATGCAATATATATATATATATATATATATATATATATGTGTGTGTGTGTGTGTGTGTGTGTTTAACAAAAGCTTTACCTACTGGAATTTTAAGCAAAAAAGCGCTTCAACCAAAACCAATCAATGCAAATTACTAACAAAATCCTTTGAATGAATATAAAGTTTTAAAATCGATACAAAGGATTTAGAAAAAACGTGGTGAAAAACAAATATAAATCTACGTACCAACATGAATTTTAATTTTACTGTCTTTTACATTGACCTAAGCAATTTTTTATCAATAGTGGCATGTTTTTTTGAAAATAGTCAATTTTTCACAAGTAAATAATTTCACTTCATAGAATTTATTCTTATTATTTCGAAGTAGAATAAATTCCTTTCAACTAGTTTTTCTGTAATGTTGATGACAAAATTAATATTTTTGAACAGTCATAGATTATTCAAAAAGTTTAAGTTTCAAGTTTTCAAAAAAATCAAGAGAGTTTAAATCATTTAAAACATTTAAATATTTCAAATCAAATTTTATTGGTTTCTTGAAATATCTATAACTTATTTAATGAAGAAAAAGTTTCAGCAAATTGCATAGAGGCTGAATGAGAAAATTTTACTACTAGTCATTCTCAAAATGATTTGATTTATTGATTGATAATTTAAAACAAGCTCTATATTAGAAACAACTTTAGAACTTGATATCAAGTTCAGGTTTAGCAACCCATAATCTCCAAGGTTTATGTAGGAGCTCGTCCGAAGACATTGAATTGGAGAAAGCAAAGAGATTGCTTTAACAAAATTGGTTTCTATAAGAGCTTTAGAACTTATTTGTATAAAATGCAAAATTACTTAGATGTTCAGTTAAAAGCGATTTTCAAAAAGGATTAATTAACACTAAGAAAAGGTATCTAAAAATTTAAAATTAAACTATCTTAAAAAATAATTAATGTAACATTTCAAATATACAGAATATGTAATATTAAGTAAATATATATTTGGATGTACAAATTGAGTAAATTTTGCAAATCAATATATTGTCCTAAAGTGTTTCTAAAAATAAAACTCATTTGCTTAAGAGTAAAACGCTGTATCGATGAACTCATTCTTTAATTAGATTCCGTAACTTAATCATTTACGCAGAGATGATATTCAATAGAGATGTAAATTATTCCTGGATTAGATTGTTAGAAATATAAATCTTTTTTTTGATTTTGTAGAAAACTATGTCGAACATATTTTACTAGATGATTATTCTGAGATATAATGAAAACTCATTTTTATTATTTTTAGTATTGCACAAAGAAGAAAAATGATTATTTACAAAAATCTTTGTCAGAGCAGTTGGCTGATAATAGTATTTTTTACTCTTTGTTTACCATTTTTTAAACATTTAATGAGACGTGCTCTATCAATATAAGATATAAATGGATTTTTACCATGTAGTGAATAATTATTTCAAAAAAATCCACTTGTTCCTTCATTTTATTGTGATAGTACACAAAAACTCTTCCTCTTTAAAAGCAGACTTATTTAAAATAAGCTAATAAAAAAATACATATTTAAATAAACAAAAACCAATAAATATATTTATTTATTATATTATCAATTTATTACGCAAATAAATTCATTATTAAATTAAATATTAATTAATTACTGATTACGCAAATTAATTTATAATTAAAATATTAATTAATTTTTATATTAAGTATTACTATTTTGAGATATCAGACACTTTAATTTGATAACTAAAATACTTGGTAACTAAAGTTATGACTAAGTTTTGGCGCTAAACAAAAAAACATAAATATAAATAAGCACAATGATGAAATTTTATTTAAAATATATATCAATGTTGAAGTTATCTAATATAAGACATCATATGCAATAAGTCTTCCAAATTGAATTTATTTCATATCAAGAGTAATCGGAAAAATTATTAGAGTAACCAACTATGAATTTATTTTGAAATAAATTTGAATAGATAATTATTTTTGAAAATTTATTTTTTGTTTTTTTTTTTGTAAGTAACTTAGAGTCAGGCTGCCATCCAGCCTGACTGTTCTTAAGAAATAAAACAGAAAATATGAGTAACGATACAGGGTGTCCCAGAATTCAGCATCAAGCCCAAACATGGTAATAGTATTGACCTTAACTGAACCTAAAAATATTTAGAAAAAAATAGTCTTACGTTGTTTGGAAATTATGAGCTTTTAAGTGCAACGTAGAACTTTAGTGTAATTATAACTATTTTTCAAATATTGTGGTTAATTTTAAACTTTGGAACTGTAACTGTGAATAACATTTTTAAAACCGCAGTAAATAATAATAACATGATAACCACAAGTTTTGCAAAAATTAGGACTATTTATTAAACTATGAATTTAAAGTTTTTTACAATGGGTTGATTTTGAGAGGCCCTTTTTCAAAAAAAGTGGTTAGGTGTGATGGCAAGTTAGTTCAATCGGGATTGCAAAACCGTAAAATACTTTATAATTATGTCAGGACATTTACGGTCAATACTCACACAACTTCGGCTTGACGTTAAGTTTTGGAACACCTTGTATATTCTGGTTATTATATTTTGTTATTACATGCATGTTTGTATGTATGTATATATTAAATTCAGTTTTCTTCTAAAAATCTATTAACTGGATAAATGCCTATAAAAACCCTATTTGTTTTTATCATCTCACACCATCTGAAAATATATAATTAATAATTAATTATAATTAATAATAATAATTAATTAATAATTAATACTATTCAAATCAATATTTTTGTTTCGTATAGGTTCCCAAATCATCAGATCGGAAATCTTAACACAAGATCTTTACAACAGTAAAAGGTTACCTAATATGTATATATTATTTCATTTGCAAAATACCTGTTTCGACGTTTTATTCTATCATCATCTCATCTTTATCTCACCTCACCACAAGTTCTTTAAAAGCTCTTTAAATTACCTAATAACACCGCCGCGGCAAAAAGCTCCGAGTTCAATGTCGATCGTCCGTATGTTCAGCCTCATTTCCAAGGTCAAGTTCCCGAAGCTTGCGAATGAAGGAAGATACACGAAAGCTTCGCTACCGAAAGTGAATCATGTTTCATTGTCTGTTAAGCTTTGCCGATACGCCGGAGCTTTCCGCGTGCGAGCTTAAAAGTTTTATAATAAACCACCATCGAGTATCAATTAACGTAATTGTAATTTAGTAATTTGATTGAATTGGGATATAAATCACCACCTGTTTTAAAATATCAAAATGTGAGTGTTTATTTTATGTTGTTTGTGCAATTGTATTGAAATTGTTTGTGTTTCTCATTTTTGTTTGGTGGATGCAGTTAAAGTACAATTATAATTATGTTTAAGTAATTAGGAGATGGTTTAGTAATTTGATGACTTATTCAGAGATAATAATGAAAAAAAAAAAATAAAAAATTAAAATACTATGCATATTATTAAAAAACTAATTTTATTAAAAATCATTTCTAAATGTATTGTATTACTAGTAATCATAATAATAATAATAATGACATAATAATAAAAAAATATAATGATAAATAATGATAAAAATAATAATGATAATAATAATATAAATTGACAATAATATATAAAGATGATAATAATAATGATAAAAATAGTAATGATCATAATTATAATGATGATAATATTAACGATAATAATAATTATGATAATAATAATAATGGTAATAATAATCATGATAATAATAATAAAATTATTTAGGATAATAGTAATAAAAATAACAATAATAAAATAATTACAAATAAATTTAATAATTCATTAAATCTCTGATTATTAAAAATAATTACATCTGATATATAAAAAATAAATTAATAAAAAAATATAATTATATAAACTAAGCCACGTATTGAAGCCTGAGAGTGCCTAGTCAAATAAATATTTCAAAATATTGACAATTTTTCAAATAGAAAATCCTTGAATCTTAAATTTAATCCGTTAAACAAAGTTTAATATAGGCCATTCAATGTCATAATTTATATAGTTTGTGAGTTTTTAATTTGAAATTAGAACGTAAAACGCAATTTATAGATGCATTGCAGCTTGTATATTTTATTCATTTTTTTTTCAAGTTTTATTACATCATACTAATGCTAATTTTCGTATAAAACAGTTCAGAATGATTCAAAACGCCAAGAAAAAATATCAGCAGATCGGTTATTCTGGTGTAAACATTGTTCTCATTTAGAAAGTTAAAAAAAAACATATTGAAATGTTGGAGAATCAATACTGCAATTTATTTGTATTTTTCTTAAAATTTTAGATGGTTCAGAACATTTTTCAGAATGCCATCGGGGATCAAATAACCACCTACTGCTCATTAACATCTTTATAAAACTATACAGAATTAATAAAATAACAAAACCATTTTCAAGCAACCTAATTCAGAATTATATAAAAATAATTGTCAATTTGATAAAAATTGATGAGCATTATTTATGAACAATCTTTAAAAAATAATTAATTTATTTAAAAAAACTGATATCATATATATAATACTAACTATATGTGAAATAATATCTCTACTTTCAGAATTTGCTTTGAGTTATTTATGTTAACAGAATACCATACATATTACATATATTCTTCTATAAAAGATTCTATATTATTTTTCATTAAAAACATTGATAATCAGTATTTTCTAAAACTTTTATTTTTCTGTTTAAAACATAACTATCTTTATACTTTTTTGATATTATATAATATCACTATTATCGTTTATAAGAAATTTTGCATATTAATTCACATTTATTTAATTTTTTATATAAGTTTGTTCGAAAATAGTTTAAGGGCTTGCTGAAATTTACAAAACATTAAAAAATTAAAAACCTATTATCAGCTAAACTATTTTTTAAAATAAACTATTATTATTTTAAAAAGTAATTTCTTTATTTACTTTACGTTTTTATAATTTATTAGATGACCCGACAGACGTTGTTCTGTACTTTTGTTTACAATTCAAAAGTTCAAATTTTTTTTTAATAACCTATACTGACATTTACAAATTAGTTAAAAATTATTATGTTTTTTTACACTACAGTCTATACCGAAATGAACATACATCTATCCTCTCGGGATATGGCAAAAGAGTCTAAATTATTTTCACTTTTGAACTTGCGAGTAAGATAAACCTAATTTCAAAATTTCATACAAATTGGAGCACAATAAAAAATTCAGACCCAAAACTCCATTGACTTGAGTAAATATTCCGTATCCGATTTCAAGAATATTAAAATACTAACGTTCGTATGTGAAAAAAGGACTGTTTTTAGGGTTTTCCCAGCAATTATTTGATTTTTTCTCGCCGTAAGAACCACCTTGGACTTCATCAAACATTTTAAAAAAAGAACTGGCCAAATTGGTTCAGGCGTTGCTGAGTTATGTGCTTACCAACAAATTTTGAGATTCATTTTTATATTATAGATTATGATGGTCATTAGTCTCAATAAGTAACTAATTAGGCTTTATGTAAAATCCTTTTCGAAAATGTAATTTATTCAATTATGATTAGAATTTAATATGATTCCAACATTACTACTGAGCTTTTGAGCTTTTAGACGACAAGGATGTAATATTATCTTGCTTCCTATTTATCATGTGGTAAGATCATTCTTTTAGCTTATAGAATATGTCAAATATAAAAAGTAATACGACCTATTTGCCCTGAGAATAGTGCTGTTATTGACTTCTTTCATCATATGTTCAGAAAACAGTGAGGTACAAGGTTAAGTTTATCCGAAAATATTTTTAGCTGTTCTGTATTTTTAATGTTCTTATGGGATGAAAATGCTTTCATTATAAGATGTGGTGAGAGATGTTTTTTACTCATACTTGCAGACGATTTATGAATCATATAAAATTCTTTCGCGATTTGGATACGATTTTAATCATTATATTGGTTACAAGTTTTTATTTCAAATATTTGGCACGAGTACGTACTATTGGCAACGGTGCATCATTCATTACATAATTTCATCTCGGTGAAATTTAATTTCTTGCAATTAAAATATTCAAGTGCAAGTCAAGGCCGTTGAGTAATGGCTCAAGTTCAAGTATTTTATTGCAAAATGTTTAAAAATAAACACCCATATAATTTTATCCAAAGATTCAAATTTCCTTGACGTCGCAATGGCCAATAATAAATAATTGTGTCATATGATCAAATCGCGGTCCAACAATAGAAAAGGCCATCGGCATTGACTTCTATCAAGTGATATTAATTCAAGCAAAAATATTATTGATACAATTTAATTGGTATACAGCAATTCAGATAGAAAAAATAAGTGCTTGTAGATTGTTTGGTACAACGGTTAATCTGAAGTTGAAGTAAGGCGTATTATTGGTGATGTTCTGCTTATTATGTAAGTGATTAATGGTTTTACAGTATATTTCTATGCTTTATGAGATAATTCACTGGATAATCATTAATTATAATTAATTAATTGATTAGTATAAATTTTCACTTTCATTTCAAATATTCTATGTAGATACTCTACTTTGCACTCTTATTTGAATTAGTATGCTCATTAAATCGCCTTGTTGAGTATAATTATATAAATTTAGTTATTTTTGCAAAATTTTAATTTTCCTGGATGATTAAAATATAATTATGATTTTACGTAATAATTAACTTTGCAAAGAAAAAGTTTGAATTTGTCAAAAAATAATTATAAAAGATTTTGCTTACTCGGCGCTTTGACGTCTGTCTGAATTTGACGTGAAAATTGGAAAAAAGTATGCCAAAGAAAATTATTCATTCAGTCGGCGTTTTCTTCAAAAATAATGTACTGACTTCAACCTTCACAATAGATTAGTTTTTCGCTTGACGTTTTTTATGGCTAATTATTAAATAAGATAACTAATAAATAAAATATTTAATATAAACCTTGAAACTTTTAAAAATCCTGAAACCGTAATGAAAATAACAATTATCACCCTTAACATTTTTTTTAAAATTAACTGTTTTTTTTTTGCAAAAAAAAGCTGTCTTTCCAATAGCATTCGATAAATTGCAGTTATATGTTTATTAAAATTATTATGTGAAAATCGGACAAACCATTTGAGGAGTGTTTAGAACATAATTTTGTTTTATAAACATAAATATTAAATATAGATCACAATTGGTTTCTAAAGAATTAAAGTTTATTTGGAAAATATTATTTTAACTGTTTAAACAAATGCTGACACTGTTTGGAAAAATTAAAAGTAGTCTAATTTTTGTGGGTGACTTCTTGTTAATTTTTAATACAAATTCATCTATTTTTTCTACATCTATTATTATTACTGTTGCACCACATTCAAATAACAACTTTTTAAAAAAGTTTGAGGAATATAGAATTAATAATAATAATAATAGTAAGTGCTCAGCTATAAAAACCATTTAATTTTATATTTTTTACTCACATTTAAATTTTCCTTCCTATTTCTGGTTTGTTTTCATTGTTTTCATATAATTTCCTTTGTAACATAAAACACTTCATTAGATATCAATGAGCAGTACTTTGTAATTTAAATTAAAAATGTGCTTCTAATTAAATTTTTTTATTTTAGCTTTGGTTATAGGCATAAGAAAATTTACAGACACTAGAACTTTTTTTAAGCTATTTGTGTAGTAATTTCGAAATTTGTCGTAGGATGAAGAATATTTATTATATCTCATTGATTTGAAAATAAATTACGTAATATTTTATGAACTCATAATATATATTATTTTAATTTTTCTTATTGTAATAAATATATACAGTGAAGTATTAGGAAACTTTGCATTTAACTTCTCAATTATATTCAAATAAAAACTTAGCATAAATAGTAAATTGCATTGAATTTCATAGCAGAAATTTGAAAATATTTTCATATATTTTATATATTATATTAATTTTGAAATATTTTAAATTTTTGCATAACTCTGATTAGTGCACAATTACATCTAATACTATACTAGTACTATACTAGTACAATACTAATCGCTAAAAATACATAAGATTTATATACACATTAGAGATGGATAAAAATTACTCTAAAAAAATAAAAAACTGGTCTCATAATTGATTAGTTTTTGAAATTTTTGAAAATTTGAATACATTACTTACTCATCCGCTCGCAAAGGATTTGTTGTAAAAGAAAGTTATGAATGTTACTTTAGTTATTGAGACTATAACTTAATTTCGGTTTATAAGAAAAATCTTTTATACCTATATAACTAGATAAATCAAATAATTAAATACTAATTTGAATGTCATCTGATATTTTTATTAAAAACACGATAACCAAATCTAATCGTGCGTCAGAGGCTTTTTGTAGGTACATTTGTATAATTGTTTCGCCAATTGAACAAACAAAACATTATTTCAAAATATCATTTATAAATGGATCTGTTTCACCTCATGCTCTGATCTGGTTATTTGCATAAATCATTGGCGTGTCTATATTATCGAAAAATTAGCATTGGAATAAAAAGCGTATAATTAGGTGATTATGTTCAGCAATTAACCGAAATTCTGAATTAAATTATCTAAAATTAGTACAGAGACTTTCATTGCATGTACATAAATAAAGATACATACGATCACCGTTGTATAAACACTCGTAAAACAATAAACCTTTGTATCTTTATGGTCTTCGATTAACATCTACGTAAGTACATGATGTTTTATTCGGTCAGAAAAGGAAAATCGATGAATTGTGGAATAAAAGTATAATTATCCAGCTAAAGTTTATTTTGATGGCACACATTTTGCTGACGTATATTTTTTGCAACTTTATACTGAACTATTCAGAATAATATAAAAATCCAAAAATTTATTCAATCGAATTTTTGTTCAAATCCAATTATTTTTCTTAATGATGTAATCATTACATGATTACTTCATAACTTAATTAAGCTTAATAAAAATCATGTTATATAATTCACAATTAATTTTAACAATATTTAAATCAACATATGAGTTTTGTGATGGTGGTAAAATGACCTGGTACAGAAAACAATAGTGTAGGAATAAAAACAAATTATGATAGTAAATTAATTTGGAACAAAAATAAATGAATTATTTTAGATATTTTTAAATTATATAAAAATTACATAGATTTCAACATTAAAAAATAGAATTAAAAGCAGTATGAAGAATAAACTTGCTATCTTGAGTGCAAAACAATACTTGACCATTAGTACAAAATTAGGTCTCCAAATAAAAAATAAACCTTTAATGTTTAATGATAAAAATAAAAGAGGTGAATAAATAAATTTATAAGAGTAGTCTTTAACAAAAATACTATGTTATCTTTTCAATAGCTTGTAAAATAAGAGATAAAATATTTGATACATTTAGGTACATCGATTTTTTAGGTTTTTTAGGATTGCCATAGACATAGACCTTATAAATATGAGGTATATGATATTTATAAGGTCTATGAGGTTATCTTGCCCATTTGTTTTCATTTTTTACAGAATTGAGGGGCCAATTCTCCAATAAAATAGGCCGTAACATAGCGTTGTTATGGCAAGGCTATGTTGCGCTCCTTTCTTCATAAAAATTGGTAGTAAAAACTGTCAAAATATTATTAACTTCCCGTAGGGTAAGTTATTGTAATCGTCCAAAAATCGAAATTGAAAATTTTTGCATATCTTTACGTTTTGAAGGTTTCTGAATATTTTGGCATATCTTAGAAAAAATGGATATGAGTGTATGCATATGTATGTAGGGATACAGTTTTTCGGATCAGTCAATTTAAATTGTTCAAAAAACATTCGATTTCTATTGCTAGGGAAATGTGCTGATTAGTTTTTGGCAAAGACAGATCCAGCCGTTTCGGAGATACGGAGCAAAGAGTGCAGAAAATAGAAGTCGAGTTTCTGAGAGAACGAAGCATCTGATTTGAATGATTAAAACACAATCAATTTGTAATGATAGGGACAAGTGGTGATTAGATTTTGGCAATGGCAGGTCTAGCCGTTTCGGAGATACAGAGCTAAATATACATAAAATGGCAGTTTTAAAATAAATTAGCATCCGATATGAATGATTGCAAAAACGTTTTGTTTGTGTAGACAAAACATTTGTTTTTTTGGGAAGAAATAACATTTTTGTTTCAATTTTTTTTATTTTTTATTTCCAAAAAATTTTTTTGAACTAAATTATATTCCTCGAATATTTCATTATGGTCAGGAAAGTTCCAGCAATTTGCCTTAAAGCACTTACTGTGCGATCAGATGTTTTACCTGATAACACATGAAACCTAACTTCACGTATGTGTTATAAATGATCATCAGAAAGATGCAGTTATGATAACATTCTTTTCTTGGCGTTTGTGCGTTGTTGAAGTTAAGTTTTTTATCTAAAACGCCTGTCTACACATAAAAAACATAGCATTTTGACAATTTTTACTATAAATTTATTTGAAGTAATAAACGTAACCTAGCGTTGCCATAATAACGCTATGTTGTGGTTTATTTTATCGTAAAATTTGTCTTTTTTTTCAAAATAGTAAGGTTAACGATACAGCTTCACTGAAAATAGTCCAATAGTTAATCGTATCTAATGTAAGAAAATTTATATTTTATCTCGATAATTAAAATTCGAGACTGAACAGCTATTAGATATGAAATGACTCATTTCAAATATAATTGTCATTTAAAATTTTACGGTACGGCAATGTCGGCAACCGCAGACTTATTATCCGCAAATATCGAGAATATTTATTCGCATTCAATCATTCCGCGTAAATGAAATTGAAATTTGCTCGCAATTTTTAAATAATTACGTTATCCGCTTTTAATTAGCCGTTCGAGATTATATTAGGACGGCAAACGGTGACAAAATATATACAACACGAGAGATGTGCAGTTCTGTATCAGTTTTTAGGATGAAAAGGTGCTTGATAGTAAAGAAATATGATTTGTGAATTTTTTATGATAAATATTAATGCCACAGAGGTGTTGTTTAGCTGGTAGAAGTGATAGTTGAAAAGTGTGAAATTTATGAAAAATTTTCGTGCGACATATTTGAACCAATTTGGTATTTTGTATGTTTCATATTGCAATATTTCTTCTATTATTAATTTATAAAATATTTTTTGATAATCAAATATATATATATATATATATATACACACATATATATATATATATATATATATATATATATATATATATATAAATTTTTGTTGAAGAAAAAATAAGTGGGTACTACTATACTTACTAGCATCTGATCCTCAACTCTTACTTCAGTATACTCTAAAATTTAATAAAAATTTAAAAGATTTGTATGATTATTTAAAAAATTGCGTTTTACTAATTTTAAAAAATAGAGTAAAATCCTATTCTATAAATTATTGTTTTTCTATCTTAGTCTTTTGAATTGCTGCCTTAAAGCAAATATTTGCATTGGATATAAATCAAAAATCCTTTGTTTTTATTTATAACATCTTTGTTTCTATTACTTTTTAATTAGTATTTTTTGTAGTAAACTAATTACTACTTCATCTTGATTTATGTTTTCAGTCACAATTTTAAGTTTTTATTGATTGGTGGTTATTGTTTAGTTTTATAATAAATATAATCATTAGATAGCCTTGAATACTTTTTTGGACTACTTTTTTCGATTACTTTTTGGGTAATAAATTTTAAGAATTGTAACATGACATTATAAACTAAATATAGTATTTAAAAGCAGATTGAAGCATAAATATGAGAGCAAGGAGATCATAATTTTGGTTAATGTTCACTAAATGATACTCATGAAAGTTTTAATTTTTTTAATGAATATTGTTGATATTTCTATAAATATGGTAATTATTTTTTTTAAAAAATGTTGAGTACGTTTTTAAAGCGATGTACTGAAATTGTTGTTCTTGATTTTTATTAGATGTTTTTAGGCCTTTAAACTTTTGAATTAATGCAAATACTACTACTATAAGCTATTTTAGTAATTCATCACTTTCTGGGTTTCATATTTTGGATTCAAAATTTGAAGTTTTTCAACGTTGTAATTTTTTTATGTTTATTAATTAGACTTTGAATTTTTCCATGCTGAAAAATGAATTTTAGTTTTAGAACACAGTATGAATCCTAATGGTACATAATAGTTTAGGAATCTCATTTAATCTTATTTTTCATATAATTTGTGGATCTTTAAATACTATGGTGCCATTACAATAAAATAAATAATTCCTTAATCATTTTGTTATTAACAGTTACGTATGAAGCATTTTTGGTCTATTTTTTTTGAATTTTTTTAATGTGTCTTGTAATGTGGGCACTTTTGCCAAATCAAAGATTTTAAACAAGTTTCATGAACTTCCCGATATGTGTAAATAATCGACTTAATCAATGAAAAATAAATTAATTTATAAGTGAGTAAAAGTATTCCGAGTGGATTTGTATA
>NW_020539725.1:42460000-42488368 GCF_003426905.1 Ctenocephalides felis | reverse complement strand
TTTTTGACGCCATTTTTTCAATATGGCGGCAACTTGCCGTTCAAATTTGAGGTGTCAAAGTTGATTTCGTATAGAGCACCTCGAAATCTATAAGATTACCAATTTTCAGAATTCCCGGAGTACTGTACCGGCAAAACGACCAAATGACTGGACTATAAAATAAAAACTAGCAGTCGGAGAGGTCTAAAAACTCAGTGGCGATTATTAAAGTCATAATATAAGTACTTTTTGAATATAAGTCGAATTAGAGCAACTTCGCTTTTTTAGCCGAAAAATCTTCCAATGGTCTCCATTGGAAAAATTGTCGATTTTGTAAGACTGCTATAAAATAAAACTAGCAGTCGGAGAGGTCTAAAAATTCAGTGGCGATTTATTAAGTCGTAATATAAGTACTTTTTGAAATTAAGTCGAATTAGAGCAACTTCGATTTTAGCCGAAAAATCTTCCAATGGTCCCCCATTGGAAAAATTGTCGATTTTGTAAGATTGCTATAAAATAAAAACTAGCAGTCGGAGAGGTCTAAAAATTCAGTGGCGATTTATAAAGTCATAATATAAGTACTTTTTGAATATAAGTCGAATTAGAGCAACTTCGATTTTTAGCCGAAAAATCTTCCAATGCTCCCCCATTGGAAAAATTGTCGATTTTGTAAGATTGCTATAAAAATAAAAACTAGCAGTCGGAGAGGTCTAAAAATTCAGTGGCGATTTATTAAAGTCATAATATAAGTACTTTTTGAATATAAGTCGAATTAGAGCAACTTCGATTTTTAGCCGAAAAATCTTCAATGGCCCCCATTGCGAGAATTGTCGATTTTGTAAGATTGCTATAAAATAAAAACTAGCAGTCCGGAGAGGTCTAAAAAATTCTGTGCAAATTATTAAAGTCATAATAAAGTACTTTTTGAATATAAGTCGAATTAGAGTCGATTTTGTAAGGTTGCTATAAAATAAAAACTAGCAGTCGGAGAGGTCTAAAAATTCAGTGGCGATTTATTAAAGCCATAATATAAGTACTTTTTAATATAAGTCGATTAGAGCAACTTTGATTTTAGCCGAAAAATCTTCAATGGTCCCCATTGGAAAAATTGTCGATTTTGTAAGATTGCTATAAAATAAAAACTAGCAGTCGGAGAGGTCTAAAAATTCAGTGGCGATTTATTAAAGTCATAATATAAGTACTTTTGAATATAAGTCGAATTAGAGGCAACTTGATTTTTAGCCGAAAAATCTTCCAATGGTCCCCCATTGGAAAATTGTCGATTTTGTAAGATTGCTATAAATAAAAACTAGCAGTCGGAGGGTCTAAAAATTCAGTGGCGATTTATTAAAGTCATAATATAAGACTTTTTGAATATAAGTCGAATTAGAGCAACTTCGATTTTTAGCCGAAAAATCTTCCAATGGTCCCCCATTGGAAAAATTGTCGATTTTGTAAGATTGCTATAAAATAAAAACCTAGCAGTCGGAGAGGTCTAAAAATTCAGTGGCGATTTATTAAAGTTATAATATAAGTACTTTTTGAATATGAGTCGAATTAGAGCAACTTCGATTTTTAGCCGAAAAATCTTCCAATGGTCCCCCATTGCGAGAATTGTCGATTTTGTAAGATTGCTATAAAATAAAAACTAGCAGTCGGAGAGGTCTAAAATATCAGTGGCGATTTATTAAAGTCATAATATAAGTACTTTTTGAATATAAGTCGAATTAGAGCAACTTCGATTTTTAGCCGAAAAATCTTTCAATGGTCCCCCATTGGAAAAATTGTCGATTTTGTAAGATTGCTATAAAATAAAAACTAGCAGTCGGAGAGGTCTAAAAATTCAGTGGCGATTTATTAAAGTCATAATATAAGTACTTTTTGAATATAAGTCGAATTAGAGCAACTTCAATTTTTAGACGAAAAATCTTCCAATGGTCCCCCATTGGAAAAATTGTCGATTTTGTAAGATTGCTATAAAATAAAAACTAGCAGTCGGAGAGGTCTAAAAATTCAGTGGCGATTTATTAAAGTCATAATATAAGTACTTTTTGAATATAAGTCGAATTAGAGCAACTTCGATTTTTAGCCGAAAAATCTTCCAATGGTCCCCCATTGGAAAAATTGTCGATTTTGTAAGATTGCTATAAAATAAAAACTAGCAGTCGGAGAGGTCTAAAAATTCAGTGGCGATTTATTAAAGTCATAATATAAGTACTTTTTGAATATGAGTCGAATTAGAGCAACTTCGATTTTTAGCCGAAAAATCTTCCAATGGTCCCCCATTGCGAGAATTGTCGATTTTGTAAGATTGCTATAAAATAAAAACTAGCAGTCGGAGAGGTCTAAAATATCAGTGGCGATTTATTAAAGTCATAATATAAGTACTTTTTGAATATAAGTCGAATTAGAGCAACTTCGATTTTTAGCCGAAAAATCTTCCAATGGTCCCCCATTGAAAAAATTGTCGATTTTGTAAGATTGCTATAAAATAAAAACTAGCAGTCGGAGAGGTCTAAAAATTCAGTGGCGATTTATTAAAGTCATAATATAAGTACTTTTTGAATATAAGTCTAATTAGAGCAACTTCGATTTTTAGCCGAAAAATCTTCCAATGGTCCCCCATTGCGAGAATTGTCGATTTTGTAAGATTGCTATAAAATAAAAACTAGCAGTCGGAGAGGTCTAAAAATTCAGTGGCGATTTATTAAAGTCATAATATAAGTACTTTTTAAATATAAGTCGAATTAGAGCAACTTCGATTTTTAGCCGAAAAATCTCCCAATGGTCCCCCATTGGAAAAATTGTCGATTTTGTAAGATTGCTATAAAATAAAAACTAGCAGTCGGAGAGGTCTAAAAATTCAGTGGCGATTTATTAAAGTCATAATATAAGTACTTTTTGAATATAAGTCAAATTAGAGCAACTTCGATTTTTAGCCGAAAAATCTTCCAATGGTCCCCCATTGGAAAAATTGTCAGTTTTGTAAGATTGCTATAAAATAAAAACTAGCAGTCGGAGAGGTCTAAAAATTCAGTGGCGATTTATTAAAGTCATAATATAAGTACTTTTTGAATATAAGTCGAATTAGAGCAACTTCGAATTTTAGCCGAAAAATCTTTCAGTGGTCCCCTATTGGAAAAATTGTCGATTTTGTAAGATTGCTATAATAGTCCAGTCATTTGGTGCAAAAAAAGGCTGATGCCGGTACAGTACTCCGGGAATTCTAAAAATTGGTAATCTCATAGATTTCGAGGTGCTCTTTACGAAAATCAACTTTGCCACCTCAAATTTGAGCGGCAAGTTGCCGCCATATTGGAAAAATGGCGTCAAACAACAGCTTTTTTAAAATATCTCCTTTTTGGCTGATTCTGCGATAAAAGTATCTATGTACGAGTTAAACTAGATAAAATTTCCTACAATTCCTTAGAAAACCGTTTTTTGTAAAATTGATAGTTTGAGAGTACGGCCGCCTCAAAGTCTTTGCTGCTCTCGCCGTAGTATCAAATCTCTCCATTAATGACAGCACTTCGAACTTGACCACATTCTCTCTAATAATTAATATTTTCAATGTTAAATTGCGAATAAGATCTAGAAATAAAATAATACAAATATTTTGCGTTTTTTTTGCTAATTTTTTAACACTTCAATGGCAAAGTAGCTATAGGTATACTTATAGCTTCAAGTAGCTTGAAGCGTTAAAAAATCACCAAAAAACAGAAAAATATTTGAATTATTTCATTTCTAGATCTTATTCGCTTAATTTAACATTGAAATATTTATTTATTAGAAGTAATGTGGTCAAGTTCAAAGTGCTGTCATGTATAGACAGATTTGATACTACGGCGAGAGCAGCAAAGACTTTGAGGCGGCCGTACTCTCAAACTATCAATTTTACAAAAAAACGGTTTTCTAAAAAATTGTAGGAAATTTTCTCTAGTTTAATTCGTACATAGATACTTTTATCGTAGAATGAGCCAGAAAGGAGATATTTTAAAAAAGCTGTTTTTTGACGCCATTTTTTCAATATGGCGGCAACTTGCCGTTCAAATTTGAGGTGTCAAAGTTGATTTTCGTATAGAGCACCTCGAAATCTATAAGATTACCAATTTTCAGAATTCCGGGAGTACTGTACCGGCAAAACGACCAAATGACTGGACTATAAAATAAAAACTAGCAGTCGGAGAGGTCTAAAAACTCAGTGGCGATTTATTAAAGTCATAATATAAGTACTTTTTGAATATAAGTCGAATTAGAGCAACTTCGATTTTTAGCCGAAAAATCTTCCAATGGTCTCCCATTGGAAAAATTGTCGATTTTGTAAGACTGCTATAAAATAAAAACTAGCAGTCGGAGAGGTCTAAAAATTCAGTGGCGATTTATTAAAGTCGTAATATAAGTACTTTTTGAATATAAGTCGAATTAGAGCAACTTCGATTTTTAGCCGAAAAATCTTCCAATGGTCCCCCATTGGAAAAATTGTCGATTTTGTAAGATTGCTATAAAATAAAAACTAGCAGTCGGAGAGGTCTAAAAATTCAGTGGCGATTTATTAAAGTCATAATATAAGTACTTTTTGAATATAAGTCGAATTAGAACAACTTCGATTTTTAGCCGAAAAATCTTCCAATGCTCCCCCATTGGAAAAATTGTCGATTTTGTAAGATTGCTATAAAATAAAAACTAGCAGTCGGAGAGGTCTAAAAATTCAGTGGCGATTTATTAAAGTCATAATATAAGTACTTTTTGAATATAAGTCGAATTAGAGCAACTTCGATTTTTAGCCGAAAAATCTTCCAATGGTCCCCCATTGCAAGAATTGTCGATTTTGTAAGATTGCTATAAAATAAAAACTAGCAGTCGGAGAGGTCTAAAAATTCTGTGGCAAATTATTAAAGTCATAATATAAGTACTTTTTGAATATAAGTCGAATTAGAGTCGATTTTGTAAGATTGCTATAAAATAAAAACTAGCAGTCGGAGAGGTCTAAAAATTCAGTGGCGATTTATTAAAGCCATAATATAAGTACTTTTTGAATATAAGTCGAATTAGAGCAACTTTGATTTTTAGCCGAAAAATCTTCCAATGGTCCCCCATTGGAAAAATTGTCGATTTTGTAAGATTGCTATAAAATAAAAACTAGCAGTCGGAGAGGTCTAAAAATTCAGTGGCGATTTATTAAAGTCATAATATAAGTACTTTTTGAATATAAGTCGAATTAGAGTCGATTTTGTAAGATTGCTATAAAATAAAAACTAGCAGTCGGAGAGGTCTAAAAATTCAGTGGCGATTTATTAAAGCCATAATATAAGTACTTTTTGAATATAAGTCGAATTAGAGCAACTTTGATTTTTAGCCGAAAAATCTTCCAATGGTCCCCCATTGCGAGAATTGTCGATTTTGTAAGATTGCTATAAAATAAAAACTAGCAGTCAGAGAGGTCTAAAAATTCAGTGGCGATTTATTAAAGTCATAATATAAGTACTTTTTGAATATAAGTCGAATTAGAGCAACTTCGATTTTTAGCCGAAAAATCATCCAATGGTCCCCCATTGGAAAAATTGTCGATTTTGTAAGACTGCTATAAAATAAAAACTAGCAGTCGGAGAGGTCTAAAAATTCAGTGGCGATTTATTAAAGTCGTAATATAAGTACTTTTTGAATATAAGTCGAATTAGAGCAACTTCGATTTTTAGCCGAAAAATCTTCCAATGGTCCCCCATTGGAAAAATTGTCGATTTTGTAAGATTGCTATAAAATAAAAACTAGCAGTCGGAGAGGTCTAAAAATTCAGTGGCGATTTATTAAAGTCATAATATAAGTACTTTTTGAATATAAGTCGAATTAGAGCAACTTCGATTTTTAGCCGAAAAATCTTCCAATGGTCCCCCATTGGAAAAATTGTCGATTTTGTAAGATTGCTATAAAATAAAAACTAGCAGTCGGAGAGGTCTAAAAATTCAGTGGCGATTTATTAAAGTCATAATATTTGAATATAAATCGAATTAGAGCAATCAAATTAGCAGTCGGAGGGGTCTAAAAATTTAGTGGCGATTTATTAAAGTCATAATATAACTACTTTTTGAATATAAGTCGAATTAGAGCAACTTCGATTTTTAGCCGAAAAATCTTCCAATGGTCCCCCATTGCGAGAATTGTCGATTTTGTAAGATTGCTATAAAATAAAAACTAGCAGTCGGAGGGGTCTAAAAATTCAGTGGCGATTTATTAAAGTCATAATATATCTAGTTCTTGAATATAAGTCGAATTAGAGCAACTTCGATTTTTAGCCGAAAAATCTTCCAATGGTCCCCCATTGCGAGAATTGTCGGTTTTGTAAGATTGCTATAAAATAAAAACTAGCAGTCGGAGGGGTCTAAAAATTCAGTGGCGATTTATTAAAGTCATAATATGAGTACTTTTTGAATATAAGTCGAATTAGAGCAACTTCGATTTTTACCCGAAAAATCTTCCAATGGTCCCCCATTGCGAGAATTGTCGATTTTGTAAGATTGCTATAAAACAAAAACTAGCCGTCGGAGGGGTCTAAAAATTCAGTGGCGATTTATTAAAGTCATAATATATCTAGTTTTTGAATATACGAGGTGTGTTCAAAAAGTACCCGGAATTTTTAAATTTCGCGGGTCTGGAGTGTCTGATTGTCAAAAAATTTTTTTTATTGTGTTGGTATACATGCCCCTAAAGTATGATGAAATTTTCAGCTATATTCACTGTTTACTTTGTCTGTGGTAGTCGCTAAGGTTCGACGTGTTTTTCTGAGCTCGGCGATTTTTACAATGGAAGAATTGAAAAGTCAAAGAATTTGTATTAAATTTTGCGTAAAAAATGAAATAAAGTGTAACAAAGTGTGTAAAATGTTACAAAAAGCCTATGGTGAGTCTGCTATGAAAAAAACAAGTGTTTACGAGTGGTATAAGCGTTTCCAAGATGGCCGCGAAGACGTTGAAGATGACGAACGCTCCGGTCGACCCAGCACGTCAACAAACGATGAAAATGTGAAAGAAGTGGAAAAAATGGTTATGAATGATCGCCGAATCACAATTAGAGAAGTTGCTGATGAAGTTGGCATATCAATTGGCTCATGTCATAACATTTTTTCAAATGTTTTGGGCATGAAACGAGTGGCAGCAAAATTCATTCCAAAACTGCTAAATTTTGACCAAAAAAGCAATCGCATGAACATCGCTCAAGAGCTGTTAAATGACGTCAACAACGATCCAAGTTTGCTTGAAAGGGTCATAACTGGTGATGAAACATGGGTGTACGGTTATGATGTCGAAACCAAAGCCCAATCGTCCCAATGGAAGAGCCCAGGTGAGCCAAGACCGAAAAAAGCACGTCAAGTTCGATCGAATGTCAAGGTTTTGCTTACTGTTTTCTTTGATTATAACGGCATAGTGCATCAAGAGTTCTTACCACAAGGTCGTACGGTTAATAAGGAGTATTACCTTGAAGTGATGCGACGTTTGCGTGAAGCAATCCGAAAAAAACGCTCCGATTTATGGAAAAAACAATTCATGGCTGTTGCACCACGATAACGCACCTGCTCACTCGTCGTTGCTTGTTCGTAATTTTTTGGCCAAAAACAATACCGTAGTCATGCCCCAACCTCCATATTCACCAGATATGGCTCCGTGTGACTTTTTCCTATTCCCAAAGTTGAAGAGACCCATGAAAGGACGGCGGTTTTCCTCGATTGAAGAAATAAAGGCCGAATTGCTGAGAGTGCTCAAGGACATATCAAAAAGTGAATATCAAGGGTGCTTCGAAAATTGGAAAAAACGCTGGCATAAGTGTATTATATCTGGGGGGGACTACTTTGAAGGGGACCACATTAATGTAGACGAATAAATAAATATTTTTTTGAAAAAACGAAAATTCCGGGTACTTTTTGAACAGACCTCGTAAGTCGAATTAGAGCAACTTCGATTTTTAGCCGAAAAATCTTCCAATGGTCCCCCATTGCGAGAATTGTCGATTTTGTAAGATTGCTATAAAATTAAAACTAGCAGTCGGAGGGGTCTAAAAATTCAGTGACGATTTATTAAAGTCATAATATATCTAGTTTTTGAATATAAGTCGAAATAGAGCAACTTCGATTTTTAGCCGAAAAATCTTCCAATGGTCCCCCATTGCGAGAATTGCCGATTTTATAAGATTGCTATAAAGTAAAAACTAGCAGTTGGAGGGGTCTAAAAATTCAGTGGCGATTTATTAAAGTCATAATATAAGTACTTTTTGAATATAAGTCGAATTAGAGCAACTTCGATTTTTAGCCGAAAAATCTTCCAGTGGTCCCCCATTGCGAGAATTGTCGATTTTGTAAGATTTCTATAAAATAAAAACTAGCAGTCGGAGGGGTCTAAAAATTCAGTGGCGATTTATTAGTCATAATTAGAGTGAAAAATGCTCAAAAATGGACGAAAAATTTGTTAGTTTTTTTAATTTTTCATAGACTTCCCGGGCACGTAGAAGCTTCAATTAAACGTCAGGTGAATTGTCTTGTGGGCTAGAATAACGTGAAAATAACGGCATTTTAATATTCTCAACGGTTGCCGAATAAATAAGAAAAAACTGAAATCATACCATGACCCTAGGGTCATGAATTATGTTCCGATGAGGGGAACAAAAAATTGCGTCCGATTTCGATGGCTTTTGCACTGTAGGTGCCTTATGATCTCAGGAAAATACTATTAAAAAATTTCGATCGTACTTCCAATAGTTTTCGAGAAAAACGCATTTTTAATATTTCAATAGTATTAAAAAAAAATTGTTTTTTTGCAAATATCTCGAAAACGGTTAGAGCTATCACAAAAAGTTTTGCACCGGCTGATACATATTTTACATACACATATTTCATTCATATACGTCATGATTCTATGTTGAATATTTTTCGAGATATAGGCGTTTAACTATTTCAAACTCAAAAATTTGAAACCGTTTTTGGCGTATATCTCGCGAACGGTAAGAGGTATCTTAAAACTTTTTATACTGGGTTAAAGATCTTTTGATTTAGAATATTTCACCTGGGAACATCAATATCCTATGTTCAAATATCCAATCGTTCAAAAGTTATGAGCGCTTAAAGATTTCATGAGTGAAAAATGCTCAAAAATGGACGAAAAATTTGTTAGTTTTTAACTTCCCGTAGGGCAAGTTATAGTAACCGCAAAAAAATCGATAATGAAAATTTTTATATATCTTTACGTTTCAAAGGTTTCTGAACATTTTGGCATACCTTAGAAAAAATGGATGTATGTGTGTGCGTGTATGTGTGTGTGTATGTATGTACATGTGTGTATGTATGCGCGGATACAAATTTTTGTCAACGATTTCGGGAACACGGATCGACCGATTTGAATAATTCAAAAACGTGCTGATTAGTTTTTGGCGCAAGCAGGTCTAGCCGTTCCGAAGATGCGGGGCAAAAAGTGCCGAAAACGGTAACTCAGTTTTTAAAAGAACGGAGCGTCCGATTTAAATAATTCAAAAAACATTTCACTTGTATTGACAAGATGAAGAATCGATAAAATTTTCATGAAGGTAGGTCTAGCGATTTCGGAGATATGGAGGAAAAAGTAAAAAAATTAGCCATTTGGCGGTCAAAAATGATCATTAGACATATGCACATCAAATTATCAGATATTTTATAGAGATTTTAACAATAAGTATACATTTTGTTAACATTCCTATGGGTTCCGTACCAATGCTTATGCGTTAGACAGCGACGCGGCGCTTACGCGCTTTATATTTCGTCCCTATGCAGTTAAATCAGTACGATTGCTTTGAAAAAAAAAGTTCAGATCTTCCACAATATGTCGAAATAAAAAAAAAAAAAATAATTTTCAAAAAAAAAAATTTAAAAAAAAATATTTTTTTTTCAAAAAAAAATTAAAAAAAAAATTTTTTTTAAAAAAAATTTTTTTTCAAAAAAAAGTAATTTTTTGTCCATATATATAGTTTCTCAAAAATCTTAATTCGATCAAATTTTTTAAAGCAGAGTTTTTTTTAACACAAAGTAAGTTTTGTCTTAGTTACCATCTAGGACACTTCAAAACTTGAAGAATTCGTCAACTTGGTCAAATAAAGTTAGAAAATGTTTATTAAGCGGTTAATTCATTAGCAAATTGCAATTCCAGTTGCAATAGTTGTTCCTTATTACAAAATTCTTGAGTGTACAAGGTTTGTAATTCATTTATATCAATATCTTTTAATTTCAATTTATTTATTTTTTTAAATTGAATACTTGAAACCAATTCAAGGCAACTTTAGAATATAATGACCTACGCACAAATAGTAATTAGTACAATTAAGCAATAAAGATCAGACTTCGAAAAAAATTAGTTGAAAAGTTCTATAAAATCTAATATTTTTTGGATGATCTGTATCAGATTATACGTTTTCTCGAGAAGGACTACAAAATAACGCGATATAAATTATATTGATAAAATCCTACTTTTGGAGTATTGATTTTTATGGATCAGAGATATGAACTCAAAGAAAGACTGGTAAAATCCACCAGGTGAATTTCAAGATGTGGTACTGTTTTTAAAGGCAAAATATGAAATAGACCAACATGATTGAATCCCTAAAGTAAAGTCGTAAGTGAAAAAAATTTGGAAAACAAATCATGAATATATTAACGACTTAAGATTTCTTTGTTTCTGAAACTAAGTGCAGTACGTATCATCATATCAATTGATTAAAATGAAAATTTGTATTAAATAAAACAATTCAATACCATCCAAACATACTAATAAAAGATCTGAAGAAAACAAGTTCCCATCAGAAGACTAAACAGAAAGTGGCCGCAAGATCTAATAAATTGCCAAACAATATATTTATAAGAAAATTCCTAGCTCAGCAAATAACCTCATTGAACAAAAGGTTCATATTGGTTATGAGAAATAAATAAAAAAAAATAAAATTAGTTTCAAAAATATTTTTGAAATGTAAATTAACTTTCTAAATTTACAAGGTAGAAATAAAACCAATATAGACTTATGGCATTCAATTGTGGGGCTGTGCGAGCAAATCCAACATTGCACTAATGCAACGTGCCGAAAATATTAAGACAGATTACTGATGCTCCATGATTCGTAAGCAATAAGACCTTACACGACGATCTTCATATTGAATTTATAAACAGAGTTATAAAAATCAACAGCGTCATACATTTTCATAAACTAGAACATCATACAAACTCTGTAGTCACTTAGCTTCTTGAGACACCAATTTCAAGAAGACTGAAGAACAAACTGTCCAAAGATAATATGGAGAACCCTTAGAACTACCCCAACTTAATATGAGCAGAATAGTAGAATCACTTATTGAAGTGATTCTCTAACTATCAATATAATATTTATCAGATTAATTTATATGTGTGGAAGTGTGTATAATTAAGCTCATAAAATTATACTGTATTCTGATTGCTATTGAAAATAAAAAATAATACTTTCAAAGGTCACAGAAGTCTGAATTTTTTAAAATTCACTTGAGTTTTATTAAGCCAGTAATTTAAAACTATTTAAAATCCTTAGATAATAAGTAAGAAAAGTCGAAGTTTGTAGATTAGTCTTCCGTTAATTAAAATTCTTGTTCCCTAGTGAGTATTGGACATTGATCCAATGTTGTCCTTCTTTCATCAGTTAAAAGCACTATAGTCAAATATAATTCGGCTTAAACTAAATCCGCCGAATGCACATGAGTAAATTTACATACACGTTGAGTTGCGTCTTTAATTTGGAAGAAGGCATTGGGTTTCAGATAATTCTGGAACAGTGTCTTAAACACACACGCTATTTATACAAATACGATCAGTGATAAAACCATTTTGTTTTCGTATATTATTAGTGATAAACTAAACATACAGGAATAATTATCATTATTTCAGTTCAATACTATCGTTTTTGTGATTTGTTGTAGTTGAGTAATTGAGGTTAGGTTTCAAGATTTATGAGAACGCAGAAATCAAGAGGTAAGTCATATATTCCGTTTTTAAGTTGATAAAAAAAAATAAAATAATATATTTTTGTTTATATTTATCACTGATATCATGACTAATTTATGTTGTTTACATAAAAGAGAAATAAAAATATCAAGTGCTCATTGCATTATTTGGTACCATGATTGGCTTCTGTTTACATATTAGTAAATTGCGATTTTATATTTATCAGTGTAACTTTATACTGGAAAATTGAAGTCATAATTTAAATTTATAATAAGATATAGTAGTTTCATATTTAATGCTAGTTTTTAATAATTATGAGCATGCTGAAAGCAACAGATAAGCTTAAATTATTATATCTGATTTTCTCATGTTAGATATGAAATGCAAATCATCTAATCGATACTATTGATTATTAATAGTATCTCTAAAATTAGTATTTCTAAAATTAATGTGGCGTGATGTAAGCAAATACAGTCAAGTGCTTTTGTTCAAACTTACAATAATGCTTCTTATAGTAGTTCTGATTGTGAGTAAAAAAGCATTATTTTAGTATTTATATTTAGTTATTATATAAGTTTAAGAAATTCTCAAAATTATAGTGATATAATATATTACTTTAATTTCAAAATTATAGCAAGATTTTGAATTCATTGACAAGAGAAGCTTTTGGATCTATTAGCAGATTCTGAGAAGAAAAATGTAAGTTTCTGATAAGCGCGAAGATTCTAAGAATGACTTTTTTCTTGTTAGTTTTATATATAATTTTTCCTGTGAATTCTATTTGTAAATAACGTACATTTCAACACCTTTCTGTTTACCTCCGTTTTATTATTCAAAAATACGTTCTACGACTTTGAAATTGTGTCTAAAAGTCTTAAATTAATATATCTGATTAACTCTCATGTTAGATATAAAATGCGAATCATCTAATCGATAATATTGATTATTATTAGTATCCATAAAGCTATTATCTCTAAAATTAAATGCAAGGCTTGATGCAAGAAAATAAAGTCAAGTAATTTTGTTCATAATTACAATAATGCCATTTTTGTTAGTTCTGAGTAAAAGGCACAACACTATTTCAGTTCTTCAGTGTAGAATTAAAATTGCAGAATACAAAGAAATTCTGAAAATTATAGTGATGTATTATTTTGATATCAAAAATAGTGATATTTCGAAATCAATGAAATATAAAGCATTTGGATCTCTTAGATGATTCTGAAAAAGTTGCACGTTTTTCAGAATCCTGTTATATTTATATATAATTTTGCTTGTAAATTCTTTTTGTAATCAAAGTACATTTCAATACTTATCTGTTTGCCTCCGTTTTTTTATTCAAAGATACGTTCTACGACTTTGAAATTGGATCTAAAGGTTCAATACAAATTAATCAAGTGGTTGTTTATCCTCGGAACTTATTTTTAGTAACTTTTAGAATATATTATCAGATGATTTATAAATATTATTACTTTTTTAATTGTCTCATATCATCTCAAAAATATCCATAACAATGAATTATATTTATATTTTGAATTTTTACAAGTTCACATTTTTGTAACCATTGTCTAAATATAATTGCAGTATCGTCTATGTCAAATTATTAGATGTATAAAAATAAATTAAATTTCCTGTTGTTTAGTTAGTGATTTCAAATAATTAAAATAATTAGTAATAATATTTAAAATCAAAAATTGATTAATGGAGTCAAATATAGATGCTACGTCTGATGATGAGTACACAGTAGTATCGATACTTCTTTAAATATATCGATAACTAGAGACATAGATTATAAGAAATAAAAGTTTACCAATTATAATTTCTAAAATTCACACTTTTACATTTTGCCTTATTTTTGGAAAACTTGAGTGCTAATTATTACTATTGATGTTGATTTGTTTTTAATAGTCAGGAAGATCTATCAATTTATCCGAAGGCACAGTTCCCAATATATGTGGAACTTACATTATTCGTAAAAAGACTTGAATACTAATGAAAATTGTTTGAAATTTCAAACCTAATATTAATTAATACATAAGGTTCAAGTATAAAACTTGATACTTTGAAAGTATCTCTTAATATAATCTTAACGACCGTTAATACCCCAACACTAGAGAGGTTTTAATCGTTGAAATACTCAACTTATTCTATCTCAACTTAATTTATCTCAAGGTAAAGATTCCCGAAATTTTGTATACAGTAAACTTCAATAAAAATGACATTATAAAAAAAACTAAAACTAAACTAAAAAACTAAACTAAACTAAACTAACTAACTAACATTATAAAAAATATGAAATATTTAAAAAAAGGCATAAGAAAATGAGAAAGAAAGCAAAAGTATATATAAAGTTTTAAAAATACTTGAGAATATTCATTAGGTTTTATTCTATTAAGTTTTATTCTAATAAATATTTCATTAAGTAATATTCTATTAAGTTTTGTAATATAGTTTATTAATTTCATTAAATTCGTATATATTCAACATGTCATCATCGTTCCCAAGTTTATTATTTCCCAAAACCATTTCGTTAATAAATAATTAGTGACTTTGCACGTCATGAACGTTATGTCTTTATGCTAAATATGAAAGCAATTTGCTAGTCATGAATTTATTTTTGAATTAATAAATTTAGCCACAGTTGCAGACAAACAAGACCGATGAAGTATTTCAGAGATGAAAATAACTGATACGCAGTTTACATCCAAAAACAGAGAAAATGTTCTTTGTTCTAAATCGCAGAACTATAAATAGAAGATAAACGAAACTTTTGACAAGAATATATAGGATTATAAGAACTTAATGCATTCATTTTTTAGATTCGTGTTTTCCTATCATATTTATAAATAAAAACTCTTCCTATGCTGGAGAAGTAAAAATTTTCTGTTTCCATTACTATGCATAGTTAATAACTAATTTAACACCTAGAAGTTAAAATTTCTCCCAATAGAGCAAAATAATTTAATTCAATGCTTCCAGTAAATTTTATGTACTTTTCAAATAAACTTCTAAAGTATTAAAATTTAAAGTCCACGTGTAATGAGAAACATAGTATAATCTGAAAAATAACTACAAAAGTTTTGGAATGAATTAAAATTTCAAAACCACGTATAACAAGAAATATCATATCAAAAAAAACTTCGACATTATTTAAAACTTGTGCAAGTTTCATGCATATATGAATAAATATGCGCTTGTGTCTTTTAATATTAAAAGAGGAAAAATCATCGATTTTGTTTAAGGGATTATAAAACTACATGTTTCTTTAAAAGATTTGTTTTTGAAAAAAATTCGCACCAACGATTGATTTAATTTAAATTTTGTTGTACTAGAACATTGATATTTTATTCTGTGGGATTATAAAAAGATTATGTTCATTAACACAATTATTTTTTAATACCATTTACATATATAATGCATCATCAGTATATATTTCTTCGTGCCTGCTGCCAGTCTTATCAATTTAAAATATTTTCAAATACTATTAAATATAACTAATATATAAGTGTATTATTATAATAATTTTGTTTTTATACGAAGTCTCCTCATCAATAGAAGTTGGATGGTATTTGAATAATTCAAATCGTTTGCTCCGTGCGCCCGAAATCGTGGAAGAAAATTGTATCCAACAGCATACACACACGGACATCTATTTCTCAAGGAATTCCAAAATGTTAAGAACCCTTTGGAACGTAAAGATATGCAAAAATATTCATTTTCGTTTTTTTGACAATTACTATAGCTTATCTTACGGAAAGTTAATAAGTACCTTTTGACTGATAATTTGTTATTAATTAATTAATGACACTTTTGCATATGAAAATATTTTCACAACCGATTCTTGAAATGCAAATATTTTCTGTGTAGTAACTAATAAAACTAAATAGTACAAAACTTACATATTAATTTCACATCTCGATATTAACAAGATCGCGGACTTGAATGCTATAGCATTCATTTTCATTGAGATGCAGAATAATAATGAATGATATAGCGTTCCAGTTTCAAAGGTAGCAATAAATTAATAGTATAAGTACAATTCACAATGATAAAACTAAATTTATTTTTATTAAAAATAAACGGTTATCGCAAACAAACTTGCAAACTTAGGGTATAACTATATATCAATGCGACGAATTTATCTATTTACTATAAACTCTTATTACATCATATTAAAATCATCCATGTTAACAGTCTATATACATCACACTAATCTTTACTAATGAGTCGAATGCTTTTCATTATATTTTAGTACGTCTGTACGCCATTATATTTTATGTAGAGATTTCTAATTTAATTGGATGCTGAAACAAGCACATGAATGGCAAAAACCACAATTTGCGGGCAAAAATATGACAGCAGTGTATGGAAATATGTATGCACAATTTTAGGATTAGAGCAAAAAATAGGCTGAGCATATTGTAATTTTACGAAAAAAATATTGATATCCCTCGAAATGTCAGCCTACAAGTTTTTTATGATGTCGTTGGGAAATTGGAAAGTAGAATATATGGATCAAAATAGTTGAGGAACATCTTAATTGAAGATGTATACTAAAAGAAAAAGACTAGGACAAGCATTTGCAAAAACAGACAATTCTACACAAAAGAGAAGATTCCTCAGATAAACCACCAACTAAGTGTCGATTTGTGAAAGAAATTGATAAAATGCTGTATTTGGACTTTACTACAAATCATGCACAGGGACTTTAAGAAAGGTTGACAAAAACTATAATAATAACTTCAAGATATGGAGCAGAAGTATAGCAAGCATAAAATGTGACAAATGGATAAAAATAATGTAAACACCTTTTTATATTATATATATATATATATATATATATATATATATATATATATATATTAGGTTGTCAAATATCTCCCTTCCGTTTTTTTGCTCTTGGTTTATAATACAAAAAGGCGGAAGGGAGATATTTGACAACCTATTATATATATATATATATATATATATATATATATATATATAGGATGCTGCTTTTATGTCTATTCTTCCTAACAGTTTTAGAAAATTAAATTCCTTTATTCTGATTAAATTTCTCTGAAAACTAGTAAAACTGCTTCAAAAATGGTATTGTTTCCTTTAACTTCCTTTAATATTCTGTATGCATCTCAAAAATTTATAAGGTAGAAATTGCTTTCTAGTAAAAACAGGCTTAAATTTTACAAATTTATTTAATTCAAAATATGAATTCAATTTGTATGTATATCATATCAAAATTATATAAAAATTTATTAAATTGTTATCTAATCCAAATAAATCATAGACAAGTAAATTTGAAAAAGTACTTTTATACGTTTTTGTCGACAACTTGTGTGAGTAATATTTTATATCAAAAACGAACATAAAACTAAAAAGTTGAAATTCACTTTAGCTGACCATAAAGGAATATTGTAAAATATTTATACGTATCAAAATCATTTTGAACAAAAAGGCAATAATTAAACAAAAATTATAAATATACACGTAAGAATATGGATATAAAAATAATTTTTGCCCTGAATAATTTAACTGCTAATGGACAATAAAATTAATTATAAGTTTGTAACGGTAATGTACGTCCATCATGTCTAATAAACAAGATTACAAATTTATTAATTTTGTCTCAATGTTCTCAAACAATAATATTAGATGTAAAATAATTCTATTCTAAAAGCATAAAATAACAAGTAGATAATTAATTGAAACTGTAATATTTCACAAATAATTGAAAACTTTTGAAGAAACAGCGTTTTCCGATGTTGTAGAGTACTTGAAAATTGATCCAATTAGCTCTATATTGAATAATTTAGAAACACGTCGCTTTCATATTACTTATAATTCACTGAAGTGTATATATTTATTTTGCAATTGTGCTCGTTATTTCTTTGATGATTATTTTACATTAATTAATAACGAGATGCCAATGAATTTAGTAATATTGATGGAGAATCAGTCCGGCATATAAAATAAATTTTCATAAAATATATATAAAATGATGTATAATTATAATTACAATTTTTTTAATTTAATTTCAAAATTAAACGAATTTACTATAAATTTATCTTTGTATAAAGGTAACGATAAAATATAGAATAGAATTCTATATCTCCTAAACGTTAATTAAAATACTGACAAATTTAACAAATAACTTTTGAAAGAAAAAGCTCTTAGTGCAAAACTTGAAGGTCATAACTAATAATACAGTCTAAGAAACAAGTAAATTCAAATAATGCTGCTTTATATCGATCTGGCCGAGGTTGGGATCTTTACCAGAAACTAAGGCTTGCTATCCCTTGTTCTTGTTCTCTACTTCTGGGACAGTTAAAAACAATCAATAGTAGTCGGAGGGGTCTAAAAATTTCAGTGGCGATTCATTAAAGTCATAATATATCTAGTTTTTGAACATAAGTCGAATCAGAGCAAGTTCGATTTTTACCCGAAAAATTTTCCGATGGTCCCCCATTGCGAAAATTGTCGATTTTGTCAGATTGCTATAAAATAAAAAATAGTAGTCGGAGGGGTCTAAAAATTCAGTGGCGATTTGTTAAAGTTATAATATATGTACTTTTTGAGTATAAGTCGAATCAGAGCAACTTCGATTTTTACCCGAAAAAAATTCCAATGGTCCCCCCCATTGCGAAAATTGTCGATTTTGTCAGATTGCTATAAAATAAAAACTAGTAGTCGGAGGGGTCTAAAAATTCAGTGGCGATTTGTTAAAGTCATAATATATGTACTTTTAGAATATAAGTCGAATCAGAGCAACTTCGATTTTTACCCGAAAAATTTTCCAATGGTCCCCCATTGCGAGAAATGTCGATTTTGTCAGATTGCTATAAAATAAAAACTATAATTGCCAACAGGTATTAATTTAATGGATTTTGTCTTAAATTCAAATTTAGAAAATAATAACGCAACTGAAAAACCAAACGACATTGAAAAACTTATAAATTTCTACATTCCTCATAAACTCGAGGATCATGCCTCCAGGGAAGGCCGACGTAATTTATCTAGACAATTTCAAAATATGGTGTAATGAAATAAAAGAGATGGGGTATTTAATGAGACAACTTTACAAGATAAAATTATATGAAACTTAAAAAAAAGTAATAGAAAGCTAGATCGGATTTATATGGGGAAAAAAGAATCTGCAGCTCGACGTTATCGAAGAGAAAAAAAAATCGGACGTAAAGCACTACGATGGAGAACAATGCAGATGATCGACGACTTGTGCGAAAGTATTGAGAATTCAAAGGACATAAAGGACACAGGTGATTTAATATAGTTTTTTCATAGAAGTTAAAAGCAGATTATAAAAGAGAATTTTTCACATTAATTCTTCCCAAGTCGAAATGTACATTATGTAATTTCAAGAACGTGCATTTAGTGCACCCCTAAATTATTGCCTTCATAATCGCAATAAGTGGTCATACCATTGAATTAAACTTTCTGACTATAAATTGTCTTAGGAAAATAAAAAAAAAGAAATGTTAATAAGACAAGCTGTAATTGTGCATAACTGTAGTAAATTTGAATATAGAATGGATAATGCTAATTCGAAAGTTGCTTGTTTTTTAACTTCCCTTAGTGTAAAAAATCGAAATTTTTTATATATCTACGTTTCAAAGGTGTTTGAGCATTTTAGCATACCTTAAAAAAATGATGTATGTGTGTGTGTGCGCGCACGTCTGTGTATGTATGCATGTGCGGAATTTTTCGTCGACGATTTCGAGAACACGGATTGGTCGATTCGAGTGATTCATAAAGCATTCGTTTGTTATAGATAAGGAGACGTGGTGATTAGTTTATGGCAAAAGCAGGTCTAGCCGTTTCGAAGGTAAGGAGCAAAAAGTGCCAAAAATGGTAATTAAATTTTTGAGAGAAAGAAGCGTCTGATTTGAATAATTCAAAACCGTCCAGGTATTTGATATTTCGTTTCTACGCAACTAACGTATCGCAATTGCTTGCTGAAACAAAGTTAGAAATTTCCAAAAAAATTTTAATGTATAAAAAAATTCAAATCTTTAAAAAAGGTCATTTCCTCCAAAAAATTTAAAACTCTCAATAATCAATTTTTTATATTAAAAATTATGATTTTTGCTACGGGAGGTTCTAGCAATTCGCCTCAAGGCACGATGCCATGCACCACAAGTTATGTTTTAATTCTGCGAAACATATGAGAAAAAGTGAAACCGTTCCAGAAGAAGAAAACAAGAACGAGGGATAGCAAGCCCCAGTTTCTGGTAAAGATCCCAACTTCGGCCAGATCGATTTGAAAAGGCCAGCATGATTTGAAAATATTACTTGCAGATTCAGATCTTAAGTGAAAATCGCTATTGGTGGACATTTCTGTATAAAAATATGAATCCAAAAAATACCGTTAAAAACAATAATAACTATCCGATCTCTCTTATTTATACCTGGTATAGATAGGGGAGATCGGACACTCCGTTATCTCAAAAACGGAATTATTATTATTAGCATTTTTTCCATGTATCTTCAAAACTACTGGACATGCCTTAGCCTTAGAAACTAAACAAGCACGTCTCCCCGTCAATGCGAATCGAATGTTTTTCAAATTATTAAAATCCGTGTTCACGAAATCGTCAACGAAACTTAATATCGGCGCATACATATACACACACATTTTTTTCTAAGACATGACAAAATGTTCAGAAACCTTTGAAACGTAAAAATATTTTTTTAATTTCATTTAGTCTATAAGATATTAAAAAAACGTAAAACGTTACTTTCATAATAATCATCTGCATTGAAACAGCAACTGAAGTAACTCTATTGTCAGTGATAGTAGCACAATTAAATACAACTTATTTTTATTATTAATCAACAAAAAAATAAACTTGCTTTAATATTCGTTCTCTATTCCGAGTTGAATCTTTATGCAGTCACATGAGGCTTGTACCATCATCAAAAAAATATTGATTAATGGATGGCTTTTTGATATTACATCCCTCTTTTCGTTCTGGCATAGAAGAAAAAACAATCTGGTTGCTGTGTGTGCGCTGACGGGATTACTTCTGCGCATACGAATAATATATTGCTGACTACTTCCACAAAAAGTGTATTCACATGTTTTTTTTCAAGCACATGTGCTCATTTATTAACTTACATAGTGGAATAAAAACATTTGTATTAGTTTTTTGCCGTATTTAACATAAATTATCCAAGATGGATACGTTTTCGGTATCGAGTTATAACTTTTCTTTTTTCTTGGAGGGAAGAGGAAGATTTTTTGCGTGTGTCGTGAACCCAATTTTTCAAAAACAGAAAAAAGCTCACTTTTAAAATATATATCTTTACGATTCGAGATGTTCTTATCTGATTATCATATCATAGAGAAAAAGTAAAATTAAATTATACTTACCGAAGGAAAGGTTTGTTTTCATAAAAAAAATCCGATGCGCTCATTTTATGTTTTCTCGGCGTTTCAAGCCATTCTGGATCCAATGAGACCAAATTTGGAAGAAGTAGGAGGACTAGTGTTTATCAATTTTGCACGACGTTCAGCCAAATCGTTTCTCTGTAAATAGCAGAAAAGTGTAAAAAATTTCGTCCACG
This sequence comes from Ctenocephalides felis, assembly GCF_003426905.1. Taxonomy (NCBI): domain Eukaryota; kingdom Metazoa; phylum Arthropoda; class Insecta; order Siphonaptera; family Pulicidae; genus Ctenocephalides; species Ctenocephalides felis. The sequence continues at coordinate 42,466,842 of NW_020539725.1, read as the reverse complement.
TTTTAGCTCTCAATCCTGAATCAATTTTGAAAAATCAAAAACTGAGAATAATACTGATTAGTTTTGGATAAAAATCTACCGGATCGTTTTCTCTAAATTAACTGTTAAAAAAAATATTTTGGCCGACAGATATCATGGTCTTATAGAACATACTAAAATGTTACGGCCCTACGACACATAGTTTAATGTTAAAAATATTATAATAAAAATTTGTTTTTGTAATGTGATTTGATGTGAGTCAAACATTATCAATTCATTAAATTTTAATATAATAAGCTATAATTTTAGGGTATACAAGCACGTGTCGGTGCAATATAATTAATAAAATTCGCTAATTTGGATGTGTTTGAGAAAATTTTATTCGAAATATTTAGATTTAATTGAAAGCTATAACTTTATTTTTGGAATAACCAGTTGAAAATTTTATCTAAACATATAAATTTCAATTTCGATTGATTAAGTCAATTCTTACACATTTCGGGAAGTTTGTGCAACTTGCTTTAAGGCTAAATGCCACTTTCAAACTTTTCATTCTGAAAATTGAAATAATCATATAATGATGAAATCGTTTGTGAAATAAAGTGTCAACATTGCCAATGATCAAAATTGTCAAAATCATATTTCGATAAGTTACAATTTTTCTAATTTTGTAATTATTGTCATATATCGCAATTTCATTTTAATTTTTTAATGATGTTAACCGGTTTTAGGTCTACTTATTTTTGCATAGTTATATATATATATATATATATATATATATATAATAATTATAATTTGTAAATAATAGTGTTCACAAAGGTAGGTTTAAGATGTGAGAGTACTACAAAATCGATGTTTCCTTTCTCTCCCTTGTTCAATATTCCCATTACTATTTCCATTAATCAATTTTATACCATTTTATTCAATTTCCTTCCCAAACTTGTTCCATGCTTCTGGTCTTGTGCTTTCACTTTCAGTTTCCTGTATTTTCTCTCCTCGCGTAAGTCATCAATCATATGCATTCTTCTTCTATCCCCTGCGTTCAGACGACACACTTTTTACAGAATAGGTCCGATCAAATTTCCTTTCCTTTGAATGATTGTACTCATTGTCAGTAAAGCTATTTCTTCGCCTATTCTTCTCAGGACTTCTCCAATTTTTATCTTATCATACCACTATATCTTCTCCATTTGTCTAAAGCACCAAATTTCAAAACACTCCAGATTTTGCCAGTCTTTCTTTGAGTCCATGTGTCTGATCCGTGAGAAGCCTAACTTCGTCTAGTTATTTCATTCATCTAATGTTTGTTTACAGAACGTGAAGCTTCAGCAATTTACCTACAGCACAATGTCATACTTCAATTTACTTCAACTGAAGTCAGCAAATTCATTTTATTTTTATAATCCCTATGACATACCCGATTCTAAATATGCTCACAATATTTTCTTTGTGTTTTACTCCTTTAAAAATATCTTTCATATGCAAAGGATGACAGTTTTTATTTGAAACTGAAACAAAGCAAGAGGGCGAGTCGTGTAGTGAAATTCAACTTTAAATTAATTCTTATGCAACGGAAAGCTCTGCCACTTGCAGCGGGCACTTTGTCGTTCCGCATATCAAAAAGTAATCGCTTATGCTTTTGAATTCGAAAAATATAGGAAGTTATCTTAGAATTGCTCACTTTGGTGTTTAATAGTTCTAGGAGGATAAATCTCATTCCGATGTGACTATTTGGAATTTACAAGATTGGTTGCAAATTAGATATTAAAGTCGACAGTAATTACACTTCTATTTGTAGAAGATTCAAATCCAAATTACTTATTGATAGCATGTTGTCGTAAGAGTGACGGAACTTGATTCAGGGGTCCCAAGTTCGATACCTACTTCGAGCAGCCTGTTGTCAGGCAGAAGTGACAACCATTTTTACTTGGAAACATAGATAGCAATATGTTTCCAAGTGAAAACAGCCCTTATCCGGCATTGCTGCACCGATAAAAATACTCTCGCCCTATTACAGAAATTGTAATAACAATATATCATTCAGAGATGTGACTACTGATTGGATTGTCATCCGTCAAAGAGACTAGTATTAAGTCAAATCAGCACAACAGCTTATATAACTATTAGGTTCTGATTGCTATTCAAGAATAATTAAAAATAGAAAAAAAATGTTGAGATAAATTCCAGGTATTATGAAGTCTAATAGACCTAATCTTGAACTTAGGTTGTAAGATTACTATTCGCTTACTAAAAGATAAAAGAAGTCAATGCGGGCGTGAATTTGATTTAGGAAGAAACTAAGAATTCTTTTGATATACATATTGATAAAGAAACCAACAATTGATATTTTAATGTTAATTACATCTTATAAGAAAATCGTCACATTGGAGGAATGGTTAACCAATGGGTGCCTCACATGAAACAACAGGTGAATTCATCAAAAATTTATACCAAAATTTTATTTGCTTTTCAAATACCGAAAACCACATCAGACTTCAACGTTATTAAAAATATTTAGGTACTTGCACAAAGAAAAACAAATATATTACTTATATTACTTATAGTTTTTGTACAATATTGTCATTTTTAAAAATTGGTAAACTTACGTATTTGCTAATTCCATGAAATTCTACCCTATATATAAATGTCGACATACACATGTGATATTACATACAAACTAAGACAAAATACAAAATATTAATTTGAACTTGAAAATTCAGATTTTAACCATATAAAAAAATAATAATATTCTTAGAAATAAGGATATCCTTAATATTAATTATCTTTACATAGCAATGATTTATTTGTTTATTATTCGTTCCAACAAAATTATGAAAAGCGACTGGAGTTTCTTTTGACATCTAATTTAAAATCGATATAACAAACTCCTAATGGCAACGATCAAAGAAAATCATACATTTCAAAGAGAAAAAGGAGGAACAAGTTTATTAATTAATTGTGTTTTATTTGCATTCGATTCAAAATGGGTCTATCTGTTGATATAACAAACATTTATCTGTGTACATATATATATATATATATATATATATATATAATATATATATATATATATATATATATATTAGAGTGGTCCTTAATATAGACATTTTCGAATTTTCTTGCTCCCAAGGGCTCAAATGGTTCCAAATTGATAAAAAACAATTCTCTGGTTTAATGTTGTAACAATGTTTAATTTTCAAAAAAAATTTCATGCTATTTCCATGCAAAGTTTGATTGAATTGCTCACTATCTAAAATTTAATATTAAGAGCTAAAACTTTCAGAGAAACTATTTGAGCCCTTGGAAGCAAGGAAATTCGAAAATGTCCATATTAAAGTCCACCCTGATATATATATATATATATATATATATATATTATATATACATATTCGTGTATTAAGAATTGCTGCTTGTTATTCTTTCAAAAACTCGAGTACATCAGAAATGATTTGACCTATTTTATTAACCATGAATATGAATATGATGGTAGTTCAGGGAAAGTAAAAGGTCAGAATTTTTTAGCTAAATTAATATTTAACACTTTCAAATGTACAACCATTTTGGCAGTGAAAATTATGAAAAGGTGGAGCCTCGTGGCGAAGTCGTTGGCACGTGGGTCTGCCACCCCAATATCAAGCAGTAGCAATAATAATAAACTGTCCTTCCAAAGCTATAATAAAAAGCCAGCCCTATTAGATAAATTCTAATAAAAATGAATTAAATATTAATGGATCTATCTGAATTGTTGATTTACCATCTAAAAATACAAGACAAGAAAAAGATTCAGCCCAACAGCTTATAGAACATAAAGTTCTAATTTCTATTGAAGAAAACAAAAACAATATTCCTTACATGCCGACGTGTACATATACTAGCCGACTGTCAAACGTGAAGCTTCATTTTTATTTTATATCACCGCCCGTTTTACTAAAGCTGACAACAGCTTTTACACTAAAGTACACCACATTTTTTTCAATTTCTCGTATTCTCTATAAGAAATTATAAATAGGAAAACTTCGGGAAAAAACATTACGATATAGCAACTTGTGAGGAAAATGATTTTGCATACCGGATTCTATGGCCCTGACTTCAGCAGTTGGCTTTGCTATTTCACGTTGCATCGCATTCGGATGCATGCGAATATTTTTGTAGAGGTATATTTACTTTGAATAGGATTTCCGTGCAGCCTTTGAATAAGCAAAAAAAAAAAATTGCGATTTCGACAGTATCAGAATATTCACTTAAAATAAAGATCAAATCTTTAAGTTGCGGATTTCACATATGAAGAATCCTGGCTTAAGTATTAAATTTGAAATTAATCATTATGATAAAGCCAATTTATCAGTAAGAAGTTCAATAACATTGCATATAATTTGCAAAACTCAAAGCTGCTAATTAACATATTTGACAAAGATTTCTGCAGGTTTCTTAATGACAGGACATCATCAGGATTAATAAGGAGAAGCTAGAACATTCCACTCTGTACAAGTTAAATCAAAATTGCTACTTATCATATAATCCAAGATTTTGCAAATCAAACTTAATGAAAAGGTTTAATATCAACTATAAAATCCAATTATAAAATCCATCTTTATCTTTGAATAACATTGAGGAGCCAAAAAGTCTTTCCAGAGTCTAGATCTTAAGCTAAAGCATAAAGCTTCCAAGAAAAATAACACAAAAGTTTATAATATAACTTTAATGCATTTTCTTATTACTACTAATTTGAAAAATCTGTTCCAAAAAGATTTAATTATTTTATAACACCAATAGTAATTTATATGATTTTTGATTTCTCCAACATTGGTACATCAAAATTTCTTGACAGAATCGTGAAATAGAAATTTAAAAAGATTTATAGCACCAAGAATAATCCTTTCAATGACAGACTCACTTCGTAAGTCTGAAATTATTTTCATTTGCCAAAAAAGCATTTTCTATAGATTGAATCACAAATCGTTAGTCTTAAATGTTATTTTTGCAATTGTAGGTTTGTACATTTATTTTTAGTATAAATGTAATAAATTTTATAGTAATTAATATATCAATGGTATAAATGGTAATTAATGGTGAGTAAAATCGTAAATAACGATTGAAAATAAACTATGATTGGCAACCAAATTAAAAACTGAACTAAAATTTGCTAAGTTAAAAGAACGATTGTTACTTATTGTACAAGTAAAAATGTCTAAATTACCAATCATAAGAATGCTTAGTAACTATAACATTCATCATCCTTTATAAAAAGTAATTTCATTCCAAAGAAAATATATTTTCTTAAAAATCATTCACTGTATTTTTTTTTGTTTATTTAGAAATGTAATCAAATAAGATTTATTCTTGAGATTTCTTTTATGTTTCTCCGCCCGAAGGAAATTGAAATGTTAAACATCAGAAGCGTAGTTTTCATAAAATGATTTTTTAATAAAAGTATATTAACCAGAAGAAGCTTTAAAATAAATTTAATATTGCATATTATGTAAAAAAGAAACAGAGTGCATACATGTTCTACATAATTTTAAAATATAAAGAAACGGTATATCTGTATATTTTTTATTCAAATTGCATTTAGTGTGATTTTAATATTTGTAAGTAAATGAAATGTCAATTGAATAGTTCGAATCACTAAATAAATTAATAATTAAAATAATGATGTATGGCATCGTGTCTTAAAACAAATTGCTGGAACTTTCGGAATTGCTGTAATGAAATATTCGAGAAATTTCAAAAGTTTTAAACAGATTACTGTTAATACTGTAACTTATTAATCGTATTCCATAAATATTTTATAGATCTTTTGTTATATTTGGGCGACGACCTTCATGATTTTTTACAATAATAAAAAATAAACAGACACCCGCCGACGCAAGCAATATGGTTTGCGAACCACTCTAATCGGATGCGAATTTTTAAAGTCGGCACGTTTTTTATCAAGAGAAATTCATTGTTTTTTAATATTCAAACAGGTTGATCAGTACGCCCAAAATCTTCGACTAAAAATTATATCCACATATACACACATCAATTTTTTTCCAAGGAATCCCAAAATGTTCAGATACGTCTGAAACGTCGAGATATGCAAAAATTTTCATTTTCGATTTTTGGACGATTGCAATAACTTACCCTACGTAACAATGTCATATAAATAATTCAAATTCAATTATTCAAAATTTGACCAGAAGTACATACATAAAGAAATTAACATATTGTCAAGGAAATTTTATTTTTTGCTATGATCATTTTGGTTCATTAAAGAATTGAGCATTCCTGTATTGCAAAGAAGCCTTAATCTATATCGGGAACCGAAACTAAGAACACTTGGTAAGATACGATTATGAGTGTATTTTTAGCCCAGAAACAGGACCACGCTCAAGACTATTAATAAACCAGAATTTATCGGACGGCGGGAGCGAAAATATCTCGCTGGACGTTTGTGATGTTTTATCGAAGATTGCGAATGAGGATTCGGAGTCGTGATATTCAAATGACTTTGAATTGTAAAAAATATATGGAAAATATTATGTGTGAAAATCTATAATTGGTATGTATTGCCATCAAAATCTTCTTGGTAAAAGAGTATTTGCGCCCCAATGTCAAAGTTATTGACAACATTTAATTAATAAAAATAGTTTATTTCCGAATGATTCTTTCGAAATTGTTAAAAAAATATTTTGTATGAATAAAGAAAGTGAATATTTCTTTTTGTTTCAACAACTATCAGAACTACTAGAACTACATGACCCCCATTTTTGAAAACTTAACCTGATTTTTGCAACCTATAAAAGTAGGTAAATCCTTCTGTGTGGCGATTATATTGGATAGAATATGTGTATGTTTGCAGCAATGCCCCCAAAAGGCTAAAA
>NW_020539725.1:42423425-42459000 GCF_003426905.1 Ctenocephalides felis | reverse complement strand
GTGTAATGAGAAACATAGTATAATCTGAAAAATAACTACAAAAGTTTTGGAATGAATTAAAATTTCAAAACCACGTATAACAAGAAATTCATATAAAAAAAAAACTTCGACATTATTTAAAACTTGTGCAAGTTTCATGCATATATGAATAAATATGCGCTTGTGTCTTTAATATTAAAGAGGAAAAATCATCGATTTTGTTTAAGGGATTATAAAACTACATGTTTCTTTAAAAGATTTGTTTTTGAAAAAAATTCGCACCAACGATTGATTTAATTTAAATTTTGTTGTACTAGAACATTGATATTTTTCTGTGGGATTATAAAAAGATTATGTTCATTAACACAATTATTTTTTAATACCATTTACATATATAATGCATCATCAGTATATATTTCTTCGTGCCTGCTGCCAGTCTTATCAATTTAAAATATTTTCAAATACTATTAAATATAACTAATATATAAGTGTATTATTATAATAATTTTGTTTTTATACGAAGTCTCCTCATCAATAGAAGTTGGATGGTATTTGAATAATTCAAATCGTTTGCTCGTGCGCCCGAAATCGTGGAAGAAAATTGTATCCAACAGCATACACACACGGACATCTATTTCTCAAGGAATTCCAAAATGTTAAGAACCTTTGGAACGTAAAGATATGCAAAAATATTCATTTTGTTTTTTTTGACAATTACTATAGCTTATCTTACGGAAAGTTAATAAGTACCTTTTGACTGATAATTTGTTATTAATTAATTAATGACACTTTTGCATATGAAAATATTTTCACAACCGATTCTTGAAATGCAAATATTTTTGTGTAGTAACTAATAAAACTAAATAGTACAAAACTTACATATTAATTTCACATCTCGATATTAACAAGATCGCGGACTTGAATGCTATAGCATTCATTTTCATTGAGATGCAGAATAATAATGAATGATATAGCGTTCCAGTTTCAAAGGTAGCAATAAATTAATAGTATAAGTACAATTCACAATGATAAAACTAAATTTATTTTTATTAAAAATAAACGGTTATCGCAAACAAACTTGCAAACTTAGGGTATAACTATATATCAATGCGACGAATTTATCTATTTACTATAAACTCTTATTACATCATATTAAAATCATCCATGTTAACAGTCTATATACATCACACTAATCTTTACTAATGAGTCGAATGCTTTTCATTATATTTTAGTACGTCTGTACGCCATTATATTTTATGTAGAGACTTCTAATTTAATTGGATGCTGAAACAAGCACATGAATGGCAAAAACCACAATTTGCGGGCAAAAATATGACAGCAGTGTATGGAAATATGTATGCACAATTTTAGGATTAGAGCAAAAAATAGGCTGAGCATATTGTAATTTTACGAAAAAAATATTGATATCCCTCGAAATGTCAGCCTACAAGTTTTTTATGATGTCGTTGGGAAATTGGAAAGTAGAATATATGGATCAAAATAGTTGGGGAACATCTTAATTGAAGATGTATACTAAAAGAAAAAGACTAGGACAAGCATTTGCAAAAACAGACAATTCTACACAAAAGAGAAGATTCCTCAGATAAACCACCAACTAAGTGTCGATTTGTGAAAGAAATTGATAAAATGCTGTATTTGGACTTTACTACAAATCATGCACAGGGACTTTAAGAAAGGTTGACAAAAACTATAATAATAACTTCAAGATATGGAGCAGAAGTATAGCAAGCATAAAATGTGACAAATGGATAAAAATAATGTAAACACCTTTTTATATTATATATATATATATATATATATATATATATATATATTAGGTTGTCAAATATCTCCCTTCCGCTTTTTTGCTCTTGGTTTATAATACAAAACGGCGGAAGGGAGATATTTGACAACCTATATATATATATATATATATATATATATATATATATATATATATAAAGGATGCTGCTTTTATGTCTATTCTTCCTAACAGTTTTAGAAAATTAAATTCCTTTATTCTGATTAAATTTCTCTGAAAACTAGTAAAACTGCTTCAAAAATGGTATTGTTTCCTTTAACTTCCTTTAATATTCTGTATGCATCTCAAAAATTTATAAGGTAGAAATTGCTTTCTAGTAAAAACAGGCTTAAATTTTACAAATTTAATTCAAAATATGAATTCAATTTGTATGTATATCATATCAAAATTATATAAAAATTTATTAAATTGTTATCTAATCCAAATAAATCATAGACAAGTAAATTTGAAAAAGTACTTTTATACGTTTTTGTCGACAACTTGTGTGAGTAATATTTTATATCAAAAACGAACATAAAACTAAAAAGTTGAAATTCACTTTAGCTGACCATAAAGGAATATTGTAAAATATTTATACGTATCAAAATCATTTTGAACAAAAAGGCAATAATTAAACAAAAATTATAAATATACACGTAAGAATATGGATATAAAAATAATTTTTGCCCTGAATAATTTAACTGCTAATGGACAATAAAATTAATTATAAGTTTGTAACGGTAATGTACGTCCATCATGTCTAATAAACAAGATTACAAATTTATTAATTTTGTCTCAATGTTCTCAAACAATAATATTAGATGTAAAATAATTCTATTCTAAAAGCATAAAATAACAAGTAGATAATTAATTGAAACTGTAATATTTCACAAATAATTGAAAACTTTTGAAGAAACAGCGTTTTCCGATGTTGTAGAGTACTTGAAAATTGATCCAATTAGCTCTATATTGAATAATTTAGAAACACGTCGCTTTCATATTACTTATAATTCACTGAAGTGTATATATTTATTTTGCAATTGTGCTCGTTATTTCTTTGATGATTATTTTACATTAATTAATAACGAGATGCCAATGAATTTAGTAATATTGATGGAGAATCAGTCCGGCATATAAAATAAATTTTCATAAAATATATATAAAATGATGTATAATTATAATTACAATTTTTTTAATTTAATTTCAAAATTAAACGAATTTACTATAAATTTATCTTTGTATAAAGGTAACGATAAAATATAGAATAGAATTCTATATCTCCTAAACGTTAATTAAAATACTGACAAATTTAACAATAACTTTTGAAAGAAAAAGCTCTTAGTGCAAAACTTGAAGGTCATAACTAATAATACAGTCTAAGAAACAAGTAAATTCAAATAATGCTGCTTTATATCGATCTGGCCGAGGTTGGATCTTTACCAGAAACTAAGGCTTGCTATCCCTTGTTCTTGTTCTCTACTTCTGGGACAGTTAAAAACAATCAATAGTAGTCGGAGGGGTCTAAAAATTTCAGTGGCGATTCATTAAAGTCATAATATATCTAGTTTTTGAACATAAGTCGAATCAGAGCAAGTTCGATTTTACCCGAAAAATTTTCCGATGGTCCCCCATTGCGAAAATTGTCGATTTTGTCAGATTGCTATAAAAAAAAAATAGTAGTCGGAGGGGTCTAAAAATTCAGTGGCGATTTGTTAAAGTTATAATATATGTACTTTTTGAGTATAAGTCGAATCAGAGCAACTTCGATTTTTACCCGAAAAAAATTCCAATGGTCCCCCCCATTGCGAAAATTGTCGATTTTGTCAGATTGCTATAAAATAAAAACTAGTAGTCGGAGGGGTCTAAAAATTCAGTGGCGATTTGTTAAAGTCATAATATATGTACTTTTAGAATATAAGTCGAATCAGAGCAACTTCGATTTTTACCCGAAAAATTTTCCAATGGTCCCCCATTGCGAGAAATGTCGATTTTGTCAGATTGCTATAAATAAAAACTATAATTGCCAACAGGTATTAATTTAATGGATTTTGTCTTAAATTCAAATTTAGAAAATAATAACGCAACTGAAAAACCAAACGACATTGAAAAACTTATAAATTTCTACATTCCTCATAAACTCGAGGATCATGCCTCCAGGGAAGGCCGACGTAATTTATCTAGACAATTTCAAAATATGGTGTAATGAAATAAAATAGATGGGGTATTTAATGAGACAACTTTACAAGATAAAATTATATGAAACTTAAAAAAAAGTAATAGAAAGCTAGATCGGATTTATATGGGGAAAAAAGAATCTGCAGCTCGACGTTATCGAAGAGAAAAAAAATCGGACGTAAAGCACTACGATGGAGAACAATGCAGATGATCGACGACTTGTGCGAAAGTATTGAGAATTCAAAGGACATAAAGGACACAGGTGATTTAATATAGTTTTTTCATAGAAGTTAAAAGCAGATTATAAAAGAGAATTTTTCACATTAATTCTTCCCAAGTCGAAATGTACATTATGTAATTTCAAGAACGTGCATTTAGTGCACCCCTAAATTATTGCCTTCATAATCGCAATAAGTGGTCATACCATTGAATTAAACTTTCTGACTATAAATTGTCTTAGGAAAATAAAAAAAAGAAATGTTAATAAGACAAGCTGTAATTGTGCATAACTGTAGTAAATTTGAATATAGAATGGATAATGCTAATTCGAAAGTTGCTTGTTTTTTAACTTCCCTTAGTGTAAAAAATCGAAATTTTTTATATATCTACGTTTCAAAGGTGTTTGAGCATTTTAGCATACCTTAAAAAAATGATGTATGTGTGTGTGTGCGCGCACGTCTGTGTATGTATGCATGTGCGGAATTTTTCGTCGACGATTTCGAGAACACGGATTGGTCGATTCGAGTGATTCATAAAGCATTCGTTTGTTATAGATAAGGAGACGTGGTGATTAGTTTATGGCAAAAGCAGGTCTAGCCGTTTCGAAGGTAAGGAGCAAAAAGTGCCAAAAATGGTAATTAAATTTTTGAGAGAAAGAAGCGTCTGATTTGAATAATTCAAAACCGTCCAGGTATTTGATATTTCGTTTCTACGCAACTAACGTATCGCAATTGCTTGCTGAAACAAAGTTAGAAATTTCCAAAAAAATTTTAATGTATAAAAAAATTCAAATCTTTAAAAAAGGTCATTTCCTCCAAAAAATTTAAAACTCTCAATAATCAATTTTTTATATTAAAAATTATGATTTTTGCTACGGGAGGTTCTAGCAATTCGCCTCAAGGCACGATGCCATGCACCACAAGTTATGTTTTAATTCTGCGAAACATATGAGAAAAAGTGAAACCGTTCCAGAAGAAGAAAACAAGAACGAGGGATAGCAAGCCCCAGTTTCTGGTAAAGATCCCAACTTCGGCCAGATCGATATCAAGCAGCATGATTTGAAAATATCACTTGCAGATTCAGATCTTAAGTGAAAATCGCTATTGGTGGACATTTCTGCATAAAAATATGAATCCAAAAAATACCGTTAAATACAATAATAATAACTATCCGATCTCTCTTATCTATACCTGGTATAGATAGGGGAGATCGGACACTCCGTTATCTCAAAAACGGAATTATTATTATTAGCATTTTTTCCATGTATCTTCAAAACTACTGGACATGCCTTAGCCTTAGAAACTAAACAAGCACGTCTCCCCGTCAATGCGAATCGAATGTTTTTCAAATTATTAAAATCCGTGTTCACGAAATCATCAACGAAACTTAATATCGGCGCATACATATACACGCACATTTTTTTCTAAGACATGCCAAAATGTTCAGAAACCTTTGAAACGTGAAAATATCGAACTTTTTAATTTCATTTAGTCTATAAGATATTAAAAAAAACGTAAAACATTACTTTCATAATAATCATGTGCATTGAAACAGAAACTGAAGTAACTCTATTGTCAGTGATAGTAGCACAATTAAATACAACTTATTTTTATTATTAATCAACAAAAAAATAAACTTGCTTTAATATTCGTTCTCTATTTCGAGTTGAACCTTTATGTAGTCACATGAGGCTTGTACCATCATCAAAAAAATATTGATTAATGGATGGCTTTTTGATATTACATCCCTCTTTCCGTTCTGGCATAGAAGAAAAAACAATCTGGTTGCTGTGTGTGCGCTGACGGGATTACTTCTGCGCATACGAATAATATATTGCTGACTACTTCCACAAAAAGTGTATTCACATGTTTTTTTTCCAAGCACATGTGCTCATTTATTAACTTACATAGTGGAATAAAAACATTTGTATTAGTTTTTTGCCGTATTTAACATAAATTATCCAAGATGGATACGTTTTCGGTATCGAGTTATAACTTTTGTTTTTTCTTGGAGGGAAGAGGAAGATTTTTTGCGTGTGTCGTGAACCCAATGTTTCAAAAACAGAAAAAAGCTCACTTTTAAAATATATATCTTTACGATTCGAGATGTTCTTATCTGATTATCATATCATAGAGTAAAAGTAAAATTAAATTATACTTACCGAAGGAAAAGTTTGTTTCCATAAAAAAATCCGATGCGCTAATTTTATGTTTTCTCGGCGTTTCAAGCCATTCTGGATCCAATGAGACCAAATTTGGAAGAAGTAGGAGGACTAGTGTTTATCAATTTTGCACGACGTTCAGCCAAATCGTTTCTCTGTAAATAGCAGAAAAGTGTAAAAAATTTCGTCCACGTTTTAGCTCTCAATCCTAAATCAATTTTGAAAAATCAAAAACTGAAAATAATACTGATTAGTTTTGGATAAAAAACTACCGGATCGTTTTCCTCTGAATTAACTGTTGAAAAAAATATTTTGGCCGACAGATATCATGGTCTTATAAAGTGTTACGGCCCTACGACAAATAGTTTAATTTTAAAAATATTATAGTAAAAATTTATTTTTGTGATGTGATGAGTCAAACATAATAAATTCATTAAAATTTAATAAATAAAATAAAGCTACAATTTTTAGGCATACAAGCGCGTGTTGGTGCAATATAATTAATATAATTACAGCTAATTCAAATGTGTTTGAGAAAATTCTATTCGAAATAGCAATATTTAGATTTAATTGAAAGCGATAAGTTTATTTTTGAAATAACCAGTTGAAAATTTTATCGAAATATCTAAATTTCGATTGATTAAGTCAATTCTTACACATTTCGGTAAGTTTGTGCAACACGCCTTAAGGCTAAATGCCACTTTCAACTAGTTAATTAATTAATTCAAACAGAAATGTATAAAAAAGTACCAAATATCTAGAAATAATCTGAAAATTAAAGTAATCATACGATGATGAAATCATTTTTGAAATAAAGTGTCAACATTCTCAAAGACTTTTCAAATAATTAAAATTCTCAGAATCATATTTCGATAAGTTTCAATTTTTTCAAAATTGTGATTATTGTCATATATCGAAATTTAATTTTAATTTTTAATGGCTTTCAACCGGGTAGTTATTAAGCTTTACGTTACATAGTCAATAGTTTTGCATAGTTACATATAATAATATATAAATAATAGTCAAACCAAAGACAGGTCCATAGTATGAGAGCACCACAAAATCGATGTTTTCCTTTCTCTCCCTTGTTCAATATACCCATTACTATTTTCATTAATCAATTTTATACCATTTTATTCATTTTCCTTCCCATACTTTTTGCATGCTACCTGGTCCTGTACTTCGACTTTCAGTTTCCTGTATTTTTTCTCCTCGCGTAAGTCAACAATCATCTGCATTCTTCTTCTATCCCCTTCTTTAGAAGACACATTTTGCAGAATGGGTCTGATTTGCTTTCTTCGGTGCTCATTGTCAATAAAGTTACTTTTTCGCCCATTCTTCTAAGGACATCTTTATTTGTTACCTTTTTTATCTTCGTCTCCAGCACCAAATTTCAAAACACTCCAGATTTTATCGGTCTTTCTTAGAGTCCATATCTCTGATCCATAAAAAAGCACACTTCGTTTAGTTATTTTATTCATTTAATGTTCGTTTACAAAACGTGAAGTTTTAGCAATTCACCTAAAGCACGATGTCATACTTCAATTTTATTCAACTGATGCCTGCAAGTATACTTTTTTTATAATCCCTATGACATACCCAATTCTAAATATGCTCACAATATTTTCTTTGCGTATTACTCCTTCAAAAATATCTTTCATATGCAAAGGATGACAGTTTTTATTTGAAACTGAAACAAAGCAAGAGGGCGAGTCGTGTAGTGAAATTCAACTTTAAATTAATTCTTATGCAACGGAAAGCTCTGCCACTTGCAGCGGGCACTTTGTCGTTCCGCATATCAAAAAGTAATCGCTTATGCTTTTGAATTCGAAAAATATAGGAAGTTATCTTAGAATTGCTCACTTTGGTGTTTAATAGTTCTAGGAGGATAAATCTCATTCCGATGTGACTATTTGGAATTTACAAGATTGGTTGCAAATTAGATATTAAAGTCGACAGTAATTACACTTCTATTTGTAGAAGATTCAAATCCAAATTACTTATTGATAGCATGTTGTCGTAAGAGTGACGGAACTTGATTCAGGGGTCCCAAGTTCGATACCTACTTCGAGCAGCCTGTTGTCAGGCAGAAGTGACAACCATTTTTACTTGGAAACATAGATAGCAATATGTTTCCAAGTGAAAACAGCCCTTATCCGGCATTGCTGCACCGATAAAAATACTCGCCCTATTACAGAAATTGTAATAACAATATATCATTCAGAGATGTGACTACTGATTGGATTGTCATCCGTCAAAGAGACTAGTATTAAGTCAAATCAGCACAACAGCTTATATAACTATTAGGTTCTGATTGCTATTCAAGAATAATTAAAAATAGAAAAAAAATGTTGAGATAAATTCCAGGTATTATGAAGTCTAATAGACCTAATCTTGAACTTAGGTTGTAAGATTACTATTCGCTTACTAAAAGATAAAAGAAGTCAATGCGGGCGTGAATTTGATTTAGGAAGAAACTAAGAATTCTTTTGATATACATATTGATAAAGAAACCAACAATTGATATTTTAATGTTAATTACATCTTATAAGAAAATCGTCACATTGGAGGAATGGTTAACCAATGGGTGGTTAACCAATTTATACCAAAATTTTATTTGCTTTTCAAATACCGAAAACCACATCAGACTTCAACGTTATTAAAAATATTTAGGTACTTGCACAAAGAAAAACAAATATATTACTTATATTACTTATAGTTTTTGTACAATATTGTCATTTTTAAAAATTGGTAAACTTACGTATTTGCTAATTCCATGAAATTCTACCCTATATATAAATGTCGACATACACATGTGATATTACATACAAACTAAGACAAAATACAAAATATTAATTTGAACTTGAAAATTCAGATTTTAACCATATAAAAAAATAATAATATTCTTAGAAATAAGGATATCCTTAATATTAATTATCTTTACATAGCAATGATTTATTTGTTTATTATTCGTTCCAACAAAATTATGAAAAGCGACTGGAGTTTCTTTTGACATCTAATTTAAAATCGATATAACAAACTCCTAATGGCAACGATCAAAGAAAATCATACATTTCAAAAGAGAAAAAGGAGGAACAAGTTTATTAATTAATTGTGTTTTATTTGCATTCGATTCAAAATGGGTCTATCTGTTGATATAACAAACATTTATCTGTGTACATATATATATATATATATATATATATATATATATATATATATATATATATATATATATATATATATATATATATATATATATATTAGAGTGGTCCTTAATATAGACATTTTCGAATTTTCTTGCTCCCAAGGGCTCAAATGGTTCCAAATTGATAAAAAACAATTCTCTGGTTTAATGTTGTAACAATGTTTAATTTTCAAAAAAAATTTCATGCTATTTCCATGCAAAGTTTGATTGAATTGCTCACTATCTAAAATTTAATATTAAGAGCTAAAACTTTCAGAGAAACTATTTGAGCCCTTGGAAGCAAGGAAATTCGAAAATGTCCATATTAAAGTCCACCCTGATATATATATATATATATATATATATATATATATATATATATATACATATTCGTGTATTAAGAATTGCTGCTTGTTATTCTTTCAAAAACTCGAGTACATCAGAAATGATTTGACCTATTTTATTAACCATGAATATGAATATGATGGTAGTTCAGGGAAAGTAAAAGGTCAGAATTTTTTAGCTAAATTAATATTTAACACTTTCAAATGTACAACCATTTTGGCAGTGAAAATTATGAAAAGGTGGAGCCTCGTGGCGAAGTCGTTGGCACGTGGGTCTGCCACCCCAATATCAAGCAGTAGCAATAATAATAAACTGTCCTTCCAAAGCTATAATAAAAAGCCAGCCCTATTAGATAAATTCTAATAAAAATGAATTAAATATTAATGGATCTATCTGAATTGTTGATTTACCATCTAAAAATACAAGACAAGAAAAAGATTCAGCCCAACAGCTTATAGAACATAAAGTTCTAATTTCTATTGAAGAAAACAAAAACAATATTCCTACTGTAAAATCTGTTATCAATAAGATTTTTTGGGCAATTTTAGGTAAAGTAATCGATTATACTAATGTTCCTTGTTAATTCTAAGAAACCAAGACAAACTTCGTGTGAAGTGAAGTACCTAAAGTCGATGTGAAGTATAATAGTTACTACTAAGTAAATAAATATCACGAAGTTCACCGGATCACCTAGGATTGAACATGTTTTCACCTAGAAGCAATTTTTCACGTGCATCTAAATATTTAAACAATTTTATATATTGCAACATATAAAATACGCTGTGACGTGTACTTATAGTAGAATGTCAAAAAGCGCGCACTCGTTCTGTGACATACAGCCGACTGTCAACTGAGCTTCATTTTTATTCCGCCCGTTTTACTAAAGCTGACAACAGCTTACACTAAAGTACACCAGCATTTTTCAATTTCTCGTATTCTCTATAAGAAATTATAAATAGGAAAACTTCGGGAAAAAACATTACGATATAGCAACTTGTGAGGAAAATGATTTTGCATACCGGATTCTATGGCCCTGACTTCAGCAGTTGGCTTTGCTATTTCACGTTGCATCGCATTCGGATGCATGCGAATATTTTTGTAGAGGTATATTTACTTTGAATAGGATTTCCGTGCAGCCTTTGAATAAGCAAAAAAAAAAATTTGCGATTTCGACAGTATCAGAATATTCACTTAAAATAAAGATCAAATCTTTAAGTTGCGGATTTCACATATGAAGAATCCTGGCTTAAGTATTAAATTTGAAATTAATCATTATGATAAAGCCAATTTATCAGTAAGAAGTTCAATAACATTGCATATAATTTGCAAAACTCAAAGCTGCTAATTAACATATTTGACAAAGATTTCTGCAGGTTTCTTAATGACAGGACATCATCAGGATTAATAAGGAGAAGCTAGAACATTCCACTCTGTACAAGTTAAATCAAAATTGCTACTTATCATATAATCCAAGATTTTGCAAATCAAACTTAATGAAAAGGTTTAAATATCAACTATAAAATCCAATTATAAAATCCATCTTTATCTTTGAATAACATTGAGGAGCCAAAAAGTCTTTCCAGAGTCTAGATCTTAAGCTAAAGCATAAAGCTTCCAAGAAAAATAACACAAAAGTTTATAATATAACTTTAATGCATTTTCTTATTACTACTAATTTGAAAAATCTGTTCCAAAAAGATTTAATTATTTTATAACAACCAATAGTAATTTATATGATTTTTGATTTCTCCAACATTGGTACATCAAAATTTCTTGACAGAATCGTGAAATAGAAATTTAAAAAGATTTATAGCACCAAGAATAATCCTTTCAATGACAGACTCACTTCGTAAGTCTGAAATTATTTTCATTTGCCAAAAAAGCATTTTCTATAGATTGAATCACAAATCGTTAGTCTTAAAATGTTATTTTTGCAATTGTAGGTTTGTACATTTATTTTTAGTATAAATGTAATAAATTTATAGTAATTAATATATCAATGGTATAAATGGTAATTAATGGTGAGTAAAATCGTAAATAACGATTGAAAATAAAACTATGATTGGCAACCAAAGATTAAAAACTGAACTAAAATTTGCTAAGTTAAAAGAACGATTGTTACTTATTGTACAAGTAAAAATGTCTAAATTACCAATCATAAGAATGCTTAGTAACTATAACATTCATCATCCTTTATAAAAAGTAATTTCATTCCAAAGAAAAATATATTTTCTTAAAAATCATTCACTGTATTTTTTTTTGTTTATTTAGAAATGTAATCAAATAAGATTTATTCTTGAGATTTCTTTTATGTTTCTCCGCCCGAAGGAAATTGAAATGTTAAACATCAGAAGCGTAGTTTTCATAAAATGATTTTTTAATAAAAGTATATTAACCAGAAGAAGCTTTAAAATAAATTTAATATTGCATATTATGTAAAAAAGAAACAGAGTGCATACATGTTCTACATAATTTTAAAATATAAAGAAACGGTATATCTGTATATTTTTTATTCAAATTGCATTTAGTGTGATTTTAATATTTGTAAGTAAATGAAATGTCAATTGAATAGTTCGAATCACTAAATAAATTAATAATTAAAATAATGATGTATGGCATCGTGTCTTAAAACAAATTGCTGGAACTTTCGGAATTGCTGTAATGAAATATTCGAGAAATTTCAAAAGTTTTAAACAGATTACTGTTAATACTGTAACTTATTAATCGTATTCCATAAATATTTTATAGATCTTTTGTTATATTTGGGCGACGACCTTCATGATTTTTTACAATAATAAAAAAATAAACAGACACCGCCGACGCAAGCAATATGGTTTGCGAACCACTCTAATCGGATGCGAATTTTTAAAGTCGGCACGTTTTTTATCAAGAGAAATTCATTGTTTTTTAATAATTCAAACAGGTTGATCAGTACGCCCAAAATCTTCGACTAAAAATTATATCCACATATACACACATCAATTTTTTTCCAAGGAATCCCAAAATGTTCAGATACGTCTGAAACGTCGAGATATGCAAAAATTTTCATTTTCGATTTTTGGACGATTGCAATAACTTACCCTACGTAAACAATGTCATATAAATAATTCAAATTCAATTATTCAAAATTTGACCAGAAGTACATACATAAAGAAATTAACATATTGTCAAGGAAATTTTATTTTTTGCTATGATCATTTTGGTTCATTAAAGAATTGAGCATTCCTGTATTGCAAAGAAGCCTTAATCTATATCGGGAACCGAAACTAAGAACACTTGGTAAGATACGATTATGAGTGTATTTTTAGCCCAGAAACAGGACCACGCTCAAGACTATTAATAAACCAGAATTTATCGGACGGCGGGAGCGAAAAATATCTCGCTGGACGTTTGTGATGTTTTATCGAAGATTGCGAATGAGGATTCGGAGTCGTGATATTCAAATGACTTTGAATTGTAAAAAATATATGGAAAATATTATGTGTGAAAATCTATAATTGGTATGTATTGCCATCAAAATCTTCTTGGTAAAAAGAGTATTTGCGCCCCAATGTCAAAGTTATTGACAACATTTAATTAATAAAAAATAGTTTATTTCCGAATGATTCTTTCGAAATTGTTAAAAAAATATTTGTATGAATAAAGAAAGTGAATATTTCTTTTTGTTTCAACAACTATCAGAACTACTAGAACTACATGACCCACATTTTTGAAAACTTAACCTGATTTTTGCAACCTATAGGTAAATCCTTCTGTGTGGCGATTATATTGGATAGAATATGTGTATGTTGCAGCAATGCCCCCAAAAGGCTAAAATCAATTAAGATGATTTCTGAGATCAATGAACTCGAGTAAAGTTTTGGTATGACACTTCTTAAGGTTGGCCTTCCAAGGTATTTACAGATTCATACAAATGATTTAAGGCTAAAACAAAATAATTAAATTAAATATTTTAATTTAGAACTTGACTAATACAATTACTATTAAAGAGACAACGTACGAATTGAGCTTGTAAATTCATTTATATAAAATAGAACATGGACATTATTTAATATTTGAGGTACTTTAATATTTAACATTCTTTAATATTTAATATTTAAAATTAAATCCCGATTTGCTTCGATTTGAAAAATATTAAATATTTAAACTTGATTGCATCATATAAATATATTTCACAAAGACTATGTAAATAATAATTAATACTATTATCTGAACTAAATATTGTGTAAAAAATGGTCAATACGACTTTACGTCGCCAATTTCGATTTTGAGCTATTACAATATAAGTAATATTTATTGCGTTAATTTTTCCACATGTGGCAAAATTTTGTGACAATTTGTATTGAATTATTTTTAATGATCTGGTTTACTCCAAAATACGAAACGTTTTTACACAAAAGATTGTAACAAAGCCTTCGTTGAAGCGTGAAATAGATATTCCGTTAAACTATACAATTTCCCAGAGGCAAACGTATGAATATGAAATGAAAATGAATTTCGTGAATAAAATAAGCAAATACAAACCAAATTCAGGTATAAATTTAATTAATTTCTAGTTCAAATTATTAATTTAATTTCGGACATAGAAATTAAAAATATTAGAACAGATGATTCTGAAAGAAGAAAATTAATTGAAGTTACGGCCAAACAAAGATAATTTTTAATCATTTTTTGTATACGAATGAAAAACCCTAATTTGTAACTCAATAATATAATCGAAACATTCTTGTTTGGTTTTTATAATATTTGAATCAATCAATAAATGAAAATTTGATGAAGATAAATAGCAAAAGACAATGTCAAATTTGAATTATTAAGTAATTCATTCAAAAAATGTTTATATAAACTGACTTAGCTATAAACGTCGTTCGAAGTTTGTTAACAATTTTAGTAATCATAGGTTTTTATAGGCTATTAAAATTACACCAATTCTACGTGCAAAGTAGCAAAGTAGTATTTTATTTCTCATTATTTCATATTATGAAAAATATTTAACGGTTATGATTTATTATCACGAGACAGATACAATTAAAGTTCCAATTAAATATCAAACAAAGTCTCATTTAACTTTTAAAACAAACGTCTCTCTCACAAAATGGTAACAAAACCAAATGAAAGTTAAAAAATTCTTTGACATACATTTTCTTAAAACAAAAAACACTACGTGCAGCACAAAGTAAAAAATCCCTAAATAAAAATAAAAAACTACTTTTGTAGCATTCATTATCTCTTCCGCACGTATTACTCGTGCAGTGATATCAACGAACATCAGAGTTATAATTTTTCTTTTTATATATTTAAAATAATTTTAAGCTTTTAAGCTGTAACGGTCTTTTAAAGATAATCATAATTTTAATTTTTGCGAAAGCTTTTACGAAGCTTTAAATGTGAAATTATTATTGCAATAAATTAATATCATTGTCAATTTTTTTTTTATTCAACTATTCAACTAACTTTTTTCCAAGAAATTAATAGTGTCGATTGATATTTTGGCAATTTGTAAAATTGTTTTTCTAAAACTTACATAAATCGTATAAAATTTTGAATTGATGAATTTTAAATAATTTTTGAAAACTGCAGCGATTAAAACTTTTTGAAGGATCTTCAAAATAAAAATGTATATATTTTCTGCATCGATGTGAATAACTTTTTTATCACTAAGTGTAGCATACTGCATATACAAATCAATGAATAACATATATAACCTAATAGATCCACATTATCTTATTGGTTTTGCAACATAAAACAAACTCAGATAGTAATACAAAATAAGTCGAATACGATACATCTTGTCCCCCACTTGATTTGTTTCCAAATCGAACATTTTGAAAATTCAATAATGTCTAAATGAACTATTTCTATATGTTCCCAATTGTTTAATTCATAAAGAGATCGACATCAACTCTAAGCCTAACAAATACAAGAGCTACCTCAAGGATCACCCAAATCCATGCCAGATAACTGCGCCACAACAATGCCACGGGAAAAATTAAAAAAATAAGTTTATTATATATGGAATTATGTGAATCTTAAAATGACTGACATTGGCAGAGGATTTTGTATTTTTGAAGCTCCTATCGTTTTTCAAAAATTTATCTATTAACCTATTAGAACAGGTGTAAATAAATCGTATAAAAAATAAATAACTAGTTGGTTTGGTATTTAGCCTTGAGGCAAATTACATGAACTTCCCGATATGTGTAAATAATCGACTTGATCAAAAAAATGTGTAAATAATATACTTCATCAATCCTACTTTAAAAAAAACGATAATAATTTTAGCAAAGTTTGACGAATTTTTAAAATTAAACTACTTGTTGTAAGGCCGTAATATTACAGTAAGTTCTATAACACCATGATGTATATCGCCAAAAAAAGTTCCATGAAAGAAGGATTAAATTTTTTTTTTCAACAGTTAATTACAAGAAAACGGCTCGGTAGATTTTCACCTAAAATTAATCAGTATCATTCCCAAATGATATCTTTCGAACAGTTTTTGATTTTTCAAAATCGGTTCGGTAGGATGAGCTTAAATGTGGACGAAAATTTAACACTTTTTTTCAACAGTTAATTACAAGAAAACGGCTCGGTAGATTTTCACCTAAAATTAATCAGTATCATTCCCAAATGATATCTTTCGAACAGTTTTTGATTTTTCAAAATCGGTTCGGTAGGATGAGCTTAAATGTGGACGAAAATTTAACACTTTTTTTCAACAGTTAATTACAAGAAAACGGCTCGGTAGATTTTCACCTAAAATTAATCAGTATCATTCCCAAATGATATCTTTCGAACAGTTTTTGATTTTTCAAAATCGGTTCGGTAGGATGAGCTTAAATGTGGACGAAAAGTTTTTTCGAATTACAAAGAAACGGCTTGACAGATCGTTGCACAAAACTGACAAACGATAGTCCTCACCGAAATACATCAAATGGCTTTTAAATTTCTAAAATCGGTTCAGGCGTTTTTGAGAAAACGTCGATCAAAAGTCTAATTTTGACAAATGCCAAAAAGACCATACTGATTTTTGCAAACTTTGACTAATTTTTAAAGCTGAACCAGTTGTCGTAGGGCCGTAATATTTTAGTATGACCTAGAAAACTATGGTATCTTTCGTCAAAAAAATAATCATAAAAATCGTCAAATTTTTTTTTTAAAAACTTTATTACAAGAAAACGGCCCGGCCGATCTTAACCAAAAACTAATCAGCACGATTCCCAACCAATATCTATCGAACGGTTTTTGAATTTTCAGAATCGATTCAGAATTGCGGGCTAAAACGTGGACGAAAAATTTTTCACTTTTCTGCAATTTACAAAGAAACGGCTTGGCCGATCGCCGCACAAAACTCAGAGACGATTGTCCTCATCGAGATACATCAAATGGCTTTTAAATTTTTGAAATCGGTCCAACCGTTTTGGAGAAAACGTCGATTTACGGCAAAAAATCTGTTCACACACACACACACACACACACACACACACACACACACACACACACACACACACACATACTTTTTCCAAATTTGGTCTCATTCGATTCAGAATGGCTCGAAACGTCGAGAAAACATAAAATTAGCGATTCGGATTTTTTGATGAAAACATAAACTTCTCCTTCGGGAAGTTAAAAACTTAATAACTTAATAACTTAATAACTTAAGTCACTTTTATTCCGTTGTGTAACAGATGGAGGCAAAATTATTTTACATGCGTTAAAATAAAAGATCATTTGCTAATGAGTATGTAGTATTAATGGTATAATTAGTACACTGAATTTCATATTGCATCAGGCATAACTGATTAACTTTAAATAGGGTAAGTCAGCGGTTTCCAACCTGTGGGGCGCGCTCCCTCAGGGGAAGTGCCAGATTGTTTTATGGAGGGCGCGTATATTCGTTTCCAGAATACTATTTTCGAAAATAACCCACAATTTTCGAAATGATGTTGAAAAATAATCAATAAAATTAGTTATTATAGATATTGCTACATATAATACCGCATATTAATTTGTAGCCTGATAATGTCAGTTGAGTATTTATAAAATAAAATTGTTGCAAAAATTAAGGGGAGTGCAACAATTTTTATTAGAGCGGGGAGGCGCGGTGCAAAAAAAGGTTAGTAAACACTGGGGTAAATCGTAGTATTGGTAAAAAAAATAGTGAATCAAATTTTTAGCAAATCTTTACGTTTCAAGGTCTTCTGAAAATTTTGGAAAACTTTGAGGAAAACTGATGTTTGTATGTGTGTATGTATGTTCGGATACAAAGTTTGTGTACGATTTCGATGTGAAGACATGCTGATAAGTTTTTGGCAAAGACAGGTCAAGTCCTTTTGGAGGAAAAAATGCCAATTAAGTTTTTGAGAAAATGGAGCGGCAGATTTGAATGATTTAAAAAACATCACTTGTATTGACTTGTATTTTAAGAAAGTAGGTTCGGTGGTAAAAGAATGATGATCAAAATGATCACCAATACAAAAAATGATTATCAGATGTTTTGTGAAAATTTTACTAACAAGTACAATATTTGTCAGCAATTCTATGGGTATCGTACCAAGATTTATAACGTATAACGTATAGAGTTCACTTAAATAGGATTTAAAGATAAAATTTTTAAAAAACCAAAAGAGAGAAATTGGCGCTCAAAAATGATCATTAGACATATGCATATCAAATTACCAGATATTTTATGAAAATTTCAGTAATGAGTTCAATATTTGTTACCATTTCTATAGGTCCAGTACCAAGACTTATAATGTTTGAAGTCACCCACTTAAATGGGTTTCAAAAATAAAAAATAAAAAAGAGCAAACAAAAAAAAATTGGCAAGTGGTGCTCAAAAATGATCATTAGACACACATGCTACGGAAATTTTATTATTGAGTACAATATTTGTTACTATATCTATAAGTTCTGTACCTAGATTTATGATATTTAAGGGCGGGGGGGGGTTTTGTTTTGACAAAAAATTACGAAATATCACGTGGGAGAGAGGGGTATTGTAAGATATCACGTATATTTATTTTTTACCTAAAACTTAAAAAAAAATCCAAACATTTAAAAAAAATAAAAAAAATAAAAAATTTATCGTAACTAAAAATGCACGTGATGTTTGGTGAGGGTAGGAGGGTAATTTTGAATATCACCACGTATCACCAAGGGAGAGGAGGAGTCCAAAATTCCTTAAAAATCGATCACGTGATTAATGGACGCCTCTAAAGTTCGCTTGAATGGATTTCAACTTTAATTTTTTTCAAAAATTTCAAAACTATAAAAAATTACAGAATATTAAAAAAAAACTTCTAATTTATTCAAAAAAGTTAAATCTAATTGGAGCAAACTTGAGAAAAAAAGCATGTATAAAATATAATTATTCTAAATCAATGTCTAATAAATCATTGTAAATTAGTCAATTGAGTGAAATGAGTTTTAATTAAATATACTTTAGTATTTATGGAATGCGTTCCACTAATGTTTCCAAAGTTTTCAATATTTGTTAAAGCTTTTGAAAATTTGAAATTACGGTACGGGAAGTCCCAGACTTAAATTTGCCTTAATTCACGATACACCACTAGTTTTCGTAAAGCTATCACAAATAAAATAAAAACATTGATAACATAAAAATGCAGCATAAGCAGTACATGAAAGTTAGGTGCACTGCCAGAAAAAGAGTATTTCAATGAAAAATGCAGCATTGAAACAGCAAATTACGTATAATGTATATATTCCTCGTATGATTAGTTAAATCTGGACATTTGTCCGTTTGTTCGACCTGCATAGATATATGATACCACCTTTCTATTTATACAACACATGAACAACACATCGTGAGAACGTCACAGCCATCGGCAGAATGCGTCAAAACGTAGTCGCCCACGCGTCCAAGGCAAACACACGTGCAAGAGCAGTTTTATGATACTTGATAAACATCGTCAAAGTTTGACGTTTCAAAAGGAAAATCTCAAGAAAACTCCACTCCACGATATGTGTGACATACATTTTATACGAGAATCGATATCGCACATGTGTTAGGGTATATAAACATATATTAGAGATTGCTCGAAGGAAGGTGTCAGGTTATTCGATATTGCATCCATATGGAAATTATGAAATGATTTGCATTGGCAAGGCGTTTAAATGATAACGTGGATCTCATGAAACTAGCAAACTCCACCAGATGGTTTCGTGAGAAAGATGAAGAAATTTTTTGTTTGTTTTATATTTGAAAAGAAAAAATTTAATTTTATTACACAATAGTAATGAATTTATTTCGATTACAAAAATCGAAGCGTCTTTTAGTTGAACTTCTCTGAGTAAATAAAAGTGAATCCGCAAATTATCCGTTTCATTGAAGTGCTCTTTGGTAAACCAATTTTTTTTGTTTTTTGGCAACGTATAACTGG
This sequence comes from Ctenocephalides felis, assembly GCF_003426905.1. Classification (NCBI taxonomy): domain Eukaryota; kingdom Metazoa; phylum Arthropoda; class Insecta; order Siphonaptera; family Pulicidae; genus Ctenocephalides; species Ctenocephalides felis. Next base: position 42,438,733 of record NW_020539725.1, on the reverse strand, counting down.
CCATGTGAAAAACAATGATTTTCTAAATAATTTATTTGAAATTTATCTAGCAAACACTAAGCGATTGGCCTTGCGACTTGTTATTGCTAACGCAAGGCGAACTGGAAATTGCAATCGTATGTAGTCAAACGAAAGATCAGTCGGAATCATTGGTATGTCACCAAATCGCCAGCAATTTTTGATTGGATTGTGAAATTCAGTGCGTGTACATCATTCTTTGCGGCAAGATTTGCTCGTTGACTTAACCAAGCATAATTCTGATAATTCTCACTAATGTCATTACTCGAATTCTTAATTATGGTGCGTGAAGTTCCAGCAATTTGCATTAAGGCACGATGCCATGCACCACTAATTTTCTTAGCTATAAACCTCACGGAGTCCGAGACCTTTCCAACGAATGCAAAATCTTCGAAATCGGTTCGTGCGTTCTGGAGTTATATCGTATGGAAGGAAAACCCGACTTATTTTTATATAATAGATAATAGTCTATAATTTTCATAATCACGTACCCCATATTAGTTGCTTTTGGCAATTATAGTTTCTAAGTTACATTTTTCTTACTAATATTTTAATAAACATTATTACTGTAGTTAAAATCTTAGGTAAATTAATTTGTAAAATCTAGTTCATATGGCACTCACTCTTCAATCTAAGATCATGAACTTGCTAAATATTTCATATCCAATTTCAAACAAATGAATTTTTGACACATGAAACATTAAATTCTAAATCATTTTTTCAATAAGTAGAAATATTATTTTGTATTTAAATAATTTAGTAAAGTAAGCAAAATACAACATGCATAAGTTTTCAAAAATAATGTATTATGGACGTATTGCGTTATTTATTAAACTAAATTATATAATTTCATCTGCCAACACATATTGTATCTTAAATTGTTTTAATTTCTGGCACATCTCAGCTGGTTTTAATACTGTGATTTTTAAAACGTCAAATTTTTTTCTGTAAAAATCTGTAACGGTCTGTTCAAAATTACATTTTCACGTTATGTGTAAAACTGTTCTAGTTGCAAGTTCTTTATTCTAAAAGCCGAAAAGCAACTATTTAAAAATCGATTTATATCATATAATGATTGAATTTCCAAATTGAAAAATTTCAACAATTCACCGATGGAAACAATTGTTTGAAACCAATTTGTCAACGTAGGTACTCCAATATGAAGCAAGGCTATAGAGAATGCAATGAATAACTGTTTCACAGACTGATTGGACATATTATATTCATCAGTTTTTTTCAGTGCAATATCAATCTTTATTACAAAACTCGGTACCAGTAAAAAGCATTCGTGAATAAATAAGTTGACAAAATAACTACAGTTTTGTGATATTTAAAACCTTGGCGATATTCGAAAATCGAGCAATACAAACGTTATCGAAACTGCAATTCTAAGTTGAACACGAATGTATACAGATATCATTAGCTAATAGTTCCCGCAATAAGTATTCGACCCCCTTCGAAAAGCCTGATGCAAGCAGTAGTGACTTTGGTTTTCATATAACATATATAAAATAACACTTTTTCAAATCAGGTTTTACAAAATAGTGATTATAGTTCCAAAATCTATGTATCTTTTTCTAAAAAAAAATATTTGTAAAATTATACTAAACGTTCACAAACACATGCGAGCTTAGACTGACTTGACACGTTGAGTTAAATAAAATTAGCAAATGAGAACTCAGGGAAGAATCAAAGCTTTTCCCTTTGGGACCTTAGTAAATATCTCATCTAATAATTCAAGCAAAGCTCGTAAATTTTTCAAATATTTACATAAATGCTATTTTAAACATTTGACACATCATATTTCCAGCAACTTTAATAATAAACAAGTATTCTAATTTATTCTTTCGCAAAAATTGCTTCGAACAAAATGCACCCTAGCGTATAATACGCTCTGCGCCTCTGACGTTTCTGTCTTGATTTTGTCTTTAATACGAAGTCCCTTCAGAGAACGTTTAAAAAGTTTTTTCGGCGGACTGGTTCCTGTTTTGCAAATTCGGGTTTTTCAGGTTACCAGTGCCAGTAGATACCTTGCATTTCGCTGTTTTTGTTGCCAAATAGAATTAAATCGGCGATACAATAACAAATCAAGTCGAAAGTAAAGTGAGGCGGAAAAACAATTTATTGATTTCAACTCACTAAAATAATAAAGGTGTGTATATATATATATATATATATATATATATATATATATATATATATTATATAAAATTCTTCTGTAATAATGTATGTAAATATACTCCTAAACGATTATTCGGATTTTGATAAATTTTTCTAAAGTTTATTAAAGGAATTTTTTAAGATGTATGTGAAAATATAGTAAGATAAAACAACTTGTCATTGTTTGACATTGAAAACATGTTGATACATGAGAACTGTCATCTGCCAAAAATGTCGATTCACTTGAAATTTGAACTTATTTTCAGCGAGCCTTGAGAATATAAGTATACAATATTCATATTTATAATTATGAATAAGAAAAATGTAATATCTACAATATTATTGCCGAGAACCAGCTGAGATGAGCCAGAAATTAAAACAATATAAATACAATATATGTTTGGCAGATGAAATTATATATGGCATATACATTTTTTTTTTTAATTTATGCATGTTGTATTTTACTTTACTAAATTATTTAAATACAAAAGAAAATTTCCACTTATTGAAAAAATGATTTAGAATTTTGTTTCATGTGCCAAAAATTCATTTGTTTGGAATTGGGTACGAAATATTCAGCAAGTTCATGATCTTAGATTGAACAGTGCCATATGAACTAGATTTTACAAATTAATTTACATTAGATATTAAGTAAAGTAATAACGTTTATTAAATTATTAGTAAGAGATTGTAATTTAAAAATTGTAACTGCAAAAAAGCGTCTAATATAGGGTACTCGATTATAAAAATTATAGACTATTATACTCGTACATTATATAAATTATTGAAGCAATCATATTGGTTGGAAATAACAAAGGTGATATTGTTTTATTATCGTAGATACTAATATTTAAAAACTGCAGTTTCCAATACGTATATATCTTACGCTAAGACCCAAAATGTAAGGGCATTAAATCGAATACTAAGAAGTATAGGATGGTAAAGTAAATTTGGAACTTAAATTGTAGACGTGGGTACAGGATAACGTTTGTCGGGTCATCTAGTATATATATATATATATATATATATATATATATATATATCTGAGTTCGTAAGTGTGTTTAAATTTTACTACTGAACCTTATAGCCTATATAGTTCGGTCTGGAATAGTTATGGTGCAGACGTTCATTGTTTTCTAAAAATAAACGCCAAGATCTACCTACTGACCTGTTCCCTTCTGAATCGAATCGAATCGAATCGAATAAAACGGTAGCACACATAAAAGTGTCAGATAACATTTATTGCTAAAGTTATATAAAAACGACTTAATAAAATCTTCTAAAATCTAATAGAGGTAGCAGATAAAAAAGTAGTCAACAAATTTAATATGCAATATTAATAAATCAAGAAATTTTTATAGTGAATTAATGTTTATTATTTTCTCAAGTGATACTGTTTATGAAAATTCATTGTCATTGTATTCATTTTGATATTACCTCCAAACGGCCAATAAAACCCAACAAATACAGTAAATATATATTAAAAGTCCATAGTTTGAAAAAAAATTCATTTTGGGGTAAAAAAATTCATTTTTACCCCATTAGGGAAGAATTACCCTGGTTCCCCTACCACTGCTTAAAAATAATAATAATATATTCAAACACTGGCTAAGAAAATCCTAACTATAGTCTTGGTCACTTACAATTGACTTTAAATAAATAAGTGTAACTACGAACCTTCAAAAAATTCTATTAATATTTGACTGTAAATTTTCCAATATTCATGTATTTGACTGAATTTATTATCAGAGAAAATGGTATATTTTTTTGATACAACCTTCGAATAAAATCTTTCGCCCACATGAATTATTTTTATGATACCGTCTGTATATTTTGGTCCCCCACGGTTCATCGTGTTTATAAACAAGACGTCATAATTAATTGCGGATTCAATATTTCCAATTTCGTTTTATTTTCTAAATCAAAATTGAAAAAAATTATAAACGTAAATTCCTATCCAACGATGTGAAATTATACCTAGATAGTAAGCAATTTCACATATGTGATAATCAGTTGATGTAAACTTAATTTGTAAGATTATAGACCAATTAGTCATAAAGTAACACATTTCATATGTGAAAATAAAAATGGTAAAATACGAAAATATTTTCTACATAGTATTATAATTTTAATAGTATAGTATTAACTCAAATAAAAATTTTAGTTAATTTTTATAATTCAATCATTTTTCGAGTGCCTCTAAAATTTTAGGATTTTCGTTTAGTTCTGTATTTGCTATGTAATTGACCGTAAGGAGGTAATATTAAATTGGACAAAATAATTTTGGGGTAATGATTTGAACAATGAAACTCAAAAAATAAAAAAGTATTCTATTATTTTAAGTCAAAACAAAAAAGTAAAAAACCAACTGTAGTAAAAAATTGATATGTGTAATATAATGTTATTGAAGTATCGAATTTGATTTTGAAGAATTATTATTATTCGCTTAATTAGCGAAACCAATTGAAAATAAAAAAATTAAATAAAGTGTAGAAATTGTAATTGTGATAATATTAATAATAATTTTTTATAGAAAATCTGTCTAATAATATAATTCAATAAATGAGAAATATCTAATAATTCAAAATAATTTAAATGCTTAGCAAATATTTAGCAATCATTTAAATAGGTCCAAAATATTTTATAAACGTTTCCAATATTAATAACATCATTGCACTCGACATAGTCATATATGGAATTGAGTATTAAAATTTAATCCCAACAATTTCAAAATTCACACGGATAATTAAAAATGCTCATTCAGAGAATAAATATAAATAAATATATATATATATATATATATATATATATTAAATACAATCAATATTTTAATATACTTTTGTAGAATCTAGAAGATAACAATGCATCTCTGTGCATATAATCGACACATGGGTATGGTGTAACAGATTTGTTTTCCAAAAAGCATCAGACCTATATCAGTATATATATACATATATATATATATATATATATATATATATATATATGTATAATATAAAAAGCCTTATAAAAATATATAAAAACTTACATTTGATAAAATTTCCAAGCGATTCATGAAAGACGCCCCATGCACGCATAATTTGGCGGCAAAGTATGCAAAGCGTTGTTATACAATTGTCACAAAATAAAACCTGTAACAACAAATAATGAATTAATTTAATCAAACGATATACATACTAATAATACAAAAAATAATAAATCTATTTATTATAATCCAGAACTATTCGAAAGATATCAGTTGAGAACGGTCATCATTAGTCTTTGATTGATTGGGCGGGCCGTTTCTATTTTCTGTATTATTATTATATTAGATATTTTGTACATCAATCTCTTTATAATCAAACATTGACAAAGTATTTTTTTGCGTTTTTAATGAAACTTAACATGACCAAAGTAATGATTACGCAAACAAACATCCTTAAATTTTAAAGGCTTACAAAAAGTGATTAACCTATAAAAATTCATTAAAGTTTGGAATAATGGCCGCTCTTAAAGGCATACAAACTCGTGCTTGTCAACGCGTATTTTGAAAAATTAGTCTAATTTGTATATTAAATCCGAGTTTATTATACTGCGATTTACAAATTACCCTGTATAGCATTAACTGTATAGAAACGATTATTAAATTAAATCTAAAACTTACCATTTTATTCGCAAATATTTCCGATAAAATCACACAAACACACGCGGCGACCTTCGACTCGGACAAAATTGCACTCGCAAGAATTAACACGACCGACCGACAACAACGAGTGCTACCTGGTTACTGAATTTGCATAATTTTTGAACAACTACTGCCCTCATCTAGGTATTACCATATATGGTCAACGATCTCGTGATGACGTCATACAACATGAGGCATCTATAGGAAATTGGGTGCAAAATATTGCACTTGGAAACCACACGAACGAAATTCATAGAATTTTAGTGTTTTGCGCAACAATTTTATTTAATATTAATAAACTGTGTGCATGTGGCATTTTGTCTAAATAATAATAGATAAAAATAAAACTAAATTGTCTAAAAAGCACATTGGTACGATGAACAGAAAATTATTTTCTTTGTTAAAATCAGTAAACAATTTTTTGTTACTTTTATGTACCATTTTTTTATTGTTTTGACATCCTAAAATATTAAAAGCTCGCAAAAATTGGTCAAATTATAACAAAACAGTAAATTTTGAAATAATGAGCTGCGCTTTTATGGCGCACATACAGGCGCGTATTTATCACTACAATTATTACAATAACAGATATTATAATACACATTTTCACTCACACCTTGTTTTATAATTAATGGCTGAATTGATTTCACGTGATAAAAAAGCAATACTAACTCACCTAGTTACAAATGAAGGCTTCAAACAAAAGCTTTAATCACAATATAAACTAACATAAACACTAACACAATCACTAACACAATATAAAAACTGTCTTGGTTTCGGTCATGGTGACGATGACGACCCGGAGCATTGGCGCCGGGTCACGCGCCTATCTTATGCCTGCGAGATGCAGAAACAAACTGAATTGTAGATTAGGAAATTGCCATAATATCTATAAACATAGATGAACAATGCCGCATTGTGAAGATGAGACACTTCAAATCTTTTGAAGTTGTATCGATAAAATATCGATATCGTAGATACAACTGCCCTCTGTAGGTGTATTTGATTTTAAATCCTATCTACAATATTTGTTTTGAAAACAGTTTAACAACTGAGCTGCAGATGATCAGTCAATGAACATATAAGTTGATATTGTGTCTAATTAATAATAACCAGCTGTACCTGTGACTTCGTTCGCGTGGAATTAAAGAAAAAGTTAAAGGGTTCTGCATTGTTATGTTATTTATTTTTAGATTTTTATGTTAGCATTATTAAAAAAAAAAATTTTATATATTTATTGTAAAATTTATTTTATATAATAAATGCTGATACAATAACACTGTTGGCCTTTCTCATGCTAATGGTGGTACATTTAAAAATACTATAATATAATATAAAATTGTGGTGCATGGCAATATGCCTTAAGGCAGAATTGTTTGATTTGAAAAAAATTATAATAAATTGATGGTCAGTTTTTATTGATTATTGTATATTTTTATTCCAAATTTTATATTTATTGAATATCAAATCAAAATACTAGAAGTTTGATTCATGTACTTATATCAAGTAATAACAAATAAAATTCTATTAGAACCACTTTAAATTAACATTTGTGATTCCTCCCAAAATAATAAACTAGTCGTAAAAACGAAACACTCTCACACAAATAACATTTAGGTGCATTATTATTGAAAACTATTTCCATTATTTGTAGAATGCAACATGTGCGTGTCTATTATTTGTCGAATGCGTTATATGTTGATTTGCATATGTTGCAAATTTCAATTGGTATTTATTAGTGATGTGCCAAGTCGAATCAAGTGATTCGAATCATTCGAATCAAGCCTTTAACGACTTGATTCGAATCAGATTTTACTTGATTCGAATCAACTCGTATCAAGCCGCGAAATATTTACTGTGATAAAACATGTGTGAACACAAATTTTCATAAATATAAAAAAAATGTTTTAATTTAATTCAATATTATAATAATATAAATAATAATAATAATAAATATAAAAAATAATAATAATAAATATAAAAAATAAATCTTGAATTAAATCATGCGAGTCACCCGCCTTTAATACGCTTAAATGTATCACCCGACTCCAATTTATATGACTTTAACCGCATTCAAGTCGATATGAATTCATCCGAGTTCCTATGACTCAAACCGACTTATCCCGACTTCAAGTCGTTATGAATTGATTCGAGTTCCTAAGACTCAAACCGACTTATCCCGACTTCAAGTCGTTATGAATTGATTCGAGTTCCTATGACTCAAACCGACTTATCCCGACTTCAAGTCGGTATGAATTTATCCGAGTTCATATGACTCAAACCGACTTATCCCGACTTGAGTTCGAAACATGTGTCCGTGTTTAGCGTATCGACTTATGGAGATGCAGTGCGTATGGGTCTTGAGTGTTTGTTTATTTTTGACTAAGCGCTGAGAGCAAATTTGTTCATGAAATATCAAAAACTCATTTAGATAATAAATACGCGATTTAGATTTCAATTATTATCAAAATAAACTACACAACGAGTTTTATACACATACAAAATTATTATATTTTAATTATGCAAGTAATGGCAAATTCACACAAATGAAATAATATCAATCTTTACAGTAGTGGATTGAATTTTAAGTCATTCGTAAGACGTTAGATTAGATCTAAACAATCAATAATATACACATGCATTCGTTCAACGTAAGATTAAGAATATTGTTTTATATGCTTTAGTGATAGAGAAGTGTTTGGTTATATTTTACTGTAAATTCACTTGAAAGATTAGTTATATTTGTAGCTAGTTTATTATTATATATATAGTATAAATGTATTCATCTCTGCACTTTTTGGAATTAATTGCTTACTAAATTAATTATTTCACTTATAAAATTATTAAAATGATATTATTTCTTCTCTTAAATTATAATTGTTCATATATGAACTTGATTCGAATTGATTCGAATCATGATTCGAATCAGGTTTTTTTCTGATTCGAATCACTCGAATCAGGAAATTTTCGAGTCGGCACATCACTAGTATTTATTATACAATTCACAAAATTCGTAAAAACATTTAATTAATCTTAAGTATAGGAATACCTTATTACAAGCATATACCTGTAACACCTAATTTTAGACAACTTTGTCAGAAACTTAAGACATAATAACTTCCAACCTTATGTCAAAAATATTTATTTTTTTATCCTTATTCACCAATTTAGAAAAACTGGCTAATGATATATTTGGAATAAATCTATGCACAAAATTTAGCCATACAGCATATGAATCGATAAAACTACATTGTTGCAGATGTAATAAATGTGATTAAAAACATTATTTGTGCAATGGCTGCAATGTAAACAGAATTCAGAAAGCCGAATTGTTGGCCGTGTAATAATTCAATATAATAAAAAAAATGAGATTAACTATAGAAAATAAAGTCTTCGCTTACACAAAAAAGTAATGGAAGCAATTTCCAATTGATATTTTTTCAACAAACTAATAATATCTGTAATTAAATTAATTATAGTGCACAAACATACACTTGTATGTCCTAAAAGCGCGGCTCATAATTTCAAACTTCAATGATTTGTTATAATTCACCCACTTTTTGTGGGCCTCTAATGTTTTAGAATGTAATAATAATAATAAAAAACATACACAAAGATGTTCTAAATTTTGGCACCAAGTGTCGCAATGGTTCTCCTAATGCATACGACATGAAGACATGCTTTAGTACCTATATTAAATTGAAAATATTGATAAAAAAATATATTTATAAGTTAACATAGCCCTTGCAGGCACTGTTGTGAAAAGCAGTATGTAAAAATGAGCATGATAAAATTTCATTGTAGAACACTGAACATAATAGAATCTTCCACGCTGCATTTCCATGATCGAGTTACAGTTTTCAGCTCACGGACCTGCTGCCTTCGGAAAAAGTACCTTTTATAAAAAAAATATATATATATAAAAATTTTAAATAAACAAATATATGATGGTGTTTTATTTATAATAAAAATATAAGATGTAAGAAAATAATAAATATGTTAAGAAAAGAATATATAATATGTAGCAAAAAATTATTGTACATATATAATACTAACAACAAGTAGATACTAAAAGTTATGACAAGTACATATTTAAAAAATCGTTTAAATAAGTAAGAATACTTTACTAATTAGAGTTTCAAAATAACATTATTGAATAACTAACAGATTTTATTCAAATATCTGGATAAGTAAATATTACACGAATAAAAATGTTTATTTTCATACTAAAAACTATTTTTGTTATTTGCCAATCGAATGCATCATACGCTAATCTGCATATATTAGAATATTTCAATTGCTATTTAGTATACAATTTATGAAAATGTATAAAAATAAAACAGTAGAAATGCTAAATATAAAGATGTCGTCAGAGTTATACGTGTTGATACGTCATCCAATTACATACAAACATCTTTTAAATATCAAAATGAAATCATAATCGATGTGCTTATGATTCTAAACTAGTGGTGTTTGGCATCGTGCCTATCGGGCAAATTGCTAGAACTTCCCGCAGCGTATCGAAATATTCGAGGAATTTAAATGTTTTCAAATAGATTATTATAAATACTGTTTCATTGTATAATAATTGTAAGAAGTATATAAACTGAATTTGAACTGAACTTTAAAGTATATAAGTGAGTTTTAGAAATTAAAATAAATACAAAAAAAATTTTGAAGAAAAAAAAAATTGAAAAAAAAATCTTTGAAACAAAAAATTCTTTCCAGAAGCAATTAATTTGTTTAAACAAGCTGAAAGTTTTTTAATCATTCAAATCGGAAGCACTCTCAAAAACTGCAGTTTTTTGTATATTTAGCTTTGTATCTTCGAAATGGCTAGACCTGCCTTTGCCAAAAACTAATCAGCACATCTCCCTATCAATAGGAATCGATTGTTTTTTAAACCATATAATATAGAATATTTCAGAGTTGTTTTACTTATAGATATTTATAGCTGTTGCAAATGATTTTTAGTTGTTATTTGAGAGTTACAAATGATTTTCAATTGATTGTTGAAATAGCTTGACTATATTAAAGTCACATATGCAATACCAAATGCACAAAAATTAATAAATCTGCCATAGCAAGATTTGACAATAAATTTTAAATTCATATTCAAAATATATAGGAAACATTACATATTTAATTATTGGCCTTGTCTATTGAAAGTCATCGAATACGATAAAAATATTTCAATTCTCCGAAATATATTAGTCTCATTCGATGCGAAGATGAGTGAGTAGAAAGTATTTTCATATCCTAAAATATTCAAAATGACCCAAATCGTAATTAAAATATACGAGTAATAAATCCGACTTATGTACGCAAACAATAATTTCCCCTTCGGCGAGGTTAAGCACACATTTAAAAACACACACACACACACGCACATATATATATATATATATATATATATATATATATATATATATATATGTGTGTGTGTGTGTTTTTAAATGTATGCTTAACCTCGCACACATTATATATATATATATATATATATATATATATATATATATATATGTAAACATAAATAGGTATCCTATGTATAACACAATATTTCTATAACACGCTTCAAGAATTGAGAATATTTCCTCTCATAATACGGTTTGCCAATAACTTTTATGATATGACAGCTAATAAAAGTATATTTTATTTGACATAAAACTAGTGAAATAAAAAAAACATTCAGTAATTTTGAGGATTATGGATAATTAACATCTATTCAAAAAGGTTCCTCATTAGTAATTCTTTTAAACATTGATAAATAAATGAAATTTAATTGCTGTGATATGAAGAACTCAAGAAATGTGATAAAACGAGCGCAGGAGATATCCTCATATTTTTCAATCGAACGAGAACAAATAGGTACTCATATCCGTTAAATGAATATCTTTAAAAAGCACTTCACAAGTGCTTAGCATCATATATAGAAATTTTTAAAGATCCTTCTACTAATAGCAAATGATAGGAAGAAACAGATATATTTCTCGGCTTACTCGTATATCTTGCTTCTTGTCCCCACGAAAACCGGCGTTAGACATTACTTTAAGGGGGGGAGGATCTAGAATGCTATGATTCTCTCTTTTGACTATACTTTCCATCTCGTAAGTCCCATTCGATCTTCTTCTTGCCGAAGATCGCAAATCTTTTAAAACTGTGTGTATATATGTAATACATTTTGTAGCTTTATGTAACACACAAAGAACTTAACAAGTACGTCAATTTGTATTTGATCCTTGGAATGCTCATTAAGACAAATACCGCAAAAATATCGAGAATAGTAAAAACACACGAAACGGATGCTGCTTTTCGAGTTCTGGCAGAAGAGCCTAGTTTTCCCGAGAAGCATTTGATCACGGCGCGGTTAAAAATAATTCAATGGCGTTCGAGTTAATCCTACGCTGAAAGTTCTTGATCATTATAGTATACTTTAGTCTCTAACAAGCAACATGTCGCTCATTAATCCGCAGTTCGATTCATACATACGCTGTGATTTGTTTTATTCATAAAAAATACAATCGTGTTCGTGTTCCATGATTATGGAATCGAATAATTTTGTGACAGTGTTTAATAGTGACATTCAAACGATATAGTTTAATACAAGGTTGGTTTCTAAGTGAAGCTAAGAAAAATTATATTGAAATACACAGTATTATATTCACCTGAATAAATTGGATTTTGTGAAGTGCTACCATCCATATTGTGATGCTTTTATAAAACAGCAAACAGGCGAATAAAATTCGTATTTGTATATAAATTTTTGCGATACCACTATAATATACTATATATATATATATATATATATATATATATATATATATATATGTATATATATATGATGATAGCTTTGACGACGTTAATACATATTTGAAGTATTTTGCAGCCCAATCGTCGAATTAAAAAAAGTTTAAAATAGATAGAAAGATAAAAATTATTCTTTTATTAATTATAGTTATGATATTCTTTTACAAAAGTTTAGTAGTCAATAAATTTTATATATATTTTTTTGCTTTTTTCCTGGTTTGATTACTGAATGATGACACACGATAAGTGTCGAAACGTTTAATGGAATAAAAAATGTTTTTTAATCGTTGTTTAATTCAGCGATTGGGCTGCAAAATACTTTAATATATATATACATATATAAATAGATATGTATATTATCATATCTGTATATATATGTCATGGATTTGTAAATATTGTGTGGAGTTTCAAACAAAATTCCATTTTTTTTTAATTTTTTAAAAAAAAATTATTTTATCATCAACTAATTATGTTCTATCTTCATGATATATGTCAACAAATATAATCTTCATTTGATATAAATAATCCAAAACAACATACTTGGGAAAAAAATTAAAGGTTATTTTAATTTTATGTGCATAAGTTTCAAAACCTACTAATTTTAATTTTTTCTTAAGTATATTGTTTTAGTTTGTTTATATCTAATCAAGATCAAATTTCTTGACAGATGTCCTGAAGATTGAACTTACGTAGTTCCGAAACGTCGATGATAAATAAAAATGTCTTCAAAAAACTTTTTGGTTTTTATAGCAGTTGAATTTTTAAAATCTCTTTAAAAAACTTTTTGATTTGTTATTGCAATTGGATTCTTTGTTTAAAACTCTATATATATATATATATATATATATCATATATATATATATATATATATATATATATATATATATATATATATGAGTGTGTGTATATATGTGTGCAGATTTTGCGAACTATTGGGCAACTATCCAACATTGTGTTTAAAATGAACTAAATTACTTAGTAAATTTTAAACTTAATAATTTATATACGTTTCAAAATTAATTTGATTTCTACTATTTTTAATCAAACTTTAACGTTTTTCAAAATAAAATATAAATGAATTGGAAAAAAACAATACAACGATTTGAACAAAAATATACCTTGAAGAAAATATATTTTAGATTGTCCACCACCATTGTATTTTGATTTGCACCTGTTTGGATTATTTTTAAATATTAATTAGCTTTTTTGTATTTATAATCATAATTCATTTTTTAACATTTTATACTGTAGTTTTATTGTTTTCAAATGCAATAAAAATTAATTTCAAAACTGAACTGAACTAAAATATACCTTAAGAAAATATATTTTAGATTGTCCACCGCCGTTGAAATTTGATCTGCACCTGTTCGAATATATTTTCAAATAGTAATTAATTTTTTAATATTATGATCATAATTCATTCTTAAACTTTTTATACTTAAGTTTTATTGTTTATAAATGCAATATAAATTAATTTTAGAACGAATATAGGATAACCTTTTATGAATATTTTCCATATTTGAATTCATTTTGAAACATAATACATTTTATGATTTGACGATGGTGTAAATGAAGAACCTAATTTTTTTCCTTGTTATTAATAAATAATTAAAAATTCTATCCGAGATCGATTCCAGAATTCTCAGAATAAAACTTATTTAAAAAAGATGAAGCGATTGCAAACTAATACTAAAAAAATAACTAAAGGCCAATTAATATATAATAAATTCAGTATTAAATTTAGTTTAAAATTTTAACTTAGTTTAAATATTTACCAAAATTTTCTTATTATTTTGAAAATTTTAAAATTGAATAGTCTCAAATATTTCACTTCAAACATAAAAAGCTATTATTACTTGCAATGAGTCTTCAAATTTTCCATCTTTCAAATTTGCGCAGTCGCCGCGCTGCTGGCAGCCTGGTTAGGTGACCAGTACGAATTTAGCTATGTATCAGAATACAACAAGAATCAGAAAATAGTTTCAGTTATTACCGATTTATCTTTGAAATTTTTAAATTTAATTGAAAATGTAGTAAATTTAAAATATTCAGGTGAGATTTTCTGGATAAGATGATTGTGTTAAGTTTCAGGTGCAACAAAACATTTTTGAAGGTTAAGATGAAAGTGAAATGTGAATTCAAAAGTTATGCAATATTAAGTCAAATGCAAAAGATTATATTTTTTTAAATTTGACTGTTTCACGACTGTTCTATAATGTTCGTGGTATAAAATATTTTTTATATAGGTGAAGTACATAAAATAATAATGTTTTTCCGCCATTCACAATATTTCGTTACACTTGCACCAGCGATTTTGCCCTTAAATTAGCATACTAATTCCATTTTTTACTAATATAAACATACGTGGTAGTGCCTTTGACCTCGAAACCACAAGGTTCCAAATTACAAATACGCGTTGCGGGCTAACTGAAATCAGGCAGTATTGATATCCATTTGCAATTAAAAATTAGCATAAAAAATAGTTATACGAATGAGAATAGCTAAGGCAATACTGCAATGAAGTATATAAAAGTTGAATAGTACTGTCTAAAAAATAAAAATTATATTTGTAAAAAAAATCATCCTCAAATTTCAATGAATATGTGGAATAGTGGAATGTCAAGTAGATAAAAAATAATGTTTGTATCGCGAGGCAAAA
>NW_020539725.1:42372025-42422425 GCF_003426905.1 Ctenocephalides felis | reverse complement strand
AAGTACAATATTTGTCAGCAATTCTATGGGTATCGTACCAGATTTATAAACGTATAACGTATAGAGTTCACTTAAATAGGATTTAAAGATAAAAATTTTAAAAAACCAAAAGAGAGAAATTGGCGCTCAAAAATGATCATTAGACATATGCATATCAAATTACCAGATATTTTATGAAAATTTCAGTAATGAGTTCAATATTTGTTACCATTTCTATAGGTCCAGTACCAAGACTTATAATGTTTGAAGTCACCCACTTAAATGGGTTTCAAAAATAAAAAATAAAAAAGAGCAAACAAAAAAAAATTGGCAAGTGGTGCTCAAAAATGATCATTAGACACACATGCTACGGAAATTTTATTATTGAGTACAATATTTGTTACTATATCTATAAGTTCTGTACCTAGATTTATGATATTTAAGGGGGGGGGGGGGGGGGTTGTTTTGACAAAAAATTACGAAATATCACGTGGGAGAGAGGGGTATTGTAAGATATCACGTATATTTATTTTTTACCTAAAACTTAAAAAAAATCCAAACATTTAAAAAAAAAAAAAAAAAATAAAAAATTTATCGTAACTAAAAATGCACGTGATGTTTGGTGAGGGTAGGAGGGTAATTTTGAATATCACCACGTATCACCAAGGGAGAGGAGGAGTCAAAATTCCTTAAAAATCGATCACGTGATTAATGGACGCCTCTAAAGTTCGCTTGAATGGATTTCAACTTTAATTTTTTTCAAAAATTTCAAAAAAATATAAAAAATACAGAATAAGGGGGGCGATACATGTAACAAGAAAAAAAAATCGATTTTTTTTTTCTTTCATAAATCGTTACAATAACATCTCAAAAACATGCCTGTAAATATTCAAAACAAAATTATCATTATTTATACAATAAAATCTCATTTAAGTGCCACGCCTCAACTCGACGCTTGAGTGCTATTGTACTCTTATCTGTTTCTGTGTCAAAACTTTAAACGCGTTTTTCTCAAAACGACATTTTTGAAATTTGCGGGCGGGATAACTCAAAAAGTTCTCAACCGATTCCAATGAAATTTTGCACACATCTACTTTACAGTAATAGCTTCTAGTTAAACCTCAAACATTCCAAAAATTTTCAAAAATTAACCCTTTTACCAAAAAAACCATTGAAAAAATGGTAAAAAATCGAACTTTTTTTTCTGAGGTGTGCCAATTTACGATTTTGTGACCTTTTTAATTTTTTTTTGGTTTAACTAGAAGATATATGTTTTATGAACACGTACAAACTAATTTTTTTAAATTCAGATCACCGTACGAAAAGTGAGAACGCCCGCAAATTGATGGCGTTTTCCGAGAGGGTCTTGGCAGATTATTTTTACGGCAGCCATTTAAAAAAAAAAATTAAAAAAAAATTTTTTTTTGTGTATTTTAAAATATAATAAATAACCCTAAAAAAGTTCAAAAAGATTCAATCATTCCTTCCCAGTTTAAAAAGTCCTCAAAAAATGGTAAAAATTAAGGCGATTACATGTATCGCCCCCCTTAAAAAAAAACTTCTAATTTATTCAAAAAAGTTAAATCTAATTGGAGCAAACTTGAGAAAAAAAGCATGTATAAAATATAATTATTCTAAATCAATGTCTAATAAATCATTGTAAATTAGTCAATTGAGTGAAATGAGTTTTAATTAAATATACTTTAGTATTTATGGAATGCGTTCCACTAATGTTTCCAAAGTTTTCAATATTTGTTAAAGCTTTTGAAAATTTGAAATTACGGTACGGAAGTCCCAGACTTAAATTTGCCTTAATTCACGATACACCACTAGTTTTCGTAAAGCTATCACAAATAAAATAAAAACATTGATAACATAAAAATGCAGCATAAGCAGTACATGAAAGTTAGGTGCACTGCCAGAAAAAGAGTATTTCAATGAAAAATGCAGCATTGAACAGCAAATTACGTATAATGTATATATTCCTCGTATGATTAGTTAAATCTGGACATTTGTCCGTTTGTTCGACCTGCATAGATATATGATACCACCTTTCTATTTATACAACACATGAACAACACATCGTGAGAACGTCACAGCCATCGGCAGAATGCGTCAAAACGTAGTCGCCCACGCGTCCAAGGCAAACACACGTGCAAGAGCAGTTTTATGATACTTGATAAACATCGTCAAAGTTTGACGTTTCAAAAGGAAAATCTCAAGAAAACTCCACTCTACGATATGTGTGACATACATTTTATACGAGAATCGATATCGCACATGTGTTAGGGTATATAAACATATATTAGAGATTGCTCGAAGAAGGTGTCAGGTTATTCAATATTGCATCCATATGGAAATTATGAAATGATTTGCATTGGCAACGCGTTTAAATGATAACGTGGATCTCACGAAAATGTTTATATATCTTATATATAAAAATGAATCGCAAAATGTGTTGGTAAGCGCATAACTCAACAACGCTTGGACCAATTTGGCTAATTCTTTTTTTAAAATGTTCGTTGAAGTCCAAGGATGGTTCTTGCGGTGAGAAAAATTCGAATAATTGCCGGGAAAACCCTAAAACAGCACTTTTTTTCTCATACGTTTCCTAACTAAAACGTAGAATCAATTTGAGCCTATATAAAGTGCATATTAAATTACAAGCACTCACAGTATACTCCTTCTAAACGATTATTCGGATTTTGACAAATCTTTCTGAAGTTTGTTAAAGAAATTTTCTAGGAAGTATGTGATTATAAAGTACTGGAATGTATGTGCAATATTGTAGATATAAATAAAAAAAAATGAAAACTATCATCTGCCAAAACCTTCAATAACCTACACAATATTAGAATATGTACGTATAATAAATTTATGATTATGAATAAGAAAAATGAAATATCTACTTATTATTGCCAAAAAGCAGCCGAGATGTGCCAGAAATTAAAATGATATAATATACAGATTAGGAGAAGTTTGAGATGCAATTTTAGATATATTAAATAATAAAAAAATAAATTAATTTCATCCAACATGAAGTATCAGTGTTATGTTATGGTTACGGTTATGTTATACCGTTTAAAAAACTTAACTTTTCAATATAGTATGGGAATTGAGACTCATTATTTCATTTAAAGCAATTCTACAGTTAACATTGCTTATATTATAAATGCATATTCATTTTAGCCTGAAGAGTAATTTAAAAAACAATAATTATTATTTTTAGGTGAACGGTAAATATTAGTACATTATATTAAAACATTGTAGACACGAGTACAGAACAATGTCGGGTCATCTAGTGTATATATATATATATATGTGTGTGTGTGTATATATATACATATATACTAGGTAACCCGACAGGCTTAGTACAATTTGAGTTATAATTTTTTTAATACTCTATCTTATATTTTTTAATATTCTATTTAATGTCTTACCATTTATGATTTTAGCATAAGCTATATATGTATTGGAATCTGCAGTTTTTTTAACAGTGGAACATTTTAGAAAGAAGAAATATAGTATCTATGGTAAAAAAAACAATATCACCTTTATTATTTCCACCCTTTATTATTTCCATATAATTGCTTCAATAATTTATATAATATATAATAGTCTATAATTTTTATAATCGCGTACCCTATATTAGTTGCTTTTTGGCAATTATAATTTTTAAATTACATTTTTCTTACTAATAATTTAATAAACATTATTACTTTAGTTAAAATCTTAGGTAAATTAATTTGTAAAATCTAGTTCATATGGCACTCTTCAATCTAAGATCATAAACTTGCAATATATTTCATATCCAATTCCACACAAATTGATTTTTGACACATGAAACAAAATTCTAAATCATTTTTTCAATAAGGAGAAATATTGGGTTGTATTTAAATAATTTAGTAAAGTGAAGCAAAATACAACATGCATAACTTTTCAAAGATAATGTATATGCAATTTTGGACGTATTGTGTTATTTATTAAACTAAATTTTATAATTCCATCCGCCAAACATATATTGTATTTTATATTGTTTTAATTTCTGGCACATCTTAGTTGGTTTTCGGTAAAAGACAAATTTTTGTCATAAGTCTGTAAAAAATCTGTAACGGTCTGTTCAAAATTACATTTTCACGTTATGTGTAAAACTGTTTTAGTCGCAAGTCCTTTATTCTAAAAGCCGAATAGCAACTATTTAAAAATCGATTTATATCATTTAATGATTGAAATTGCAAATTGAAAAAATTTAACAATTCACCGATGGAAACAATTGTTTGAAACCAATTTGTCAACGCAGGTACTCCAATATGAAGCAAGTCTATATAGAATGCAATGAATAACTGTTTCCCAGACTGATTGGACATATTATATTCATCAGTTTTTTTCAGTGCAATATCAATCTTTATTACAAAACTCGATACCAGTAAAAAGCATTCGTGAATAAATAAGTTGACAAAATAACTACAGTTTTGTGATATTTGAAACTTTGGTGATGTTCGAAAATCGAGCAATTCAAACGTTATCTGTAAGTTGTACAAGAATGTATACAGATATTATTAGGTAATAGTCCTCAATAAGTGTTCGATCCCGCTTCGAGAAGCCTGATGTCAAGCAGTAGTGACTTTGGCTTTCAATAATATTGATAGCAATATGTTTCTAAGTGAAAATAGCCCTCCTCCGGCATTGCTGCATCAATTAAATATGCGCCTTATTGCAGAAATTGTAATAATAAAATTTATCACACCTCCATCTGTTTGGATTTCCATGTGCAAAAATTATTTCGAATTTTACCACTATGAAAAGTTTTAAAATACTAGTTATTTTCCTTAAATTCTTTTAGAAAACGAGAAAGAAAATTTGCATTTTTAACTGATGTAAGTATGATCGTAGAACTACAAATAATGAGATATGTGACTAATAAATCAGCTTGACCAACTTCTATTAAAAAGTAATCAATGCGTTTTCATACGAGGCCTACAATGAAGCAACATAACCCTAATAAAATGTATTCAAATATTTATTATAGAATATTTTATATAAAATATCACATATTCAGGTTTAACAAAATGGTAATTATAGTTCCAAATATATCGATGTACATTTTGTTCTAAAAAAATATTTGCAAGACAAGACTAACATTTCGCAAACACAAGCGATCCCAGAATGACCTGACACGTTAAGTTAAATAAAATTAGCAAATGAGAACTCAGGGGAAAATCAAGGCTTATTCCTTTGGGACCTTAGTAAATATCTCATCTAATAATTTAAGCAAAGCTCGTAAATTTTCCAAATATTTACATAAATGCTATTATAAACATTTGACACATCATATTTCCAGCAACTTTAATAATAAACAAGTATTCTAATTTATTCTTTCGCAAAAATTGCTTCGAACAAAATGCACCCTAGCGTATAATACGCTCTGCGTCTCTGACGTTTCTGACTTGATTTTGTCTTTAATACGAAGCCCTTCAGAGAACGTTTAAAAAGTTTTTTCGGCGGACTGGTTCCTGTTTTGCAAATTCGGGTTTTCCAGGTTACCAGTGCCAGTAGATACCCTGCATTTCGCTGTTTTTGTTGCCAAATAGAATTAAATCGGCGATACAATAACAAATCATGTCGAAAGTAAAGTGAGGCGGAAAAACAATTTATTGATTTCAACTCACTAAAATAATAAAGGTAATATATATATATATATATATATATATATATATATATATATATATCGTATATAAAATTCTGTAATGATTAATGTGGATGTATGTACTCCTCCTAAACGATTGTTCGGATTTTGAAAAATCTTTCTAAAGTTTGTTAAGGGAATATTTTAGGATGTATGTAAAAATATATTTATATTGTAGAAATAAATGGAAAAAATTGCAAAAAACAACATGACATTGCTTGACATTGTAAACATTTTGATACATGAGAACTGTCATCTGCCAAAAATGTCGATTCACTTAAAATTTGAATTTTAAGCCAGCTTAGACAATATAAGTATAAAATATCCATATTCATGATTATGAATAAGAAACATGTAATATCTACAATATTATTGCCGAAAACCAGCTGAGATGAGCCAGAAATTAAAACAATATAAAATGCAATATATGTATGGCAGATGAAATTATATAATTTAGTTTAATAAATAACATACGTCTAAAATTGCATATAAATATTTTTTTTGAATTTATGCATGTTGTATTTTACTTTACTAAATTATTTAAATACAAAAGAATAAGTAGAAATATTCTAAATAATTTAGAATTTTGTTTCATGTGTCAAAAATTCATTTGTTTGGCATTGCATATGAAATATTTAGCAAGTTCATGATCTTAGATTGAACAGTACTATATGAACTAGATTTTACAAATTATTTCACCTTAGACTAACTAAAGAAATGATGTTTATTAAATTATTAGTAAGAAATTGTAATTGCAAAAAAGCAACTAATATAGGGTACTCGATTACAAAAGTTATAGACTATTATATATTATATAAATTATTGAAGGAATTATATTGGTTGAAAACAACAAGTAATATTGTACTTTTACCGCAGATACTAATATTTAAAATCTGCAGTTTCTAATCCGTATATATCTTATGCTAAGACTATAAATAGAAGAATAATAAATCGAATATTAAAAAGTATAGGATAGGAAATTAAAAAATGTAGAACTCAAATAGACGTGGGTAAAGGACAGCGTTTGTCGGGGTCATCTAGTATATATATATATATATATATATATATTTATATATATGTATATATATAAATTTAATTCGTAAGTATATATGTGTTTAAATTTTACTGCTGAATCTTATAGCCGATATAGTTCGGTCTGGAATAGTTATCGTGCAGACGTTCATTGTTTTCTAAAAATAAACGCCAAGATCTACCTACTGACCTGTTCCCTTCTGAATCGAATCAAATAGAATCGAATAAAACGGTAGCACACATAAAAGTGTCAGATAACATTTATTACTAAGGTTATATAAAAACGACTTAAAATTTTCTAAAATCTAAACAAAAGTAGGGTGATAAAAAAGTAGTCAGCAAATTTAATATGCAATATTAATAATTCAGAAAACTTTGATAGTGGATTAATGAAACGTTTATTATTTTATAAAATGATACTGTTCATAAAAATTAGTTGTCCAATTCAATACAGCAAAATTATTTTGTCTAAGTTGATATTACCCCCACACGTAGCAAATACAGTTAATATCGATGAAAATTACATAGTTTTACCCAACAAAATCCATTTTTACCCCATTTGGGAAAATAATAATAATAAATTCAAACAGCAGCTAAACCATAGTCTTGGTCACTTACAACGATTGACTACTTTAAGTAAGTATCAGTACCGAATCTTCAAGAAATTTTAATAATATTTTACTGTAACGTTAAAAGCACATTCATATAATTGATTGAATTTATTAATAGAGAACATGGTATTTTTTTAACCTTCGAATAAAATCTTTCGCCCACATGAATTATTTTTATGATACCGTCTGTATATTTTGGTCCTCCATGGTTCATCGTGTTTATAAACAAGACGTCATAATTAATTGCAGATTCAATATTTCCAATTTTGTTTTTTTTTTAAATCAACGTAAACGTAAATTCCTATCCAACAATGTGAAAACCCACCTAAATAGTAATCAATTTCACATATATGTGATAATCAGTTGATGAAAACTTAATTTATAAGATTATAGACCAATTAGTCATAAAGTAACATATTTAAGATGTGAAAATGAAAATGGTAAAATACGAAACTATTTTCTACATAGTATTATAATTTTAATAGTATAATATTAACTCCAATGAAAATTTTAGTTAATTTTTATAATTCAATCATTTTTCTAGTGCCTCTAAAATTTCAGGATGTTCGTTTAGTTCTGGATTTGCTAGGTAGTTGACCGTATGGAAGTAATATTAAATTGAACAAAATAATTTTGGGGTAAACAATAGAACAATGAAACTCAAATAATAAAAAGAAAAAGTATTCTATTACTTTTTGTCACAACAAAAAAGTAAAAAACCAACTGTAGTAAAAAATTGATATGTGTAATAAAATGGTATTGAAGTAGTGAATTTGGTTTTGAATAAAATGAACCCGCTTAATTAGCAAAACAATTTGTAATTAAAAGTATTAAATAAAGTGTAGAAATTGTGATAGTGAATTGATAATAACTTTTTATAGAAAACCTTTCCAATAATATAATTCAATAAATGAGAAATATCTAATAATTCAAAATAATTTAAATGCTTAGCAAATATTTAGCAATCATTTAAATAGGTCCAAAATATTCTATAAACGTTTCCAATATCAGTCACATCATTGCCCTCGACATAGTCATATACGGAATTGAGTATTAAAATTTAATCCTAACAATTTCAAAATTCACATGGATAATTAAAAATGCTCATTCAGAGAATATATATATATATATATATATATATATATATATATAAATATTAAATACAATCAATATTTCAATACACTTTTGTAGAATCTAGATAAGAATGCATCTCTGTGCATATAATCGACACATGGGTATTGTGTAACTGATTTGTTTTCCAAAAAGCATCAGACCTATATATATATATATATATATATATATATATATGATATAAAACCTTATAAAAATATATAAAAACTTACATTTGATAACATTTTCGAGCGATTCACGAAAGACGCCCCCATGCACGCATAATTTGGCGGCAAAGTATGCAAAGTGTCGTTATACAATTGTCACAAAATAAAGCCTGTAACAACAAATACTAAATTAATTCAATCAAACAATATACATACTAATAATGCAAAAAATCATAAATCCTTTTATTAAAATCAAGAACTATTTCAAAGATATCAGTAGGGAACGGTGCTGATTAGTCTTTGATTGGGCGGGCCGTTTCTATCTTCTGTATTATACGAGTATATTATATTACTATACTATATATTTTGTACGCCAATCTCTTTGTAATCGAATATTGAAGTATTATTTTGCGTTTTTAATAAAACTTAACATGACGATAGTATTGATTATTCAAACAAACATCCCTAAATTTTATAGGCATTCAAAAAGTGATTAAATTATAAAAATTCATTGAAGTTTTAAATAATGGCCACTCTTAAAGGCATACAAACTCGTTTGTCAACGTGTGTTTGTGCAATTAGTCTGGTTTGTACCTTAAATCCGAGTTTCTTATAATGCGATTCACGTATTACACTGTATAACATTGAGTGAATAGCAACAATTAATAAATTAAATCTAAAACTTACCATTTTATTCGCAAATATTTCCGATAAAATCACACAAACACACGCGGCGACCTTCGACTCGGACAAAATTGCACTCGCAAGAATTAACACGACTGACCGACAACAACGAGTGCTACCCGGTTACTGAATTTGCATAATTTTTGAACAACTACTGCCCTCATCTAGGTATTACCATATATGGTCAACGATCTCGTGATGACGTCATACAACATGAGGAATCTATAGGAAATTGGGTGCAAAATATTGCACTTGAAAACCACACGAACGAAATACATAGAATTTTAGTGTTTTGCGCAACAATTTTATTTAATATTAATAAACTGTGTGTATGTGGCATTTTGTCTAAATAATAATGGATTAAAATATAACTAAATTGTTTAAAAAGCACATTGGTACGACGAACAGAAAACTATTTGCTTTGTTAAAATCAGTAAACAATTTTTTGTTACTTTCATGTACCATTTTTTATTGTTTTGACATCCTAAAATATTAAAAGCTTGCAAAAATTGGTTAAATTATAACAAAACAGTAAATTTTGAAATAATGAGCTGCGCTTTTATGGCGCACATACAGGCGCGTATTTATCACTACAATTATTACAATAACAGATATTATAAGACACATTTTCACTCACACCTTGTTTTACAATAAATGGCTGCATTGATTTCACGTGATAAAAAAAGCAATACTAACTCACCTAGTTACAAATGAAGGCTTCAAACACAATCTTTAATCACAACATAAACTAACACAAACACTAACACAATATAAAAACTGCCTTGGTTTCGGGCATGGCGACGATGACGACCCGGAGCATTGGCGCCGGGTCACGCGCCTATCTTATGCCTGCGAGATGCAGAAACAAACTGAACTATTAAGTCTAAAATTGCCATAATTTCTATTAACATAGATAAACAATGCCGCATTGTGAAGATAAGACACTTCAAATCTTCTGAAGTTGTATCGATAAAATATCGATATCGTAGATAAGAAACTGCCCTCTGTAGGTGTATTTCATTTTAAATCCTATCTACAATATTCGTTTTGAAAACAGTTTGACAACTGAGCTGCAAATGATCAGTCAATGTGTTTGTAAGTTAATATTATGTCAAATTAATAATAACTAGCTGTACCTGTGACTTCGTTCGAATGGAATTAAAGAAAAAGTTAAAGATTTCTGCATTGTTATGTGATTTACCTTTAGATCTTTATGTTAGCTTTATTGAAAAAAAATTCTTTATATATTTGTTGTACAATTTATTTTATAATAAATGCTGATACAATAACACTTTTGGCCTTTCTCATGGTAATGTGTGTATATTTAAAAAATACTATAATATAATATAAAACTAGTAGTATATGGCAATATGCCTTAAAGCAGAATTGTCTGATTTTTAAATAATTATTATTAATCAATGATCAGTTTTTATTGATTATAGTTTACTTTTATTCCAAATTTTAAATTGATTTAATGTTGAATTACGACACGAGAAGTTTGATTCACAGATATCAAGCAATAATAAATAAAATTCTATTAGAACCACTTCAAATCAACATTTGTGATTTCTTCCAAAATAATAGACTAGTCGTAAAAACGAAACACTCTCACACAAATAACATTTAGGTGCATTATTATTGAAAACTATTTCCATTATTTGTAGAATGCAACATGTGCGTGTCTATTATTTGTCGAATGCGTTATATGTTGATTTGCATATGCTGCAAATTTCAATTGGTATTTATTATACAATTCACAAAATTCGTAAAAACAATTAATTAATCTTAAGTATAGGAATACCTTATTACAAGCATATACCTGTAACACATAATTTTAGACAACTTTGTCAGAAACTTAAGATATAATAAATTCCAACCTTATGTCAAAAATATTTATTTTTTTATCCTTATTCACCAATTTAGAAAAACTGGCTAATGATATATTTGGAATAAATCTATGCACAAAATTTAGCCATACAGCATATGAATCGATAAAACTACATTGTTGCAGATGTAATAAATTTTGATTAAAAACATTATTTGTGCAATGGCTGCAATGTAAACAGAATTCAGAAAGCCGAATTGTTGGCCGTGTAATAATTCAATATAATAAAAAAATGAGATTAGCTATTGAAAATAAAGTCTTCGCTTACACAAAAAAGTAATGGAAGCAATTTCCAATTGATATTTTCTCAACAAACTAATAATAATATCTGTAATTAAATTAATTATAGTGCACAAACATACACTTGTATGTCCTAAAAGCGCGGCTCATAATTTCAAACTTCAATGATTTGTTATAATTCACCCACTTTTTGTGGGCCTCTAATGTTTTAGAATGTAATAATAATAATAAAAAAACATACACAAAGATGTTTTGCTAAATTTTGGCACCAAGTGTCGCAATGGTTCTCCTAATGCTTACGACATGAAGACATGCTTTAGTACCTATATTAAATTGAAAATATTGATAAAAAAATATATTCATAAGTTAAAATAGCCCTTCCAGGCACTGTTGTGAAAAACAGTATGTAAAAATGAGCATGATAAAATTTCATTGTAGAACATTGAACATAATAGAATCTTCCACACTGCACTTCCACGATCGAGTTACAGTTATCAGCTCACGGACCTGCCGCCTTCAGAAGAAGTACCTTTTGTAAAAAAAAATATAAAAATTTACAATAGACAAATATATTATGGTGTTTTATATATAATAAAAAATTAAGTTAGAAAATACAAAATATGTAGCGAAAATTATAGTACTTATATAATACTAACAATAAGTAATAAAAATTAAAACAAGTACATATTCATGAAAATCGTTTAGGTATATAAGTTATATAAGTCTTAGTCTTAGGTATATAAGTTATATAAGTATAACCTCACTAATTATATTTTCAAAACAATATTATTTAATAACCAACAGATTCTATTCAAATATCTGGACAAGTAAATATTACATGAGTAAAAATGTTTATTTTCATACTAAAAACTATTTTTGTTATTTGCCAATAGAATGCATCATACGCTAATTTGCATATATTAGAATATTTCAAATGCTATTTAGTATACAATTTATGAAAATGTATAAAAATAAAACAGTAGAAATGCTAAAAATAAAAATGTCGTCATGGTTATACGTGAGGATACGTCATCCAATTACATACAAACATCTTTTAAATATCAAAATGAAATCATAATCGATGAGCTTATGATTCGTACACTAAACTAGTGGTGCATGGCATCGTGCCTTAAGGCAAATTTCTGGAACTTCCCGCAGCGTAACTAAATGTTCGAGGAATATTAAATGTTTTTAAATAGATTATTATAAATACTGTTCCATTGTATAATATTTATAACAATTATATAAACTGAATTTAAAATTTGAAACTATTTATTTAAAGTATATAAGTGAGTTTTAGAACTTTAGCCAAAATTAAAATCAAAATGCAACAAAAAATTGTTT
Organism: Ctenocephalides felis; assembly: GCF_003426905.1. NCBI lineage: Eukaryota > Metazoa > Arthropoda > Insecta > Siphonaptera > Pulicidae > Ctenocephalides > Ctenocephalides felis. Next base: position 42,409,687 of record NW_020539725.1, on the reverse strand, counting down.
TGAAAAAAAAATTGAAAAAAAATCTTTGAAATAAAAAATTCTTTCCAAAAGCAATTAATTTGTCAAAACAAGCTGAAGGTCTTTTAATCATTCAAATCGGATGCTTAGTTCTCTCAAAAACTGGAGTTTTTATATATTTAGCTCTGTATCTTCGAAATGGCTGGACCTGCATATTCCAAAAACTAATCAGCACATCTCTCTATCAATAGAAATCGAATGTTTTTTAAACCATATAATATAGTATATTTTAGGGTTGTTTTACTTATAGTTATTTATGATTGTTGCAGATGATTTCCAGTTGTTAGTTCAATTGATTGTTGAAATAGCTTGACTAAACATTAAATTAACAAATGCGATACCAAACTGTTCAGAAAATAATATATAACAATAAAAAAATTGAAAATAATAAATCTGCCATCACAAAATTTTATTATAAATTTTAAATACATATTCAAAATATATAGGGAACATTACATATTCAACTAATTGTCTTGTCTATTGAAATTCACCGAATACGTTAAAAATATTTTATTTTTTCGAAATGTATCAATATCATTCAAAGCGAAGATGAGTGAAAATACGTAGGTGAAAATATTTTCATATCCTAAAATATTCAAAATGACCCAAATCGTAATTAAAATATACGAGTAATAAATCCGACTTATGTACGCAAACAATAATTTACCCTTCGGCGAGGTTAAATACATACACACATACACACATACACAGGTATCATATGTATAACACGGTACTTCTATAACACGCTTCGAGAATTGAGAATATCCCCCTTATAATACGGTTTGTCAATTGGGCAAAAATCTAATAAATTATGTAATATGGTAAGAGCTATTGAAAGAAAATTTTACCTAAAGTAAAACTAGTGAAATTACTCTACGACAACTCAAGAAATGTGATAAGAAAGTACAGAACATATCCTACATTTAGCATTTTTTATTCAAGTCTGGACAAACAGCTACTCATAATCCTTAAATGCAGATCTTTCTAATTAAATGATTTAAAAGGGAACTTCTCAAGTGCTTAGCATCATATATAGAAATTTATAAAGTTCTATGAATTTTCTTCTCATCTCTTGGGGACGTCCATTAATCACGTGATCGATATTTTAAGAATTTTTGGACTCCCTCTCATCTCCTTTATGATTCGGGGTGATATTTAAAATTAACTCTCCTCCCCCTCCAAACATCACGTGTACTTTCAGTTACGAGAAAAAAACTAATTTGAAGTATTTTTTTTATTTTTTTAAAAAATAATTGAATTTTTTTAATAAATTTAGGTAAAAATAAATACACGTGTTATGTTACTATACCTCCCCCTCCCCCACGTAATTTTTCATGATTTTTTGTCAAACCCTCCCCTCCCCCTAAAAACCTCACGTGAATAATGGACGCCCCCTTGCCTCTTGCTCTCAAAGAAACCTCCGTTAGGCATTACTTAATGGGGGCAAGATCTAGAATGCTAGAATTATATTTTCCTACTTATAAGTGCTATTCGCTCTTCTTCTTTCCGAAGATCGCAAATCTCTTAAAACCGTGTGTATGTATGTATGTAACACATTTATGCTAGGTTTATGTAACACACAAAGAATCTAACAAGTACGTCAATTTGTATTTGATCCTTGGAATGCTCATTAAGACAAATACCGCAAAAATATCGAGAATAGTAAAAACACACGAAACGGATGCTGCTTTTCGAGTTCTGGCAGAAGAGCCTAGTTTTCCCGAGAAGCATTTGATCACGGCGCGGTTAAAAATAATTCAATGGCGTTCGAGTTAATCCTACGCTGAAAGTTCTTGATCATTATAGTATACTTTAGTCTCTAACAAGCAACATGTCGCTCATTAATCCGCAGTTCGATTCATACATACGTTGTGATTTGTTTTATTCATAAAAAATACAATCGTGTTCGTGTTCCATGATTATGGAATCGAATAATATTGTGACAGTGTTTAATAGTGACATTCAAACGATATAGTTTAATACAAGGTTGGTTTCTAAGTGAAGCTAAGAAAAATTATATTGAAATACACAGTATTATATTCACCTGAATAAATTGGATTTTGTGAAGTGCTACCATCCATATTGTGATGCTTTTATAATAAAACAGCAAACAGGCGAATAAAATTCGTATTTGTATATAAATTTATGATATACCACTATAATATATATATATATATATATATATATATATATATATATATATATATGATGATAATTTTGACGACGTTGATACAAATTGGAGTATTTTGCAGCCCAATCGTCGAATTAATAAATCAAGATCAACATCATTCTTTTATAAATTTTAGTTATGATATTTTTACACAAGTTTAGTGTTCAATAAATTTTATCTAATTTTTTTGCTTTTTTCCTGGTTTGATTTCTGAATGATGACATACGTTAAGTGTCGAAACGTTTAATGGAATAAAAAATTCTATTTAAATCTTTTTTTAATTCAGCGATTGGACCGGAAAATACTTCAAATATATATATATATATATATATATATATATATATATGTGTGTGTGTGTGTATATATATATATATGTCATACATTTGTTTGTGTAGAGTTTCGAACAAAAATCCATTTTTTAATTTTTTTTTAAAAACATTATTTATGATCAACTAAGTTCGTTCCATCTTCATGACATATGTCAAAAAATATAATCTTGATTTGTTATAAACAAACCACAGCAAAATACTTAAGAGAAAATAAAACTGTTTTTGAAAATATTTTTTTATTTTATGTGAAAAAATTTAAAAATCTACTAATTGTAATTTTTTTAATTGTATATTGTTTGGGTTTGTTTATATCTAATATCAAGATCATGTTTTTTTACAGATGTTCTGAAGATGGAACGTACAAAGTTCCGAAAAGTCAATAATAAATAAAAATCTCTTTAAGACACTTATTGTTTACATTACATTTGCATTCTTTGTTTGAAACTCTATACAATATTATATATATATATATATATATATATATGTGTGTGTGTGTGTGTATGTGCATGTGTATATGTATGCATACGTATAATTTACAAAACTATTGGGCAACTATCCAACATTGTGTTTAAAATGAACTAAATTACTAAGTAAATTTTAAATATATTAATTTATATACGTTTCAAAATTAATTTGATTTCTATTATCTTCAACCAAACTTTAACGTTTACTTAATTACACACCAAAAAAAACAATATAAATTAATTGGAAAAAAACAATATAATGATTTAAACAAAAACATACCTTGAAGGAAATATATTTTAGATAGTTCTGATTGTAATTTGATCTGCACCTGTTCAAATTATTTTTAAATATTAATTAGTTTCTTGTATTTATAATCATAATTTATTTTTAAATTTTTTATACTTCAGTTCTATTGTTTCTAAATACAATATAAATTAATTTCAAAACGAATATAAGACATCTTAGTATAAATCGTATAAATATTCTCCGTATTTGAATTCATTTTGAAACACAATACATTTTATGATTTGACAATAGTATAAATGAAGAACTTATTCTTATAAAATAAGTATACAAGTGAAAATAGCTTAGACAATACTGCCAAGAAGTATATGAAAGTTGAAAATTACAGTTCAGGAAATTAAAAATGTATGTAAAAAAAATCATGATAGAAGATTTTCCGCATTATTAATAAATAATTAAAAATTCAATTCGAGGTCGATTTCAGTGTTAAGATTTCTAAGAATGAAACTTATTTAAAAAAGATGAAGCGATTGCAAACTAATAGACAAAAAATAATTGAAGGCCAGTTAATATATAATAAATTTATTATTAAATTTAGTTTAAAATCTCAACTTAGTTTAACCTTTTATCAAAAACAACTTTATTATTTTAAGAATTTTAAAACTTGAATGTCTCAAATATTTCATTTAAACATAAAAAGCTATTATTACTTGCAATGAGTCTTCAAATTTTCCATCTTTCAAATTTGCGCAGTCGCCGCGCTGCTGGCAGCCTGGTTAGGTGACCAGTACGAATTTAGCTATGTATCAGAATACAACAAGAATCAGAAAATAGTTTCAGTTATTACCGATTTATCTTTGAAATTTTTAAATTTAATTGAAAATGTAGTAAATTTAAAATATTCAGGTGAGATTTTCTTGACAATATGATTGTGTTAAGTTTTAGGTGCAACAATACATTTTTGAAGGTTAAGATGAAAGTGAAACGTGTATTTAAAAGTTATGCAATGATATGTTATATGCAAGAGATTATATTTTTTTTAAATTTGACTTTTTGTTTTACGACTGTTCTATAATGTTCGTGGTATAAAATATTTTTTATATAGGTGAAGTATATAAAATAAAAATATTTTTCCTTCATTCAAAATTTTCCGTTACACTTGCACCAGCGATTTTGTCCTTATATTAGCATACTAATTCAATTTTTTACTAATATAAACATACATGGTAGAGAATTGGGCCTTGTAACCGCAAGGTTTCGAGTTCCAAATACGCGTTGCGGGCAAATTGAAATCAGGCAGTATCGATTACCATTTGAAATTACAATTTACAGAAAAATAAGTATACAAGTGGAAAGAGCTTAGGCAATGCTGCAATGAAGTATATAAATGTTAAAAAGTAAATACGCATTGCAGGCGAACTGAAATCAGGCAGTAATGATATCCATTTGCAATGAAAAATTCATATAAAAAATAAGTATACAAGCGACAATAGCTTAAACAGTCTAAAAAATAAAAATAATATATGTAGAAAAATCATTATCGAATTTCAATATAAAATAATGTTTGTTTCGCGAGGCAAAAAAATGTATGGAACATCACAACAAATACAAAATCTTCAAGAATAAATTAAGTATAAACACATAAAAGTAATAAATTGATATAACACATCGTACTGCAAGCGTCAACTTAAAAATGTATATATTAATATCAAGATTATACATTAATATGTCAAGACTTTTCGTTAACATTTTCTTTAAAACGCCTGAATGAATTGTAAGAGCTCAAACACCATTAGTTAATTGCCTTGTCGATTTATTTTATATCATAAAGTTTCTCTTCAAGCTTATAAAATACATATAATAAAAGTATCACTTTTTTAAATCTTATGTAATTTAGAAAAAAGCATTGTGTTAATTTCGGCTGCTATTGAAAAATATAAACGCATTTTAATATAACGGAAATTAAAAGATCGCGTGATTAACCGATTTAATTAACATTGTAATAAAATAATGTATACAATAAAATTATTGACTATGTAAAATTTTATGAAGTGTTTATGTTGACTAATGCCATATATGCATAAACATTATGTTTTACTAAAATAAATAAAAATTTAACAACAAAAATTATACAAACACAATTTCGAATAGAGTTTAATTTGTAACGAACTCCAGTTTAAAATTCCTTATAATGCACTTGGAATGCATTAACGTAATACAAATAATAATACCAAACAGTATTTGTTATTGTTATTATTATTATATTTTGTATTACGTTAATGCAAACACTATAATTTTACATTATAATATTTTGTTCGAGTTCGGACAATTTTAAAGTTAATATTGAGAGATAAAACTTTCAGAGTGCTTTTATCACTTTGGAAGCATTTGAGCCCTTAATTGTAATCATGGTTATGCTAAATCTTCATCCAAGATTTGTCGTAATAAATAATAAATTGTTACAAACTATGAAGTTATAAATTAAGTAAAACAAATCATGTCCATTGACATTCCATCTATTCTATCTTTATGTTTTTTCAACCCAACGAAAAATAAAAACAAATGGCATAAGAAAAATTATGTAATGTATTAAATAACAATAATTAATCCTAATTTAATTTTTTATACTAGTAGATTCATAATAAATTGTCACAGCTTCGTTGATAATAATTTGCAACAGCTGAGGCTTGATGTTGCAAGACACTTAAAATATTAACAATTATTTGAAATTGTTAAAACTTTACTATTGTTCATTAAATAATGAGTACTAAAATATAATTAGAAGTAATTTATTGTTAGATAAATTGTCATGCGAATTTGAATTTTTTTCTCTAACTTTACTATTGGATTATAGAAATGCGAGGTAATTTGTTCCAATTTTACAATTTGTGAAATTAATAATAAAATTCAAGTAGATGTTATAAACTTACCGCAAATTTTGCTCGGATCAACTTATTTTGTTCTCGCTCTGTTATTCTGTAACCGAGATTAAGATTATTCTAGAATATACCTAGAAGTTATTCCTATATTATATGAATGAATATTAAAATTCATTCACTTTTTGCTGCTTTCAGGTGAGCCAGCATGGAGCAGTTTGAGCAGCTGCTTACGTGCTGCGTGTGCTTGGACCGATACCGAAATCCAAAATTGCTGCCATGTCAACACTCATTCTGTATGGAACCATGCATGGACGGTCTGGTAGATTATGTTCGAAGACAGGTATATATTATTAATTTTGTTTCTTCTTAATTATTTTAATTTATTCATTTTATCTTAATTATTTTATTTGTAAACTGTATTGTTGTTATGCATCGAATTATTAATATATCAAAACTTATATTCTTGAAAACTGAAACTGTTACATCTCCTTTTCAGGTCAAATGTCCAGAATGCCGTGCGGAACATCGAATACCATACCAGGGAGTTCAAGGTTTTCCAACAAATGTAACCCTACAGCGGTTTCTAGAACTACACATAGAAATCACTGGCGAACTACCGGATCCCACATCAGGTCAAATAATGGAAAGATGTACCGTCTGTTCAGAAAAATCTTATTGCACTTTGTGCAGTCATTGCGAGAAAAAGACCTGTGCCGAATGCAAATCCGCTCACATGGATATTTTGCGACGGGAAATAGCTCGCATCAACAACCAAATCCGCCGTGGGGTTCATAGATTACAAGATGCACTCGCAATTGTTGAGAAAAATTCTTTAAATCTCCAAACAAATTGCTTATCCGTATCTGAAGAAATAGATGTAATTTTTAGGAGATTGAACAAGGCATTGAAAGATCGTACAGATTCACTTCGCATGGAAGTAGATAGGTATCTAGGCACAGAAATGCAATGTCTGACAACATTGAAAGATAATTTAGAACTTGAAATCGCTAATATACAAAGCAATTGTGATTTAGCGGATAAGTACATGACTGAAAATGTAGACTGGGAAGATAGCGAACTTATGGACGCTAAAGAAATTTTTCTAAAAACTGTAGATTTTATTAGAAATTTCGAATATGAAACTGGTGATTATGCACGTAGGGTACGATTTATTATGTCAATGGACCCCAATCAATTAGTTATGCATGTCGGAACATACGGCGAATTGAATATGTCATCTGGTCACGCTGGTGGTATAACTGGTTCTAGCAGTGCAATGCTTCAACCACCCAGCGGAGGGCCTGGTTTGATGCGTTCTAAGAGTGATCACCGTCTTGCTAGTCAATATAGGCAAGATGAAGGTAGAAACTATGGTCGAGGTGGATACGAAGAGGGAGATCAAGAGCCACCGCTCGCTGGGCGCAAATTTGGAGAACGGCCGGCGGCTAGGCAAGACACTGGAAGATATGGCAGAGGCGGCGATTACGATTACGATTACGAGGAATCAAATCGACCTACCCGATCAAGATTTAGATCACGATTCGTTCGCAATCAACAAGACAACGACTCTGACAATGAACAGAGTAGTAGAAATGTTAGATTTACCGAACCTCCTCCAAAAGAACGAGAAAGGGTCTTAGATACTGAAGATGTATCTAGGGGGCCTTTAAGTGGCATCTTTAGACTAACAGATTCACCCAGAGTAATGAAAAAATTACAAGAAACTGAACAAAGAGGCAAAAAGAAAGACAAAGAGCCACCTCCACCAGTACAAGTTCAACAAAAAACCCAACCTCCAAAAAGAACACCTGCTGCTGCAGCTAGACAAATAAGTGAGGAAGATGAAATTAGCAAACTCAAGCGTCAAAACAAGGGTGCTACGAGTTCGACAGATGCGTCAGATACACGTCCAGCATCAGAACGTGTAGCTGCTCTAAAACGAGGAGGCGATGATAGTGATGATAGTAGGAACTCATCTACTGGATCTCCAACTAGGAAGACGCCCCAGACTGAGGTGAGTTTCGATGAAGATTAACTCTCTGAGTTAACAGTCGACACCACACTGTACAACATATAGACAATAAGAATATGCCTTGGACATACAATATAGTTTATAGAATTTTTATTTAATATATAAGAATGTAAAAATGCATCTTCCTATGAGAAAAGCCAAAACAAAGCACGCTTGATTTGAGTAGTTAGAAATTTAAACAAATTTAGACACATTGCAATTTATACAAAACACAAAAGAAGTAAAAGATAATATTAAAATCTTTAGTTAGTAGAAGATTGATAATCAAGATTGATCAACATTTCTGCGCTAATTTATTCAACGTTATATTCCCAGGCGGCTACAAGTGAAGAAGAATCTGATGAATCCGTAAGTTCACCGCAAACTCAACGCAAAGCTGCAACTGCCAATAAGGTCTCAACAGCAGTCACAACTCCTAGAAAACTCTCTGATTCACATAAATTGGCTACGAGATCAGGAAGTTCTGATTCTAGTACGTCTTCAGATAGCTCTGGATCCGGTTCTTCATCTGGAGTACGTAATACTGGGGCGGCATATACTACCGACGAAGTTAAGCAAAAGATTTTATCACGTACAAATGCCGATACAAGTGATGTTCCTCGAAGCAGATTATCTTCCACTGGTTCAACATCTGAGAAGAAAGAAACAACTACTCCAGCAAGAGCTCCTTTTCAGAGCCGATTCCTTAATAGGACGACAGTTCCACCACCGCCAGTAGAAAAACCTAAAGAGGAAGAAACAGAAGAAACTGAAACAAGCTCAGAAGAAGAAACAGAAGAATCTTCAGAAGAATCGGAAGAAGATCAACCAAAAAAAGACACAGCTGATATGTCAAAAACTGACATTGGGCCTTTGCTTGCCCGTAGTTCACAAGCTCGTGAAACAGCAGAATCTAGACGAAATAGTAGAGATGAAGCTCCCTACGGGCGAACAAATTCCGGTTCATATAAATCCTCGTACAGTCCTGAAGAATCTCCGAGTAGATATACACGAACGAGGCCCAAGCCTCCGGAGGAAGAATCGACGTCTAGATATACTAGAACTCGACCGAATACGGTTGACGAAGAACCTTACAGTAGATATGGACGTACGAGACCAACCGCAGTTGAAGATGAGCCAACATCACGTTATGGTGGTTATACAAGTCGTTTTTTAAATAAAAGCAAAAGCACAGCGGCTGTGCCACCAGATGATGATGATAAAAGCCCCACTGATGATGATAGCAAGTATTCGAGTGGGCGATCAAGATATATGGCTTTGAAAGATCGTCGAAATCGTTTAGCCAGAAGTAAAAGCAGTCACACATTTGGTGACGATGACGATCTTGATGAACCAATGTCTCCGACAACAACATCACCTTCGGCATACCTTGCATCTCGTTACGGTTCATCATTAACTGGTGGAAGTGATTTAGCGCGTAGCAGATCTTCGCATACGCTTAAATCACGAGAAACCTCGCCTGAAAGACCATCTGCGGCAGGAGGTGTTGATAAGGATGGCGCAGCTCTGAGTTCATGGGCTCGTTATCTGAAGAATAAATACGGAAATCGAGGAGCCAAAGAAACAAAAGATAGTACACTAGGAACGTCTACAAGTTTATCTCCATCTAGTAGTAGTTCTGCAGCGCGGCGTTTATCTTTGGGATTGCCACTTAGAGCAGCAAACGAGCACGGGAGTTCTGATGACGATTCAAAAAACGTGCAAGGCTCCCCCATCTCCCCTACAGCAGCTACGGCAGCAGCCGGTAAGTAATAAATTTTCATACTTGATAATACTAAAATATTTACTAAAAGCTATGCCTGATGAATAATCCATTTGAACAATATCTATTAGTGTATGAATATTAATTGACAGCGACATATAGTAATATTTGATCAATATGATGATATGATAAAGTAAAATATCTTTAGTAAAGTGTTCTCGTTTATACAATTAATAAATATATACTATAGACCTATAGACAGCATGGGTAAAATAAAATCTTTATATATATATATAATATATATATATATATATATATATATATATATATAAGCACATACGAGAGTGTACAAAATAAAATATCAAATATTTTCCCGTAAAACGTTATGAAAAACAATATTACAACGTCTGTATGATTACAGGTATCGCGGCGGTAGTAGGTTTTACCCCTAGAGGGCAATATCTACAGAAACGTCGTCAGTTGTTTCAAGTAAGTACTTTCACGATATCATGTAATTTATATTTATGTGCGTTGTTATACTAACAAAACAATCAACTTGCCATGTTACCAATTTTCTTGCTCAGATTTAATAGTCTAATATAACATACATGTTTAATTAATTTTTAACCTGCAACTTTAATATTATGGAAAGATTGGAATTGAAAATTTTACAGTGGCGTAAAGCTTATATGATACTTTTTGCACTGTTACTGTACAAGATATTTTTAATAAATTGCAATTTTTTTTTGTTACAATTCAATTAAAACCATTATGATGATATTCAAATCTGTAAAATCCAGCAAACATCGACGAATAAAATAATATTTATTGAACAATTAGAAATTGACAAACACGTTTTTTTTAATGTTCAGTGATTGTAATAAACTGATACAGGTGTAATACGTCACTAGAAATGTACATAAATAAGCATCAATCCTTGAAAAATGCAATATAAGAAATGAATAAAATAATCCAATGCTTTTATTATTTTTTTTATTTATTGCTCTATAAAAGCTGTACATCTCAGAACTATAGCAAGATGATTTTGAAAATCCATTAAATTTTTCGCTCGTTCATTTTCTTTATTTATTTTCATACCACTTTATATGCTTTATGCCAAAGCGATTTGCCAGAGATGCAGTGAAAACAAATTGAGTAAAGAGCATTTGATTTTAAAAACATTGCATTTTATAGCAATTTTAGAACTTATAGTAAAGAATATGTTTATAAGATAGCTATTTATAATCAGAAATTTTATCTAGTGATATTAATTCACATTGTCATAGTCGGACAAGATAGTTTTTTTTATATGCGCGAATTTTTTACCAATTCGACTATTGTTTAATTTTATGTATTAAGTATAAAAAATACGTACATTTGTATTTTTCAAAAACCAACTCAAAAATTTATCAAAGGAAAAAAAAAGTTTATCAAAATTACTGGGCAAACATTATTTTTCATTTCATACATATGACAAAGTACCATGTTGTATGTGGTGGTTTATTAGATATATAATGTCTCACATGGCTGATGTAGAACTTTTTAGTGTCAGACACAAGTGACTGCCATGACAATTAACATGTTAAATTAATGAATAATTTTATTATATTTTTATATTTTATTTTACTATTAATTTTACCAGGTGGGGAGCCGGGGGAGCGAGCCCGGATATTTCACCTGGCCGCGCGGCATTGCCGTCGGCCCTGATAACACAATAGTCGTCGCCGACTCGTCGAACCATCGAGTTCAGGTGTTCAGTGCGACCGGCGAATTTCTCAAGGAATTTGGAGCTTATGGAAATGGAGAAGGAGAATTCGATTGTCTTGCTGGAGTCGCCGTCAATAGAATCGGACAGTACATCATAGCCGATAGATATAACCATAGAATTCAGGTAAAGAATAAATTAGATATCGATTAGATTGAAGAAAATCAAAGCAATTCCTTTGGATCTCATGCTATTCAAAACGTTATAGTCATGACACAAAATGCTAATTTATAATTCATTATATTTCATTAGAAAAGTAACTCTTCGTCCAATAGTTAACATCGCCACCAAAGTTTGAAAATGTGCATCAAATTCAACTACTTAGCTTATTTGTGAAACATCTTAAATGTTTGAATAAAGTTTAGGTAATGAAGTTAAAATCTTTGGGTCTAAGTTAAGTACCTAGATAAAAATCTATCCTGATATTAGTGTAGTAGAATTGTAAAAATGTTTTGCAGCACAAATTTGTTTAAAAAATATGCCTAATAATCCGGAACGGACTAGATTTTGAGAGAGAGCAGAAGGGAGGGGGTTGTTGGCGAGCTAAAAACTTATACGCAAATTTTTTTCGGTTAAAATTTTCTAATTGAAATATATTTAAAAAAAATATCGGCAATCAAACTATTTTCAAAAATCCGGGACAATTCGAGACAAAACACCCAAAACCGGGACAAATATTGCTTTTAGAAAAAAAACGGGACGCAAGGCTGAAAATGGGGACTGTCCCGGCCAATCCGGGATGTATGGTCACCTCACTAATATGTGAAATAATATGGAATAAATAATCCATATATCAAATGCCATAACTTTTGGTTATCAAAGGGCCATATTTTACTCATTTTTTATATGCAAACGGCTGAGTCTTCCATTTCCAGAGAGTAATAGGTTCCCACCGTCGTAATATTTCGAATACTACGTATTTTCAAAAATGTAGCAAAACAATATATAAAACACAAGCATTTAGAAGTTCCAAATTCATATATCAAACCATTTTTAATTTGTTTCGATTTTATTAACTATCTCTAATTTAATTTATTCCTTTAATTAATTAATATTAAATATATATTGCGAATAGAAAATGCAAACTAAGCCATTTAAAAATAGAAATGTATAAAATCATACATGAAACTCTGCATTAGAAGCTACTATTAGACGTGCATTAATAAAACGATAATTTTTGGTCCATTTTGTATAAAAATATTTTTGATGATTGCAGAAAATCAATCACAATAAATCTCAAAAAGCATCAGTTACAATCAGTCATAACAAGTGATTTATATTTTATTACTATGATAGTCAATAAAATCTGAAATTACACAAAAAAAACGTTTCTGATAACCTAGCCAGAACATTGACATTTAATCATAATAAACAAATTATCTAACCTTAATTTCAAATTCCTTCAGGTATTAGACCCTTCAGGCAGATTTTTGCGAGCATTTGGTAGTCAAGGTACCTCAGATGGAAAGTTCAACTATCCGTGGGGTATCACAACAGATGCACTGGGATTTATCTACGTGTGTGATAAGGAAAACCATCGCGTTCAGGTAAATAAAAAAATCAGGTTTCTATTGATGCAACTACCTAATTTCCCGATCAGTCTTAGAAAACAAAGTTTAGAATACAATTTAATTTGAGAGTGGATAATACTACCTCTAGCAATAGTAATACCTTGCACACTGCCGATTCTGCCTCCAAAGTTATATCTTTTATATAAGTATAGTAATTAATCTTTCTTGCTCAAAAAGATATGAATTTACTATTCATAAATAGTAAATTTATTTAAGCAGTATTTTTTTGTTTTTGGAAAAAAAATGTATAAAATCAAGGTGTAAACGACAATAATTTAATTTATATAACAACTTTAAAAGTTATTGCAATGCATACTTCTACCACTAGTTGAGATTCATCATTTTTTTCTACGTTTTTCTAATCACCAATATTGTTCGATATAATGAAAATCATCTCCCACCAGCATTGGCACGGAATATATAAATTTTAGTATTAACTGTACAAATTTATATTCGACTGGTATATAAATAGATATTATAAAAACATTTTATTCAATGTTAAATTAAACAGAACTCAAATCGACTGCCAGTTTGAATAACAGGAAACATGAGACATTTATAGCAGTTTCACATTTTATCATGCTGCAAAAATTCAATTTTCGACGCTCGGACAAATAATTAATTCAAATTACTTGTTTAATGTTGTGCATTATATGCATTACCAATTTGGAGAAAAAGAGTTAAGATGACCAGGTGACTCATAGGTTTTAATTAAAATTTTAAATGCAAAAATCTGCAAACTATAATTCAAATTCTTTAGAACAATTTTGACAAAAAGATAAATCGGAACGTAAAAAGAAAGCAGATCAGACAAATTTACTTACAACTAAGAGGAATTTAAAAAATCGATCACATCTATGTTCTATAAAATTCATAACATCAGTAATATGGCTTATCGGTTTTAAAAACCGTCTTTTTGACGATGAAATTCGAAAACCAGGTTTTTATTGAAAAAAATCGATTTCCACTGTACAGATGAAAAATGACAATAAATATAGCCACATATACCAGATGGATGGAAGCGTTTTGATCCTTGGAATAATATCTGTTCAATAACATTTGGAATCATATCAATCTGTTATGGTTCCCAAAAAAGTTCCGTGTTAATTTTTGTTTACTGTATATATTAATTTAGATTTTCATATCAGTGAATATATTAATTTAGATCAGCGTGGTTTCTTCTCGAAGAAGTAACTTCCTCTACTCAAACTTCAAAAAAAGAGTTCTTAACCTTAGAAGTCATAAATAAAAGAACAAATCACTTAGAATTATTATATCAGGTTTTGAAAATGATTAAGCCTAGTTCGAGTAAATAAATGACACTTTTAAATAACAAATCGATAAACGTCCGTCCTCGGCTTTCAGAAATCCTATTTAATTATACAAAAAAATGATTAGAATATTTGAAATCAATTAAGTAAAATTTCTTGAATTAAAAAAAACTTGGGAAGAAGTTACTTCCTCCACTCAAACTTCAAAAAAATAGTTTTTAGTCCTAGAAGCCACAAATAAAAAAACAAATTTTTTTTAATTAATTATATCAGGCTTTAAAAATGATTAAGCCTAGTTCGAGTAAATAAAGGACACTTCTGTACAAAAAATCGATAGACGTCCTCGGCTTTCAAAAATCATATTTTATTGAACAAAAAAATAATTAGAATATTTGAAATCAATTAATTAAAATTGCTCGAAGTAGAAAACACTTGGGGTTTACCTTAATTGTTTTCAAAACTAAAATTGACATTAACAACTATTATTATTTTTACTTATTCGAATTCTTTCCTTTCACTTTTATAAAAATATTTACATTCTTATATGTGAAAATTATGCATAAACAACGAGTAATTATTTTCAAAATTATTTAATCCAAATTAGCTATTATTTCATTGTTCTACTAATAAAAATTTAAATAAATTTATTTATTAGCTATAAATTTAACAATAAGTGAATTCAGTTAAAAGCTGCTTCAAATCACACTAAATTTTCTGATAATTGTTTTTGTTATTACAGAAAATTTTATTTGCTATATAAAATTCCAAAACCGGTTTTCCGGCAGAATCACTATTCGAAAACCGGTTTTCCAGTAGAATAACTATCCAAAAACCGGTTTTCTAAAATGTCGGTTTTTGTATAAACTCTAATTAGTAATCATATATTACCGTTAATTTTTCCATTTCAGGTTTTCCAGTCAGATGGAACCTTTGTTGGTAAATTTGGCAGTTGCGGAAGTAAACCTGGACAGTTGGAGCATCCGCACTACATCGCCGTTTCGAATACAAACCGAGTCATCGTCAGTGATTCGAACAACCATCGAATCCAAATATTCGACGTAAACGGACGCGTCTTAACCGCTTTCGGCACAGAAGGATGCGACGAAGGACAATTCAAATTTCCCAGGTCCGTTTCATCATCATATGTAATAACATCATCGACCATCAATTCGCTTCACGACTTATTAAATGTTTTCTTCTATAACGAAAAAGTGCGCGGTTTTTATATTTGCATACCGCATAAATACATAAGAGATTGCGATTTTTATTTCGCACTAATGGAAAGGCCCTTGGGCAAAACTGATACACCACAAATACAATTCGAGATCGAAACAAAACCACATCTCTCCGGCATTGATTGTACATTCATACAAAAGAAGGAGGTTGTGTACGATAACTTTTGTCTGATGATCGTGATATATTTTATAGTTTTTTACTGCTTTATCACATTTTTTATAAAGACTTAAAGTTTATATTGAAATTTAATATTAAAATATGAACAGGGTAAATAAATGTGTGTATACACAATCATATAAGTGTATAAACGCAATTGATCGCTGCACGTAATCGATTGACTCCATTATAACTTTTTAAGATCCTGCTATCAGAAAATGTACAGAAAAATTCTCTGAATTCTTATATCACTCTTACTTACTCAAATAATCAAATATCACACCATAGACGAGACCTAGTATAAATTTTTGTGCCAAACTTCTAGATATCTAATCCAACACTAATCCATAGTAATTTAGTTCATAATAAGTAGCTATGAATAACAAAGCATTTTCTTGTATTTCAATTTTTTTTGTTATGGTTTCAATCCCAGCACATAATTCAGATAACTGATATCAATCAAATAGTCAAAACTGAATTTTGTAAAATCTATTTTAAATCATTTTAATCACGAATAAATATATATGATTTTGAACATCTACATATGATTTTATACATCCTTAAAACATTATTAATTTTATTAATGAATATCCGCGAAACCATTTTTTGCCAAAACTGAGTGTGCTAGTATTTTTAATTTATTGTTTATTATTTTGTCTTTTTAAATTCTATAAATTAAATAACAGAATTCAGTCATTATTTCTTTTCAAATCTTTAGATCTTTTCAATTTTGTAAATAAAACATTAAAGTCTTGATTAACAAAAATGAATTATAACAAAAAAAAAAATAGATCTTTTACCATTGAAAATCTCATATTTTTTACCACAATTGTGATTCGAACCTAATCGCAAATAGAGCTTTAAATCTTCTATCAACAAGCCCAATGAAATACTATAAAGCTTGTATTTGAATAATCTCTTTTTATACAAGAGTTTTGGTTTTTATGGTATTTTTTTTCTCGGATAGACGACTAGGATTAGGTGACCTATTTTTTTGTATTAAAATGAAGAGTGTTTTACGACAACAAAATCAGAATATATTTTTCTCAAGACATAACACATATTTATGAAAAAATTTAAAGACAAAAGTGTATGATCTTTATTTTTTGAAATGCGACGTAAACCTATTGAAGTTCAATTTTTTGCCATCATAGTTTTTATAGTTTTATCGACAAATTTCTGATCGTCTTGGAAAATATATTTGCCTGTATGAAAACTATGAACTAATCTGTCCAAGCTAAACATCTCATTTTTTTGTTTGATTACACCATAAATCCCATAAAAATTTAAAAATTTGAGTCGAGTTACGTTTACACAATTTATCTATATTTACTTCGTATTGCTCAACTTTCAATTTCATGGAGTTAATCGATATTTGCTATTAGCGATATAAAACTAAGTGTGTGCTTGTGTGTGTTTTTATTATTTTTTACTTATATAACTTTTAATAAGATAAAACAAACAAAACTGCAATCAGTTTCTATTGAAATGCCTACAGAATAAATATCATTATCTTAATAGTTTATATTGAGTGCTTCCTAAGCAAGCACAAAACGAATTTCTTTTGAAAAAAAAAATAGAATTTTTAATGTAAGATATATAATTTCAATAGTAACATGGTTATAGTTCTATTGAAATATTATTAAAATTTTGATGCAATATTTGTTATACAATTATACACACTGTAATTTTTTGTAACAATACTTTCTGACAACTGTATATATTTCAAATAAAGTTTTGTGTTATTAAATAATAGATTTTTATTTCAAATGGCATTTCAATGAAATGAAATTTTAACAGTAAAATATGCTATTAACCACAGTCAGTTTGCAATGGTTTTCTATAATAACATTATAAAATTTTGCAATACTTTGGGTAATAAAATAAATAGTTGAGAAAAAATCTTCAGATTTGGCCAAGAAGCATATGCTTTTAAAGTATTCAAAATCGAATATTCTATGCTTTAATTAATATTATCGTTTTATAGAAATCATTTGACCCTATATTACATGCATTCATAAACCCAGTTTCATTTTCTAGTTTTCTAACATAAACTCTAACATATAGTAAATAATAAATTATATCAATGCCATTTATAACAATTTTACTATATCTTCTTCGCAAACATAAATTCGTAAATATATGAACAATTTATTATAAGTAATGTATTCCTCATAAATCGCATCATTTGCAACGAAATGGAACGATGCAATATGCATGTCTATTAAATATGGGTATATATAAATTTATATATGTCTATAATAAATAGCACTATAGCCGATCGTAAGTCACAGTATAAATAAGTCGACTAAATCAATATTCCATTGAAAATATATCACAGAAAAATAATGAAAATCAAAAATTGTCTCCGCCTTGCTTATAAATGAACTAGGTGTAAGTGTCACTTTCCCTTAAGGCAATCGATAGGTGCAGATAATCAACAATTTCGGGGGCGTCCACTAATCACGTGAGGTTTTAAGGGGGAGGAGAACGTGTATTTATTTTTTGAATGAAATTTTGAATTTAAAAAAAATCAACTAGTGGGGTGTACGTCATCGTGCCTTAAGGCAAATTACTGGAACTTCCCGTACCGTAACGAAATGATCGAGGAATATTAAATGTTTTAAAATAGATTATTATAAATATTGTACATTGTTGAATATTTATAAGAATTATATGATCTAAATTGGAAAGTTGAAATTATTTTTTTATATTAGAACAGAATTAAAATAAAAATCTGAATTATTTTCGATATACAAAAAAAATATTTTGGAAAAAAAAATAAAAAAAAAATAATTTTGAAGCAAAAATTTTTTTTTCCAAAATCAATTATTTTGTTAAAACAAGCAAATTTTTTGGAATCATTCAAATCGGACGCTTAGTTCTCTCAAAAACTGCCATTTTTTGCACATTTAGCTCCGTATCTCCTAATCGGCTGGACCTGCCTTTGCCAAAAACTAATCAGCACATCGCCCTATCAATAGGAATCGAATGTTTTTTGAACCATTCAAATCGGTTGATCCGAGCGCCCGAAAACGTGGACGAAAAATTGTATCCATACATACATACACACTCACACAAAGACACACACATCCTATTTTTCTGAGGTATGCCAAAATGTTCAGAAACCTTCAAAACGTCGAGAAATGTAAAAAAAATTAATTTCGATTTTCGGCCCATTACAATAACTTACCCTACGGGAAGTTAAAAATAAAGAAAAAATTTACAATTTTTTCTCGTAACTAAAAATACACGTGATGTTTGGTGGGGGAGGGCAGGGTAATTTTGAATAGCACCACGTACCACCAAGAGAGACGGGGGGTCCAAAAATACTTAAAAAATCGATCACGTGATTAATAGACGCCCCCTTTGATATATTTAGCAGCATTTGAAAATTGTCACAATAATATCTTTCACTGCATATTTTGCACTTTCACTCAAAATATTAAATCAAAGATTCGCTTTCCATTAAAAACTTATTAAACTAATTATAAAGAAATTGACTTAAATTATTAAAATGGCTGCAGTTGGTTTTACACATCTTGGCAATAATTAGACATAAAAGGATATTTACAACATTTAGGAGTTTATATCTAAAATATCGCGTGGCCTTCTCAAAAAATCACCATCATCTGAAATAGCTCTAATGGTTTCTGGTATAATATTAAACAAGCAAATGACCAGAATGGCGTTTCATTATGTCACTATGGATATGATTATGATATACTTAAAATATCTTGGTAATGGAAGCGGTTTGACTTCAAACGACCACTATTTTCATTTCTTTTGTTACCTTGATTTCCTAGACGTGTCTTATTGGAAATTTATATGCAATGTATTTTTGTTCCTCCTTATAGCCAATGCACTTATGCTTTTTCCACTTTATTATTTAGTTGACTATTGGATAAAAGCTTATGCTGCACTAAACAGTAAAGGATTTAAAGATAGTCTTGAAAATGGGTCCTTAACTTAACATTGCAATATCTGCCAGGTTGAATTTCATCGGATGACTTGATATAACAATTGAGATTCAAGTTTTTATCGCAAGATTCGTTCTTAAGAATGATCGAATCCACGAACTGGGAATATTTCCTTCGTCGCCTCTCAAGTGCAACTCGGAATTGTCGAACGTGCTGGCATTGTATGATGAAGTCACGTCGCTAATGAGATCGACGTTCGATATTTGCTTTATATTTATTGGTGGATGATCAAATTATCATTACATAAAATACTGACTAATAAGATGAGAGAATAACTCGCAAAAAAGGATAATAGATCGGTTGACGGTTGATGCTTTATTACAAAAATGCCTCTCAACTACGACTATTAAAGAAATTTACATTGCAGTCGTGTTCATTCAATTTTTTTTGAAATATATGAATTAATTCTTATATTTCATTTACTTCAGGGGTGTGGCAGTGGATGACCAAGGATACATTTTTGTAGCAGATTCTGGTAATAACAGAATACAAATCTTCCATCCTGATGGCAGTTTCCTGCGTTCCCTTGGATGCTGGGGAAGCGGTGATGCAGAATTTAAGGGATTGGAGGGTGTTGCTGTCACATCTAATGGAAATATCCTAGTCTGCGATCGTGAAAATCATAGGGTCCAGGTCTTCTAATAAATTTACAGGTAGTCGGTTTGATTTAGAATAAATAATATCACTAATAAAACACTAGGATCGTAACACTAGGTAGTGCATCTCGTCTTCTTATTTGATACAAAAATATCGTGGTATATACCATATAGATTCTCCTTGGAATTGCGTCTAAAATCATTAAAACTTCTCCTTCTATGAAGAAATTTAATTAGCATAATAAATGATTTAAAAATTACGCATTTTTTCTAAATATAATTATTTTATATTTTATGCATTGAATTCTGCTACTACCATAAGTATGGTCTATAACTGAAAAACATGCATTTTGGTAGAAAACCAAAAATTTTAGAAATCAGCTACTTCTTATCATCATATAATCATCAAGAATATTAGTCAGATAGTAAAAATCGTTACGTTAGTATCAATTTTAAAATGTACGTTGAAACTGACTCTTAAATAAGTTAAAAATGTAAAACAATATTTTTAAATTATATTATGAATTTCAAATTATAACTGTAATTACATGTATTCATATATTTTTTAGGTCATGTGGAATGCACAGGAATATATAATCAAGAATCAAGAATATAATCAGAATAAAATGATTCCCTACATGATTATTTCAACGTAAATTTTTATTTTGCTCCGCATTTACATTTTGTCCGAAAATTTTTGTTATAATCTATTTTCATTTAGATAAAATATTTAAATGTGCTATTTATTTTAAAAATATTTAAACAAAGACTGTTACTAACAATATGTTTTAGTTTTGTGAAAAATAAAAATTGTAACAAAGAGATGGGTTTTATTGAGGAAATTTTGAAATTTCTTCAATCACGAATGAAATGTACAAAGTTGTGCACAAGATATATATCTTTATATATTTAATAGCGTTATGCTGAAAATGATATTAATTTATTATAAATAATAGGCATTGTTATTCTATGTACAAATTTATTAAAAGGCAATTTGACTCTCAATTGCTATCTCTCAATTAACGAATAAAATAAATAAACTTAATATACCTTGATTTTGCATGCATAGTACCATTGTAAGTACCTTCCAAAAGTGTAGCAAATAATGAAAACTTAATATATCAACAATAACATCAATATAATACTATATATGCAAATACAGATGTCCACAAAACAGTAATGTTATAATATCATAACATTATGTACAATATGCACATATGATATAGTAAAATCTGAGCATAGTCCAATAAGGAACATTATCTTCATAAATTTTCACAGAGGAATGTTATATTAAACATTATAAAAATTTTGAAACATTAACGACATTTGCCATCTAATATTACAAAAACACAACAAATGAGGCTTTGAATCGCATAATCAAGCTGAAGCTGAAAAATGCTAATTTTGAATTATATTGATCTAGTTATTGCGTTCGAAAATGTGTATACAACATATAACTCATATACTCATATACATATACATATATATATATATATATATATATATATATATATATATATATATATATATATGCCTATATTCAGATATGATTAAGTATTTTTATCTACTTGAATATAACATAATATTTCATCTCTATATAAATGTCTTACAACTTTTTTTCAATAAATACTATTTACAAATTGAATCATATATCAAGAAATGTAGTAATTCGTTTATAACACTTGATAAACAAAATATGATCACAGACCAATTTATTTTGAACACTGGTAAAATGATTTTTTTAAAAAATCAACGACATTATAATGCTGCATGTGATTTACCTAAGCTCATGTTTGATCATTTTTTTGAAAAATTTATTGAATGAATAAAAGATTGAGGAACCGCGAATGATAATTCTGGAACAGATGTAATACTTGAGATCTTATCATTTCCCTCAGAACGCTGCGAACTACTAGACGTTATAATACTATTTGGTTTAGAATTATTAAAGCGCATATAATTAGAGTCTGATATTGATTTTGCAGAACTTACTGTATTTTGTTTATTATAATCAAAACCACTTGCACTGTTACTACTATGAGGCATTAAAAAATTTGATCCAGCTAAAGGGTTATAAAAAGTGTTCGTTTGCCAGTTGTTGAATTGAGGGCCTGTCCTGTTCCATTTGTCATAGGGCTGGATATTTTTGCTACTATAGGAATGTAATGCTGATGGTGTACTTGAGACAAAGTCAGACCAGTCATCAGTATCGGTGCTGTTCGAAATCTCTTTCGAAGTCATCTTAATGTCAGCTGCATCAATCTTTATAGGCACTTTAAAAGCATTAATATCAATACCATTACTTTGAATAGACGGCGTTGCAGCTGAACTTACAGTTGTAATTGAAACAAAATCTGACCACTCCGTTTGGGAATCATCAGCACTATTGTTTTCATGAAAGAGATCATTATTACCAAGCTTGTCACTATCAGATTTAATAAAGGAATGATCAAGAGTTGAGTTGGTAACAATTGGTTGAAGAATGTTTGAAGTAGACAAATTTGTTGATAAAATAGATTCATCTGGTCGATGGAGAATGTGCGAGTTTTGCGTCGTTGTACAAGTTGGCTTCACCAAGGCATCAAAGTTCTGTGTTTTTTTATTATGTGTGTATGATTGAAACTCTGTAAAACTTGTATCAAAATCATCACTTTCCTTCCTTTTAGGCTTCAAATTTATGTTATTATCATTGGGAGTGGGCATAAGTATATCATAATTTAAACCGATACCATTTGATACAACTGGTTTAGAATCGTAGTTAGAAGTTCCAAAATTAAAAGAATTTACATCATGGGCTGTTGTTGTCATGTTGTCCATACTCTCAAAGTAATTGTGTGGTTCGAATTTAATAATTTGTTCGAGTGGATCATTCTGAAATGGAGCTTGTGGCATTAGGATTTCAGGAGATTGATCTTTATTTGACGCTGCCGTATCAACACTAGCAAAACGTTCTTCATATAAATTTATTCCCTCGTTTAATTTTGGTTTTGTCGTTGATTTCAGAAACAAATTTTCATCAAATTTTGTATTATTGTTTTGACTGACTATTTCTTGTGTATCAGAAGTGGGAGATGTAAATATGTGAGTTTCCGGTAAATGAAAACTGAGACTAGTAATTTTGCTCGGGGCAACTTGTTCACTAACATTTGCACCAATTTTATCACAACCATTATTTTTGATTGACATTGAAGTTTCACTATTAACACTTAATGATTTGTCTATATCCTCAATACGACCTTCTAGGATGGATAGATTCATGTAATTTATATTCTCTTTGCCATCGTTATATGTTGATGAACCTGTAATTTAGTATTTTGGAATTCAAATAAACAGATTTAGAGCAAAATTAACTGCTCTGTATTATTTAATTTTTTATGAGTACAAACTAAATACCGATGAAACATGTGCTCCGATATAATGTTAAAAATGCATATTCATAGCTATTTAATAGTTCAACCATGCAAATAATGTGCTATGTTTCTACATCTTCGTGATATATTACAATATATAAATTTATTATTTACAAGTACTGAATGCTTTAATAATTAGAAATGTATAACACTCTGCAAACTAATTGTTAAGGTCTTATTATATATTTTTTATGTTACAGAATCAATTTGTTTTGAATTCACATGGGTAATAAGAAAAGACTTATAGTTTTTGAAAATTAATTTGACTTTAAATATTTGACTATAATTTTTATAGTCGACAGATATTAATGTGTAAAAATCTGATAAAGTTCAGTGTCAAAAATTTCGTTTTACAAATTTGAAGTACCGATGGTGTATCGAAAGCCAAAGTTATCATGTCAATATTTAGTTTGTATCTTCATATAAAAACGTGGATGGAAATCAGGCTTGTGAACTATTGATTCTACAGCAGGAATGAAGCGAACAAACCAATGAAAAACTTGCATAAAAATCTTATTGACATATTTTTAAAAATTTTAAAAATTAAATATTATGTAGTAAAATATTTCTTAACGAGTTAGTTTATCCATAGCTAAATTACGCTCAACTAGATTACAATTTAAATTTTTAACAAGTTTGTAAATCGATTCACAGATGATTATTTCATGAAATGAAATAAAAATTGAAAAATTTAAGTTGATACGCATAAAAATTTAATTATTGGTGCTCAAAACTTTACACTCGAATACCAAATATAATTTAATTGGATAACAATACATTAAAAGGCGATATCGTGAAGCGGAATAAGATATTAATTAAGAAATTTCAATCCCAATTTTCAAATTTATTCTTAATTTAATTTTTATTTTAGAGCCATTTACTTAACACCTCCAAATATATAGATGCCCCAGAAATCGTACTTTCGCTTTTATATTAACAAAACAAAATTAATTTTAAATTAATCAAATAAAATCGAAAAGCTATTATTTGAAATGTGGCTAAAATGTACGACCAGTATAAATAACCACAAACGTTTTTTATATTTAATCTATTGTTCTCTATGTAATCAATGGATTAATTACAGAATTACCGCGTGATCGTATAAAATCACATGTCACATAAAATAGCAATTATGATTATGTCCGAATTTATATATATATATATATATATATATATATATATATATATGTATATATATATATGCCATCGTGCAAAACTTATTGTAATTGTATGTATTTATAATTATATAAGTACAAACTCTATATAAATTGCTGACGAATACAAATTCGCAATGACAACTTATAAACAAAGAGCATAAATATTTCTTTGCTTTATTCGTTTTTTATATTTGGAATTACGTAACCCAATTGCTAATATAAAATAACATTTTTATGCAGGTTTTTCATCGTCACCGTAGCAAGATTTAAGATGCAGATGCAATTCTAAATAAGCAATTCAAAATGATGAAGATATGATTCTAACTAACAACCAACTATCGTTTCGGGAATTCAATTATTATGATAATTGAATTAGTACTACATATGTAAAATTAATACAAATATTGATGATGTGAATTCACACAATTTATGCAAACACTAAACGACTCGATATACATATATATATATATATATATATATATATATATTATATATATATATATATATATATTGCGGATAGTTACTGCTTTAAGCACATATTTTCAAACAAAAGTTACTCAACTTATAAGAAAAGTTACTTAATTTAACATAATATTTTAAGTAGAGTAACTTTTAAATTAGTGCTTCATACATATAAAAAAAGGTGATATGGATATATAAATCAATATTGCAGAAGAACCTGATGATGATGGAACGTACCTAGTTCCGAAACGTCTTAATCAAACATCTGCAATGTTTTTTATTCATTGGATAAATTATTCAGAAAATAAAACCCTTATTTGTTTATTAAAAAATTCAGGAAATTTCAATTAAAGATATATATATATATATATATATACGAGGTGTGTTCAAAAAGTACCCGGAATTACTAATAATTAAATTTCGCGGGTCTGGAGTGTCTGATTGTCAAAATTTTTTTTTATTGTGTTGGTATACATGCCCCTAAAGTATGATGAAATTTTCAGCTATATTCACTGTTTACTTTGTCTGTGGTAGTCGCTAAGGTTCGACGTGTTTTTCTGAGCTCGGCGATTTTTACAATGGAAGAATTGAAAAGTCAAAGAATTTGTATTAAATTTTGCGTAAAAAATGAAATAAAGTGTTGCAAAGTGCAAAAATTCACCAGATATGGCTCCGTGTGACTTTTTCCTATTCCCAAAGTTGAAGAGACCCATGAAAGGACGGCGGTTTTCCTCGATTGAAGAAAATCGCTGAGAGTGCTCAAGGACATATCAAAAAGTGAATATCAAGGGTGCTTCGAAAATTGGAAAAAACGCTGGCATAAGTGTATTATATCTGGGGGGGACTACTTTGATGGGGACCACATTAATGTAGACGAATAAATAAATATTTTTTTGAAAAAACGAAAATTCCGGGTACTTTTTGAACAGACCTCGTATATATATATATATATATATATATATATATATATATATATAATATATATATAATATATTTTGAAATTCTGGTTTTATGAATAATTTTAAGAAAATTTGCTAAAGAAACCATAGCACAAAAGTAAAATTCGAGCTAGAGGAAATTTTAATATACTTTATTCTCCAACTATTTAAATATAAATTTACAAAAAAATCAGGATTACTTGTATGAAAAATTAACAACACTTCGTAGAGTGGAAGAGCTAAAAGACCAAACAATCCTTCTGAAATATTATTGGTCTATGAGATGATAAAAAAGCACAGCGGGATTCAAACCTAACATTGCGACAAAAATGCGAACTTTAATTAATCATTATGCTCAAATAACTTCCCATAGAACTTTAATAATTTAAGGAGTTTATTGTGACTATCAATTCTATCACCATATGAAAATTCATCAAATATTTTAACAAATTTAAACATGTTTCAAAACCTCTATTGAAAATGTCTCTGTTTTCTACGATTTTTTAACAATGTCTAACAATATATTCATGGTTGTTTATTATAGGTTTAATGGTCAAAAAATAATTTCACTATTCCTAGTGCATTTATGGAACGAATTCTACTACTATAAATATTGTCAAGCAAAAAACTGCCCGAAACTAAAGTGCAATCCGCATTTTCTGTTATTTTTCACAATCAATTTGAAAGTATAGGATGATATTTATTGAAAGCTGGATGTAATTGAATAGAATGAAACGATATAATGCAAGCATATGAGTTTAGGTATATTTACAATTAAAACTATTTAATGCGTGAATTCGGAAAGAAGCATATTGAAAAGTAAATAACGCCTTTTAATGTTAGCAAATAAATATTGCAAGATTTTGAACTGGGAAGGTTAATACATGGAAGGAGACCTTTCTGATGAGATGATCTAAGATATAATCACCAATCAAATATTGAAAGATATATGATTGTCAATAAATGAAATATAACTATGTTTTATTTTCTAAAGCCAATGTAACAAAAGTTGATAATAAAAAATTAGCACATACTGCTACAAATGGCAATAAAAACCAACACCAATACTTAATTGGTGTTCTATGACTTTAAGGCAAATCTATTATTACAAGCATTCTATTGACATGCTAACTACATAATAATTACATAAAAAATGCAATAAATAATATGAATATAGTTTTACTCACCATCTAATGGATTTACTAAACCAGCAGCAACCCAGTCAAATTTTGCATCAGGAACCTTAGGATTTTCACTCACTGAATATTCATCTTTTCTTGGAGGTAAAGCACTTGTTACTGGTTTTGGCTTTAATGGTTCCTGTGAGTTGTATGCTAAATTTGACGCAAATCGGGGCAATTCACTATTAAACCGATTGCCATACATCTGAAAAAAATATATAAATACATGATATTAAAAATACTGACCATCAAATAAAATGATTTCTATTCTACATAATTTATTTCTGCATATATACTTACAATATTTCTTGAATCTATATTCAGCGCTGTTAACGTTTGTTCAAATGTTTGAGAATTTTTCCATTGAAATTTATTTATATCCGTTATATCAACATTTTTTAATTCATCCATAACACAAATGTCATCATCCTTAATTACGTGATCCTGAACAGGTGCTTCTTCAGCAACAGCAGGAAATGCCATTTCAATTACAGATAAAATTTTATTGAACAGTGTATCAAAATCTTTATTTTTATATAAAGCCATATTTTCATTGAAAGTATCTAATATTGAGTGGGTATCATCAATAGGAGTAACTTCTTTCACGCTCGCATTGTTAGAGTGATAATTGATAGGCACACTATCTGTTGCAAAACTATTGAAGTCTCCAAAATCATCATCAAAACTCTCATCTTTATGTTTTGCTTTACTTACAGGCTCATCATTTATTCCAGAATTAGAACCTGCTTCTGGTTCTGATTGATTTGTAGATTGAAAATCTTGAAATTCGAAATCGTCATCAAAACTTTCATCTTTGTGTTTTGCTTTACTGACAGGCTCATCATTTATTTCAGAATTAGGATCTGTTTCTGGATTTTGATTTGTTTGATTTGTGGATTGAAAATCTTGAAATACAAAATCGTCTTCATCAACATCTGATTTATTATCATATTCTGAAATTGGAATATTTGAAATGTGATAATTTTCTAAATTTATATTCTGGGCTTCATCTACATCATTTATGGTCTGATTCACAGATGTATCTACTGGTAAGTCATAATTTGTTTTCTGTTCAGGTGAACCAGAACAAAACTTTTCCCCGCCACTAAATTCACTAAACGAATCATCATCCTTTTCAGTTATATCTGTTGATTGAACAACTAATGACTTAGGTTCCGCACATACAAAATCATCAAAATCATCAAACCCATCAGAGTTATTTTGTATACAATCTGCATTTTGATAATCTTCTTGTGCATCATTCAAAGCAGTACTATATACATCTGGCTCTGTACAGCTTTTAACTTCAGGAATCATAAATGCATTATCAGTAATTTCTTCAAATTTTTCACTATCATCATCAGAATTAGTAGTTTCTGAAGAAGGATTATTTATAGTTAACCGGTCAAATTTTAAATCATTTTCGTAAGATTCTTCATTTTTCAGACACTGTAAGTTATCATGCACAATTTCTTGTGGGGTATCCAAATGTTCAAAATCCTTATCATTATCACAAACGTCATTAAAAGCATTATTTGTACAGTTGTTCAATAAATTATTTGATAAATTTTTGTCTTCTAAACTTTTTAAAACAATATTTTCATTTGGTATTTCATCATAATCTATTTTATTATTTGATTTATCCAATTGTACTGCCTCTGTTATTATTTCCGATGGGACATTGAAATCACAAGAAGAATTAAAATTGTTGATTACATTTTCTTCGATGTTTGGTAATTTTAATGTATGAGAGTTGTGAAAATTTATTGTACAATCAAGATCTTCACCATTGTATGTTTGTTCAGGTACAGCTGTAATAGAAAAACAAAGTTTATAAAACTTTTATTTAATAAAAATAATATGAAGATTCAAATAGCAATTGTTTTAAGTTGTGATTCAATTTGCACTTTTAATAAACGTTCTATAATTTGCAATAACTTGCAACAAAAAGTATTGCAGCAATGGTATTTGGTAAATACATAAAAAACCAAGGTCGATATTCTTTGGAAACAACGGATGGACAAAAAACATTTAATTACATTTCAAAAATAATAATTTTAAGTTTAGTAGTTAAATGTCAATATAAAACAAGTACTAACCATCATAATCAAAGCTTGGTATAATTTCATCAATAAAATCTTCTGGTTCATCTGAGATGTCAAGTGGGGGCGGACTTGAAGATAGTAAAGGTGGAATATTTGCCATCATTCTGTAAAAAAAGTATTGATGCATATCAAACGTGTATCACATATTAACAAAAGAATAATAAAACATTTACTTCACAAATTTTAACAATATTTATCAGATGACATTTCATATTCGGTTACAAAATTGTATCAAACAAGCATTATTATATTTGTAAGAAGTCGATTGTGTTACTTACGCTTGTAAAGCGTGTTGTTAGAGTTGATAAAAAAAATTAGTCAAGGCCTTTCATAAAATAATTGCCGTGCGTAAACTCATTTCAACTATAGCTGCATGATCACGATTTTGACATACATATGGAAAACAAACGCATTACACCTTGCCTTGCCACCTGCCACAGGTACGATCTGTCAACTAATGCAAACTGTCAAAGTCATGTCCCTTGGCAGCGCTGCCAACATCCTAGACAATATACTAATATTGGCCAACATAGACAGGAAAATGGAGAGAAGAAATGATGCGCGCGCAATTCGATTCAAATGTATCTGAAATGGAATAATTCAATAGTTCTCAACTAGTTGTACGTAGCATTTTGCCTTAAGGCAAGTTACCATACCGATGCATATATATATATATATATATATATATATATATATAATCTAGTCAATGAAAATTGAAATGCAGCTATTTAGGTAAATTGAAATAAAGTTTTCGCTTTCACTAACAAATAATAATCAATGCAATTTCCGAATGATGTCTTTCAAACATACTTATTTGCATGAATTAAAATAATTTATTTGACATCATCGGGTTCTAAAAACGTAATTTCTTTATGTTTGAACATAAATCAATATAGTGCCTAAAAAACACAGAAGGGTCATCTACTTCAACATAGATTCTGAATAGAATCGCTTAATCGCCCAAACTTTGGTGAATGTTTCCTATTCAACCATATATCGTATGGGTATAATATTTTAGTTGTTGTTTCAAACTACAAAATTTATCATATCTTACATATAGGTTACATATAGGTTTCTTCAAAATCATCAAAGAAAATTTTCAACATTTAATTACAAAAAAACGACGGCTCGGCTGATTTTTACTAATCACTACGATTCTCAAAAATTTTCTAAATAGGTTCAAGATTGTTTGCTAAAACTTGGACAAAAAAATTACACTTTTATGCTAATTACAAAGAAACGGGTTGGCCGATTGCCGCGCAAAACTGATCAACATTAATCCTTATCGACTTACATCGAATGGCTTTTAATTTTCTGAAACGGGTCCAGCCGTTTTTGAGAAAATGTCGACGAAAAAACAAAAATCGGACATACACAAACACATACACTGTTTCAAAATTTGGTCTTATTCGATTCAGCATTAAATTTCCTTCGGCGAATTAAGAATTTTAATCCTTTATTTTAGCACATAATGCATAGCGGTTTTTATATTTAAATTGTTTTTCGTTCAATAAATATATCTTTTGTTCGATCAAAATAACCAAAATATTACTATGCTAAATTGTGACTAGTGCTGAAATTAAACCACCCCTCTTTTTTAACTTCCCGTAAATAGTTATAGTAATGGGCCGAAAATCGAAAGTGATAATTTTTGCATTTCTCCACGTTTTGAAGGTTTCTGAACATTATGGCATACCTCATAATCAGAAAAAATGGATGTGAGTGTGTGTGTGTTTTGTGTGTCCACATTTTTTCGTCCACGTTTTCCGGCCCACAGATCAACCGATTTGAATGGTTCAAAAAACATTCGACTTCTATTGAAAGGGAAATGTGCTGTTTAGTTTTTGGCAAAGGCAGGTCCAACCGTTTTGGAGATACGGGGCAAAGAGTGCAGAAAATAGTAATCGAGTTTTTGGAAAAGGTAGGCTATTCAGCCATTTCGAAGATACAGAGTTAAATGTACAGAAAATGGAAGTTTTTGAGAGAAATAAGCATCCGATTTGATTGATTCAAAAAACTTTCTGCTCGTGTTGACGAAACAACTTTTTTATATTTTTTGTTGTATATCGAAAATAATTCAGATTTCAATTTTAATTCTGGTTAAAGTTCTAAAGCTCACTTATATACCTTAAGTGAATAATTTTAACTTTGTTAAATAATTGCAACTCGAACATTTCGTTACGGTACGAAATGTTCCAGCAATTTGCCTTACGGCACGATGTCATACACCAATAGTTTAAATCTTTTGAAACTAAAAACAAAGACCAACTACTTCATCAATGCATAAAATATTTCAAATGTCGAAATAAACTATAATTCGCCACCTCAAAAAATCGTCTTCTCTGGTTAGATGTTTTGCCCATATGAATATAATAAAATGTCTTATGTCTAAGAATCTCGTGAGACACACAATTTGATTAAAACCGATCAAATACATGTGCTTTTAACTTGAGGCATATAAAAATATTTTTATTAAACTGATATTATAAATGATAATGATCCTTATGATGTTTATAATAAAATATAATGTACTAAAAATAACAAATATATTAATTATTTAAAATATACATTTATTTCATTTATGCTTTTCTACTACGTGAATATAAAAAGCTGGATTCTGAATGGCATCTATTGGTTTAAAGTCTCCATAGATGGTATATGTTGCACCATTTCCGAAGATCTCTTTCAGCATTTGCTTGAAAACCGATAACCGATGAGGGTAGTAAGATAACCTGAATTCACTAAAATAAAAAATATCAAATCTTAACTTTGTATCAAAATGACCTGAAAACTCATTCCCATACTCCAGAACGTGATACTGACAAAGGATTCAATTCAATATCGACTTTAAGTACCAAAATTCTAGCAGAGAATAAAAGACCAATAAAACAGTATATGTGAACACATATCTCACCTTATATCTTTTTTATTGCCTGATTTTCCATCTGAAGTATCGATCATATAATCTAATGAAACCAAAGCAGGTTCTCCGCCGACAAGTAAAACTGATGTTTTTATGTCTGCTGTGTGAGTACTCTGTAAATAAAATTCACATATGTGGATAATAAACTTTTTATTTTATTCAATTCGGAATAACGGATTTTGTTTCTTATTACACATAAGTCAATGCAGTAAAAAAGTATCTACTTTCGCCAGAGTAAATTCAATATTTTTTAAAATTTCGAATCAATCTTTTTCAAATTTCAAATTTCAAATCTTTTTATATAGTTGACAATCTCTGCTCTTTGTTTTATCTAACAGATTGCAGAATAAATTTAATTAAAAAAAATATTTTGTGCTTGAAAATTATTTATAAAATATTGTTTGTATAAGCGAATCAAATTTAAAATACTTAGAATAAGATTAAATTCCATATTTTTTTTAGGAAAAAATTGCTTGATGGCTGTAGATTTCATCACAACTTGAAAGCCCTAATTTTTATAGTGACTACTGTTACAAATTTACCAAAATTTTATTTCTATGTATCTTCTACTATACTTACGTTGTAATATAAGCATTTCGATGGCGTACTTCCACTGCTGATGATGTGATCGTAGTTCCTGTGGTCAATCAGGAGCAGACCACCAGGCTTGACGCATTTTTCGAAGTTGCGCAAGGCTTGCTTTTGCTCTCGTTGGTCCCCGTACGAGTCCATCATGTGAGCAAAGGAGTTACCCAAACAAATTACGGCATCAAACCCACCATTTTTCAACATTGGTGCAATGTCATCGAATAGCGTCAACCAATTTGCTTCTTCAATAACTAAATGAATAATAAAATATATGATAATTTGTAAATATCAAATAAACTGTAACAAAGAATAATAATAATAAAATGGTTCTGATTCTATTATTTATACAGCCCAGCACGCCTAAATAGTGGGACTAAAATTGCTAATAGTCAGAACATTAAGTGATCTTCTAATCAACTCCATCGAGTGACCAGATCTATTGGTGCTGGTCTTTAACTTGGTATACCATCAAAATAGTAGTTTAAAAACTCACCCCAGTTGTCAAAAGCGCGTTCTTTCCTGCGTTCCCATCTTGATTTTAGAGCATATTTTAACATTTTGTCAGAAGCGTCCACAGAGGTAACATCAAAACCTTCTTCCAAGAGCATCACGGAATCTATCCTGTTAAATAAAAAAAATCATTTTATATTATTGTCCTAAATGAGATCAAATATTTGATTAAATTGGTATTGTTTTATTAGTAAAAGTTAGTAGAATATCTGATCCATACTTGTTTATCTGATTATACTTGTTTATCTATGATCTGATCAGTAAACATAAAATACTGACCCTGTTCCACATGCTACATCAAGTATTTTCTTACAGCCACGTTGTCTAAGTAGACCAACTAAAAAGTTTCTGTAGTGATCAGTCCTAGAGCGTTTGTCGCCAATGAAAATTTCCCAAACCTAAATTAAAACAAAAAGTTATTTTTGTATTATATTTAGATATTTTATTAGCTAACTAAATTACTGAAAGATCATATTTCGATTGTTAAAATATAGCAATCTAAATTGATTAAGCTACGAAGTCATTCGCAATAACTGGGTGACAATTTAAGACCTCAGTCACGAAGATATTCTCCTTAAATACAGTTTTAAAAACGTCTAGTGAATTATAAATCAGTGGCCAGCTATCATAAAAGAATATTGTCTCTAAAGAACGAGGCAACATAAAAGACGTCCAACACATTTATGCTACATAAAATTTTGTTCATAAAATTTTTCCTGGAAAATTGATTCGAAGTAAAGGTGACATAAATCGCGGAATCCTAGTCCTATCTCTATAAAGTTTTTCCTGTGGGATTATCTCGAATCAAAAGTTTACACCAGTGGACAAAAAATAAGACAATATATCTATCACGAGTAGCAATCACATAGTATTTGCCAATCCGCCATAATAAAATTTAATGCTTGAATAAAGCAGCATTGTAACAACTACAGTATAAAAAAGTATATAGAGTTATAGTATGATTTTGAAGTACAAAATCCTAGAAATGAAAATAATGTTGTAAAATCGAATATATTTATAATTTACGGCATTTGTTATTATAATCAACATAATGAGAAAAATCATTATCAAACTGTAAGCAATCGACGTGCCTTTGAATAGTCTTCCAAGTTATCAACATAAAAAATGCTTGATTAGTTTTACTAGAAAACGAATTTATTAAAATTATTATATTATGAGCAGCAACCTTACCAATCTTTACTGGAAATGGAAATTAGCTAAATTAGCAAGTTCAGCTGCTTTTATTATATTACTATTATTATATTTATTTTATGATAGGGCCACAATGATTATCTCATAACAATCGTCTTATAGGGAGCTTCTAATAATTACGTGATCGAATTTTTAAGGTTTTTTGGACCGCCCCCCCTCCTCTTTTTTTGAACATGTGTGAATTTTATTAAAAAAATTCAGATAAGAAAGAAATACAAAAATACCAAAATACAAAAATACAATACAAATATGCAAAATACTTACTAAACCCTTTTCTCCTCTACATGATATTTCGTAATTTTTTGTAAAAATCCGCTCCCCCTAAGAACATCATGTGTATAATGGACGCCCCCCAATAAACTAATAATAAATTTCATTAAGTTAGTTTTTTGTAGTCTATATAGCGGATATAACTCGGACCTGTTAGACTCCGCCCGGATATAACGACTGCCGAATATGACTCCGGCCGGATATAACTTCGGCCGATTATAACTTCGCCCTGATATAACACCAGTCAAATATGACTCTACCCGGATAAAACTCCGGATATAACTCCGTCCGGATATGGTTCCAGCCAGATATGACTCCGCCCGGATATAACTTCGCCCGGATATTACTCTTCCCGGATATAACTTCGAGTTTTTCTATCTAAATTACTCTGCATGGCCAATTTTCTTAATTAATTCATTAAATTTCGTGTATTTTTAGTTACGAAAAAAAAGTCAAAATTTAAAAAAAAGTTTTTTAAATGTTTTAATTTTTTTAAAACAAAACTCAGGTAAAAAATAATTACACGTAATATTCATACCAAACCCTTTCCTGATGATGATTCCTGGTGATGTTTTGTAAAATCCCCCTTGCCCCTAAAAACCTCACGTGATTAATGCACGCCCCTTATGAATAAATTTATTTAAATTTATGAAATCAGTACAGAAGTTTCCGAGAAAACATGAACATAATCAATGAGGACAAAATTTACTTTAATATGCAAACCTCCATACACAAACATTTATAATTTTTGTATCAAACGCTTCAAAACAATTTGAAACTCTGAGAAAACATAAAATTACTGAACCTGATTTTATGAGCAAAACAACATTTGAAAGTTTATAATCAAACGTTCATTATGTGCTTTGTATGAATATTAAAATTGTGAACTCACTATAATATTTATTAAAGTTGTTTTTAGTTAAAGCGTTGATAATTATATTTACATTTCATTCGATAATATTTGTTTGTAATATCGCAGAGAGTTCTCACGACTTTATACTCACAAATTATGTAAAATTAATTCAATTCGCTTAGGATAAAAATCACGGTATACAGTTCAGTTTATCGAGAAACGTTTAAAAATTAATGCTAAATATGTGTATTGACTTAGTTGCATGGTAACATATCATACAAAATAAAAAAAAAAATATGTGAAAATTATGTGATATACAAAAATTATGTTCTTATATACCAATCCATGTTTTATTAATATATCGAATTTAAAAAAAGTGCTCTTTTATGGATATTACTATAGAATATATTTAACTAGTTGTAAGTGGCATTGTGCCTTAAGAAAAGTTGCATAAACTTTCTGATACTTGTAATGAATCGATTTTATCAGTAACAATTAGAATTTGCTGTTTAGATCAAATGTTTGCTGCTTATATCCAAAATAAATAAAATCATTCATTCATTCAGTATATTATCTGCAACTAAATAAATTAAATTAATTTTTTTAACACATTTCATTTTACCCATATCGGACTTTAAAACTGTATGCTGTATGAGTACGTAACCTGTAATCAGTAGCTACCTACGAAACAGCACAGGACGTACAGATGCTTGGGCAAAGATTGTGATTAGAATTGCTCAATCACGAGTGGCAAAAATATAATTTAACCACTCATGGTAGGTCTTTGATAATTTAGTATGTTATTTAAGTCTAAGAAACTTATCTTCTTTTAACATTTAATTATGAAAAAAACGCCCTGGAAGATCTGTACCAAAAACTAATCAATGCGATTCCAACTAATGTCTTTCGAACAGTTTTGAATTATGAAAATCAGTTCAAGATTGTGGGCTAAAACAAACATTTTTTTACACTCTTCTGATATTTACAAAGAAAAGGCTTGGCCAATCGCGCAAAACTGACCAACCGTGGTCCTTATCGAGATACATCGAATAACTTTTACATTTTTGAAATCGGTCCAGCCGTTATTGAGAAAGCGTCGACAAAGGTGAAAAATAGGCTCACATACATACATACACACACATGCTTTTCAAGTTTGAAACGATAAAGATTTGAAATGTCGAGTAAATTTAAAATTAGCAAATCAAAGTTTTTCGCAAAAACCAACTTTTCCTCCGAGAAATGAATTATGCAGGATTAGGTTTATCATTGCAATTTGCATTAAATTAATACCTTAGCGGCTTTTCCATCGGCATATTGATCACGAACACCTTCTGCCGCTGCGCCGAGCGATTTTGTGTGAATCACATTTTCGGAATCTCCCATATTTCTAATAATATTCTATATATGAACAATAAATTCGAACCAATATATTCAATATAAAATTAATCAATTATTAATGATTTTTTAAAGTACTTCTCGACCAACCTTTAATTTTAATTAATTTCCTAAGAACGTCGGCGAAGTACTAACCTACAGTTTTGACTTTGGGTGCTCTATTACAGTCGATTCGTATGATGACGTTGATAGATAAGAATCTTGTTTTTGAATTAATACGTTCGTGAGACAATCAGTAATATTTA
>NW_020539725.1:42355399-42371025 GCF_003426905.1 Ctenocephalides felis | reverse complement strand
TAAAGCACTTGTTACTGGTTTTGGCTTTAATGGTTCCTGTGAGTTGTATGCTAAATTTGACGCAAATCGGGGCAATTCACTATTAAACCGATTGCCATACATCTGAAAAAAATATAAATACATGATATTAAAAATACTGACCATCAAATAAAATGATTTCTATTCTACATAATTTATTTCTGCATATATACTTACAATATTTCTTGAATCTATATTCAGCGCTGTTAAAGTTTGTTCAAATGTTTGAGAATTTTTCCATTGAAATTTATTTATATCCGTTATATCAACATTTTTTAATTCATCCATAACACAAATGT
This sequence comes from Ctenocephalides felis, assembly GCF_003426905.1. Lineage (NCBI taxonomy): Eukaryota > Metazoa > Arthropoda > Insecta > Siphonaptera > Pulicidae > Ctenocephalides > Ctenocephalides felis. The sequence continues at coordinate 42,370,708 of NW_020539725.1, read as the reverse complement.
CATCGTCCTTAATTACGTGATCCTGAACAGGTGCTTCTTCAGCAACAGCAGGAAATGCCATTTCAATTACAGATAAAATTTTATTGTACAGTGTATCAAAATCTTTATTTTTATATAAAGCCATATTTTCATTGAAAGTATCTAATATTGAGTGGTATCATCAATAGGAGTAACTTCTTTCACGCTCGCATTGTTAGAGTGATAATTGATAGGCACACTATCTGTTGCAAAACTATTGAAGTCTCCAAAATCATCATCAAAACTTTCATCTTTATGTTTTGCTTTACTAACAGGCTCATCATTTATTCCAGAATTAGAACCTGCTTCTGGTTCTGATTGATTTGTAGATTGAAAATCTTGAAATTCGAAATCGTCATCAAAACTTTCATCTTTGTGTTTTGCTTTACTGACAGGCTCATCATTTATTTCAGAATTAGGATCTGTTTCTGGATTTTGATTTGTTTGATTTGTGGATTGAAAATCTTGAAATACAAAATCGTCTTCATCAACATCTGATTTATTATCATATTCTGAAATTGGAATATTTGAAATGTGATAATTTTCTAAATTTATATTCTGGGCTTCATCTACATCATTTATGGTCTGATTCACAGATGTATCTACTGGTAAGTCATAATTTGTTTTCTGTTCAGGTGAACCAGAACAAAACTTTTCCCCGCCACTAAATTCACTAAACGAATCATCATCCTTTTTAGTTATATCTGTTGATTGAACAACTAATGACTTAGGTTCCGCACATACAAAATCATCAAAATCATCAAACCCATCAGAGTTATTTTGTATACAATCTGCATTTTGATAATCTTCTTGTGCATCATTCAAAGCAGTACTATATACATCTGGCTCTGTACAGCTTTTAACTTCAGGAATCATAAATGCATTATCAGTAATTTCTTCAAATTTTTCACTATCATCATCAGAATTAGTAGTTTCTGAAGAAGGATTATTTATAGTTAACCGGTCAAATTTTATATCATTTTCGTAAGATTCTTCATTTTTCAGACACTGTAAGTTATCATGCACAATTTCTTGTGGGGTATCCAAATGTTCAAAATCCTTATCATTATCACAAACGTCATTAAAAGTAGTATTTGTACAGTTGTTCAATAAATTATTTGATAAATTTTTGTCTTCTAAACTTTTTAAAACAATATTTTCATTTGGTATTTCATCATAATCTATTTTATTATTTGTTTTATCCAATTGTACTGCCTCTGTTATTATTTCCGATGGGACATTGAAATCACAAGGAGAATTAAAATTGTTGATTACATTTTCTTCGATGTTTGGTAATTTTAGAGTATGAGAGTTGTGAAAATTTATCGTACAATCAAGATCTTCACCGTTGTATGTTTGTTCAGGTACAGCTGTAATAAAAAAAAAAGTTTATAAAACTTTTATTTAATAAAAATAATATGAAGATTCAAATAGCAATTATTTTCAGTTGTGGTTCAATTTGTATTTTTAATAAACGTTTTATAATTTGCAATAACTTGCAATAAAAAGTATTGCAGCAATGGTATTTGACAAATGCATAAAAAACCAAGGTCGATATTCTTTAGAAATGGATGGACAAAAAGCATTTAATTACTTTTCAAAAACAATAATTTTAAGTTCAGTAGTTAAATGTCAATATAAAACAAGTACTAACCATCATAATCAAAGCTTGGTATAATTTCATCAATAAAATCTTCTGGTTCATCTGAGATATCAAGTGGGGGCGGACTTGAAGATAGTAAAGGTGGAATATTAGCCATCATTCTGTAAAAAAAGTAGTAATGCATATCAAACGAGTATCACATATTAACAAAAGAATAATAAAATATTTACTTCACAAATTTTAACAATATTTATCAGATGACATTTGATATTCGGTTACAAAATTGTATCAACAACCATTATTATATTTGTAAGAAGTCGATTGAGTTACTTACGCTTGTAAAGCGTGTTGTTAGAGTTGATAAAAAAAAATTAGTCAAGGCCTTTCATAAAATAATTGCCGTGCGTAAACTCATTTCAACTATAGCTGCATGATCACGATTTTGACATACATATGGAAAACAAACGCATTACACCTTGCCTTGCCACCTGCCACAGGTACGATCTGTCAACTAGTGCAAACTGTCAAAGTCATGTCCCTTGGCAGCGCTGCCAACATAGACAGGAAAATGGAGAGAAGACATGATGCGCGCGCAATTCGATTCAAATGTATCTGAAATGAAATAATTCAATAATCCTCAACTAGTTGTACGTAGCATTTTGCCTTAAGGTAAATTGTCATGCCGATACATATACATAATCAACTTAGTCAATGAAAATTGAAATGCAGCTATTTATATAAAAGTGAATAAAATTTTCACTTTTACTATCAACTAATCAATGCAATTTCCGAATGACATCTTTCAAACATACTTATTCGCATGAATTAAAATAATCTATTTGACACCATCGGATTCTAAAAATGAAATTTCTTTATATTTTGACTTCAACTCATTCCAACATAGATTTTGATTAGAATCGCTTAATCGTCCATACTTTGGTGATTTTTTCCTATTCAACCATTTTCCTATTAATTCATTTATCGTATGGGTATAATATTTTAGTATGTTGTTTCAAACTACGAAATTTATCACATCTTACAAGGTTTTTTCAGAATCATCAAAGAAAATTTTCAAAATTGAATTGCAAAAAACGTCGACTCGGCAGATCTTCACTAATCACTACGATTCTCAAAAAATTTTTGAAATAGGTACAAGATTGTTTACTTATACTTGGGTGAAAAATTGCACTTTTCTGCTAATTATAAAGAAACGGTTTGGCCGATTGACGCGCAAAATTGATCAACATTAATCCTTATCCAGTTACATCGAATGATCTATAATTTTCTAAAATGGGTCCAGCCGTTTTTTGAGAAAATGTCGACAAAAAAACAAAAATCGGACATACACAAACACATACACTGTTTCGAAATTTGGTCTTATTCGATTCAGTATTGAATTTCCTTCGGCGAGTTAAGAATTTTAATCCTTCATTTTAGCACATAAAGCATATATAACGGTTTTTATATTTAAATTGTTTTTGGTTCAACAAATATATCTTTTGTTCGATCAAAATAACCAAAATATTACTATGCTAAATTGTGGCTAGTGCTGAAATTAAACCACCCCTCTTTTTTAACTTTCCGTAAATAGTTATAGTAATGGGCCGAAAATCGAAAGTGATAATTTTTGCATTTCTCCACGTTTTGAAGGTTTCTGAACATTTTGGCATACCTCATAATCAGAAAAAATGGATGTGAGTGTGTGTGTGTTTTGTGTGTTCACATTTTTTCGTCCACGTTTTCCGGCCCACAGATCAACCGATTTGAATGGTTCAAAAAACATTCGACTTCTATTGATAGGGAGATGTGCTGTTTAGTTTTTGGCAAAGGCAGGTCCAACCGTTTTGGAGATACGGAGCAAAGAGTGCAGAAAATAGTAATCGAGTTTTTGGAAAAGGTAGGCCATTCAGCCATTTCGAAGATACAGAGTTAAATGTACAGAAAATGGAAGTTTTTGAGAGAAATAAGCATCCGATTTGATTGATTCAAAAAACTTTCTGCTCGTGTTGACGAAACAACTTTTTTATATTTTTTGTTGTATATCGAAAATAATTCAGATTTCAACTTTAATTCTGGTTAAAGTTCTAAAGCTCACTTATATACCTTAAGTGAATAAATTTAACTTTGTTAAATAATTGCAACTCGAACATTTCGTAACGGTACGAAATGTTCCAGCAATTTGCCTTACGGCACGATGTCATACACCAATAGTTTAAATCTTTTGAAACTAAAAACAAAGACCAACTACTTCATCAATGCATAAAATATTTCAAATATCGAAATAAACTATAATTCGCCACCTCAAAAAATCGTCTTCTCTGGTTAGATGTTTTGCCCATATGAATATAATAAAATGTCTTATGTCTAAGAATCTCGTGACACACACAATTTGATTAAAACCGATCAAATACATGTGCTTTTAACTTGAGGCATATAAAAATATTTTTATTAAACTGATATTATAAATGATAATGATCCTTATGATGTTTATAATAAAATATAATGTACTAAAAATAACAAATATATTAATTATTTAAAATATACATTTATTTCATTTATGCTTTTCTACTACGTGAATATAAAAAGCTGGATTCTGAATGGCATCTATTGGTTTAAAGTCTCCATAGATGGTATATGTTGCACCATTTCCGAAGATCTCTTTCAGCATTTGCTTGAAAACCGATAACCGATGAGGGTAGTAAGATAACCTGAATTCACTAGAATAAAAAAAACCTTTTTCTTAAATTTGTAACAAAATAACCTGAAAAGCCCTTCCCCATATTGGAGTACGTAATATTAACAAAGAATTCAATTCAATATCGACTTTAAGTACCAAAATTCCAGCGTAGAATAAAAGGCCAATAAAACAGTATATATAAATACATATCTCACCTTATATCTTTTTTATTGCCTGATTTTCCATCTGAAGTATCGATCATATAATCTAATGAAACCAAAGCAGGTTCTCCGCCGACAAGTAAAACTGATGTTTTTATGTCTGCTGTGTGAGTACTCTGTAAATAAAATTCACATATGCGGATAATAAATTTTTTATTTTATTCTATTCGAAATAACGGATTTTGTTTCTTATTACATCTTAGACAATACAGTAAAAGTATATATTTTTTCGCCTGAGTAGATAAAATACGTTTGCGTATAAATATAAATTTTTAGTATATAATTTACATTTTGAACCAATCATATAATTAAGTTTCTTTAATATAATTGCAATTTTTATATCTCATTTTATATGTCCAGTCTAAAATAACATTTTCACATGCAAAACAACCAATATTATTAGCTTTAAAGTCACATAATTCATTAATAAAAAAAAATTGTTTGAGTCAAATCTTGTGATAAATTGAATACCATTATTACCATTGTTCGTTTGAAATATTTTAAGAACAAAAAAATATTTGATGATTGTTGGGATTGTATCAAGTTACAGCCATTGATGCTTAGTATAGTAGCTTTTTTTACAAATTTACCAAAAATTTATTTATATGTCTTCTACTACACTTACGTTGTAATATAAGCACTTCGATGGTGTACTTCCACTGCTGATGATGTGATCGTAGTTCCTGTGGTCAATCAGGAGCAAACCACCAGGTTTGACGCATTTTTCGAAGTTGCGCAAAGCTTGCTTTTGCTCACGTTGGTCCCCATATGAGTCCATCATGTGAGCGAAGGAGTTACCCAAACAAATTACGGCATCAAAACCACCATTTTTCAACATTGGTGCAATGTCATCGAATAGTGTCAACCAATTTGCTTCTTCAATAACTAAATGAATAATTATAAAAATTATATGGTATTTGTAAATATAAAATAACCTTGACCAATAATGAAAATACAATTGGTTCAGATTCTATTATGTATAAAGCCAAGCACATCTAAATAGATGGGCTAACATTGCTAATAATCACTCCATTAAGTGACCTTCTAATCAATGCCATCGAGTGACCAGGTCTGTTGGTCCTGGTCTTTCACTTGGTATACCAAAATAGTACTTACTTAGTACATCAAAATAGTAATTCAAAGACTCACCCCAGTTGTCAAAGGCGCGTTCTTTCCTGCGTTCCCATCTTGATTTTAGCGCATATTTTAACATTTTGTCAGAAGCGTCTACAGAGGTGACATCAAAACCTTCTTCCAAAAGCATCACGGAATCTATCCTATTAAATACAAAAATAGTGAGTATTAACTAATTGTGCGGCATTTTATATTATTGTCTTAAATGAGATCAAATATTTGATTATATTGGTATTGTTTTATTTGTAAAAGTTAGTATAATATCTGATCAGTAAACATAAAATACTGACCCCGTTCCACATGCTACATCAAGTATTTTTTTACAGCCACGTTGTCTAAGTAGACCAACTAAAAAGTTCCTGTAGTGATCAGTTCTGGAGCGTTTGTCACCGATGAAAATTTCCCAAACCTAAATTCAACAAAAAAGTTATTCCTGTGTTATATTTTGATATTTTATTAGCTAACTAAATTACTGAAAGATCATGTTTTGAATGTTAAAATTTGGAAATCTAAATTGATTAAGCTACGAAGTCATTATCAATAACTGGGTGACAATTTAAGACCTCAGTCACAAAGATATTCTTCTTAAATACAGTTTTAAAAACGTCTAGTGAATTATAAATCAGTGGCCAGCTAACATAAGAGAATATTGTTTCTACAGAACGAGGTAACATAAAAGACGTCCAACATATTTATGCCACATAAAATTTTGTTCATAAAATTTTTCCTGGAAAATTGATCCGAAGTAAAGGTGACATAAATCGCGGAATCCTAGTCCTATCTCTATAAAGTTTTCCTGTGGGATTATCTCGAATCAACAGTTTACAACAGTGGACAAAAAATAAGACAATATATCTATCAAGAGTAGCAATCACATAGTATTTGCCAATCCGCCATAATAAAATTTAATGCTTGAATAAAGCAGCATTGTAACAACTACAGTATAAAAAAGTATATAGAGTTATAGTATGATTTTGAAGTACAAAATCTTATAAATGAAAATAATGTTGTAAAATCGAATATATTTATAATTTACGGCATTTGTTATTATAATCAACATAATGAGAAAAATCATTATCAAACTGTAAGCAATCGACGTGCCTTTGAATAGTCTTCCAAGTTATCAACATAAAAAAGGCTTGATCAGTTTTACTAGAAAACGAATTTATTAAAATTATTATATTATGAGCAGCAACCTTACCAATCTTTACTGGAAATGGAAATTAGCTAAATTAGCAAGTTCAGCTGCTTTTATTATATTACTATTATTATATTTATTTTATGACAGGGCCACAATGATTATCTCATAACAATCGTCTTATAGGGAGCTTCTAATAATTACGTGATCGAATTTTTAAGGTTTTTTGGACCGCCCCCCCCCTCCTCTTTTTTTGAATATGTGTGAATTTTATTAAAAAAAATTCAGATAAGAAAGAAATACAAAAATACCAAAACACAAAAATACAATACAAATATGCAAAATACTTACTAAACCCTTTTCTCCTCTACATGATATTTCGTAATTTTTTGTAAAAACCCCCTCCCCCTAAGAACATCATGTGTATAATGGACGCCTCCTAATAAACTAATAATAAATTTCATTAAGTTAGTTTTTTGTAGTCTATATAGCGGATATAACTCGGGCCTGTTAGACTCCGCCCGGATATAACGACTGCCGAATATGACTCCGGCCGGATATAACTTTGGCCGAATATAACTTCGCCCTGATATAACACCAGTCAAATATGACTCTACCCGGATAAAACTCCGGATATAACTCCGTCCGGATATGGTTCCAGCCAGATATGACTCCGCCCGGATATAACTTCGCCCGGATATTACTCTTCCCGGATATAACTTCGAGTTTTTCTATCTAAATTACTCTGCATGGCCAATTTTCTTAATTAATTCATTAAATTTCGTGTATTTTTAGTTACGAAAAAAAAATCAAAATTTAAAAAAAAGTTTTTTAAATGTTTTAATTTTTTTAAAACAAAACTCAGGTAAAAAATAAATACACGTAATATCATACTAAACCCTTTCCTGATGATGATTCCTGGTGATGTTTTGTAAAATCCCCCTTGCCCCTAAAAACCTCACGTGATTAATGCACGCCCCTTATGAATAAATTTATTTAAATTTATGAAATCAGTACAGAAGTTTCCGAGAAAACATGAACATAATCAATGAGGACAAAATTTACTTTAATATGCAAACCTCCATACACACACATTTATAATTTTTGTATCAAACGCTTCAAAACAATTTGAAACTCTGAGAAAACATAAAATTACTGAACCTGATTTTATGAGCAAAACAACATTTGAAAGTTTATAATCAAACGTTCATTATGTGCTTTGTATGAATATTAAAATTGTGAACTCACTATAATATTTATTAAAGTTGTTTTTAGTTGAAGCGTTGATAATTATATTTACATTTCATTCGATAATATTTGTTTGTAATATCGCAGAGAGTTCTCACGACTTTATATTCACAAATTATGTAAAATTAATTCAATTCGCTTAGGAATAAAAATCACGGTATAAACTTTAGTTTATCGTTGGAAAATGTATAAAAATTAATGCTAAATGATATAAATGAACATATGAAAACTAGTGGGGTGTATGGCATCGTGTCTTAAGGCAAATTGCTGGAACTCCCCGTACCGCAACGAAATGATCACGGAATATTAAATGTTTTCATATAGATTTTTATAAATATTGTAACATTGTCTAATATTCATAAGAATTATATAAACTGAATTGCAAAGTTGAAATTATTTGTTCAAAGTATACTAGGACTATAGTCAAAATTAAAAATAAAATCTGAATTATTTTCGATCACACATCCATTTTTTCTGAGGTATGCCAAAATGTTCAGAAAACTTCAAAACGTCGAGAGATGTAAAAATTTTTCAATTTCGATTTTCGGCCCATTACAATAACTTACCCTACGGGAAGTTAATAAAGTTATATGAAGTATATATGTATAAAGAATATGTTCTTATACACCAATGCCTTTATTTTCACAAAATTTTTTACTTATTTAGAAAAAGTGTTCTTTTCCGTGGATATTACTGTAAAATAGATTTAACTAATTGTAAGAAGCATTTTGTCTTAAAACAAGTTGCATAAATTTTCGATACGTGTTAATAACCCCCTTCATCAATAAGAATTAGCTATTAATATTAGCTATTTAGATAGAATTTGCAACTGTTGATTCCGCTTTCATTTATATCTTCAAACATACTTATAATATCAAAAACAGTATAAACTAAATTAATTTATTTACACAATATCATTTCATCCATTTCGGCCTCCAGAAATATATTTAAGTTGAGTATAAACGTAAACTGTAATCAGTAGCTACCTAAGAAACACTACAGAACGTACAGATGCTTGGCCATAGATTCTGATTAGAAGTGCTCAACTACGCGGCGAAATTTTAAACTTGAATGAATTTTTATAATTTAACCACTTATTGTAGGTCTTTGATATTTTAGTATGTTATTCAAGTCTAAGAAACATTTAACTACGAAGAAACGGCCGAAAGATCTTTACCAACAACTTAACAACAACAATCAAAGCGATTCCCAACTAATATCTATCGAACAGTGTTGAATTTTGAAAATTGGTTCAAGATTGTAGGCTAAAACTTTACACTTGAAATTTTTACACTTTTATGCATTTACAAAGAAATGGCTTGGGTAATCGCGCAAAACTGACCAACGATAGTCCTTATCAATTACAACGTATGGCTTTTAAATTTTTGAAATCGGTCCAGCCGTTGTTGAGAAAACGTCGACGAGGGGTTAAAAATCGGCTCACATACATACATACACACATATTCTTTCTAAATTTGAAACTATAAAGACTGGAAATGTCGAGTAAATTTAAAATTAGCAAATCAAAGTTTTTTGCAAAAACTAACTTTTCCTTCGGGAAGTAAATTATGCAGGATTAGGTTTTCATTGCAATTTGCATTAAATTAATACCTTAGCGGCTTTTCCATCGGCATATTGATCACGAACACCTTCAGCCGCTGCGCCGAGCGATTTCGTGTGAATCACATTTTCAGAATCTCCCATATTTCTAATAATATTCTATATATGAACAATAAATTCAAACCAATATATTTAATATAAAATTGATCAATAATTAATGATTTTTTTAAAGTACTTCTCGACCAACCTTTAATTTTAATTAATTTCCTAAGAACGTCGGCGAAGTACTAACCTACAGTTTTGACTTTGGGTGCTCTATTACAGTCGATGTCGTATGATGACGTTGATAGATAAGAAATCTTGTTTTTGAATTAATACATTCGTGAGACAATCAGTAATATTTAGCGAGATGTTATGTGCAGAAAAAAATGATCCGGATTTATTTTCAGACAATTTTATATTTTTTGACCTTTACTTATTGGATAATAATGTGCATACTCATTGACACGAGAATAAAAATATGTACATGTATCAGTAGACACAGTCACATATGTTTATTCTGAAGTCTGAACGTTTGATATATAAACATCCTTTATTTATGAGACTAATTATTTTTTTACATATTTTTGTATTCCGAGTCATGTGGAATTTTTTGGGGTGTTGATTTACATCATGTTTACATACAATTCATTTATCATAAATAAAGCATAGTAAATGAGTGATATTTAAATGTTCAATTTCACAATGCGGTATAGTTTGAGCAATTATATAAAATATTTCATAACTAGTAAAGAATTGGCATAAAGTACTATACAATGCTAAATTTGTGTCAATCGAATTCAGGAGCTAATTCTCCGGTAAACAGAGGGTTGTTATGACAAAGTTATGTTACGCTCCTTTTTTCATATAAAATAGTACTAAAAACTGTCAAAATGCTACATTATGGCTGTGCGATTAGATTCACATAAAACTTTATTTCATATATGTGTTATAAATGCACATCAAAAAGATGCAGTTGTGATTGTTTTTTTTAACGTTAGTCCGTTTTATAGGCTAGATTTTATTCCTAAGACACCTGACTGCACAGCAAATACATAGCATTTTGACGGTTTTTATTACCATTTTATATGAAAAATAGCATAAAATAGCGTTGCCATTGAAACGCCCTGTTACGGTCAAGTTTGCCAGAAAGTTGGGCTCTCAAAATTTTTAGTTCAGCACAATATCAAAACATCGAATTGAAACATTTGAACGATAGGTCTTTAACATTTTATGATTTTTATTTAGATCATGAACTCTATCGTCATGTCAAGTATTGTTAAAAAGACAAAATAATTTTTACAACGACCTAGAAAAGGTCTCTCCGGTCTTTGATGCAAACTTATGCCTTTCGCATAGTTCTGAATTTTTTAACACAGTTCGGGATTTTGGCTAAAATGTGGAAGAAAAATGTTGCAACTTTCTGGTATTTACAGAGAAACGGCTTGGCGGATCATCGCGCAAACGCGACACTAATCAGCAGATAGACAATCAGTTACTTAGAATGACTTTCAAATCTTTGAAATCGGTGCAGCCGTTTTGGAAAAAACGTGTAAGGAGAAGTACATATTTCTGCCAATCGCTAAGAAAATATAACATAAGCAAGTCGCATATTTTAGAAACTTTTTTCTGGGCAATTAAAAAAACTATATATTAATAATAATTAAAAATATCTACATTATATCAATAATATGTTTTTCATTCCGTATCAATACGCAACAAAAATATTTTCATGCGATATATAACCATGAGAGCTTTAAAATATTATTAATGCAGAAATCAAAAATATTTTGGCTCAAAGGGGAAATGAATAGAATTACATCCGTTTTATAAATTGAAACGGAAATTATTCGAAAATATTTAAAATTATTGAAATTACTTTTATATTTTATTTTAAACAGTTTGTCAATGAGAAAAGACCCGCTTAACGCTGTTTCGTTTAGCGCTATTTTCGCTTATAGGTGTTTTATTTCTTTATGAAGGTTCTCCAAAATATAGTTAAAATCTTGGAAAAAATAATAAAATTAGGGAAAAAAAACAGCTGGTTTGTGAAACAAACCAACCTAGGTCGTGGAACAAATAGTTGTAAAGCCTTGTCAAAACACTTACTCTTTCTAATGATTATCTGAAGCAATTAAATAAATTTCACAGAAAAGCACAAAACAGTTTCAATGGTGTTTGTAAATAAGTTTACAGAAATTTATTGAAAATTTTCTTTCGTTATTAGTTTATTCGCTTGTGAGCACTGTTTTTTAGTTTACGAAACCTAATATAATTTATAAGTATAGGTTAATTACGTTATGTAATTATGGCAATTTTAAGCTAGATTCAATAGCTGTTGTTATTAAAGCTCTATCAAAGACACATGTGGATGGTTTTTTACATATGTGGATGGTGCAAAAGAGGCAAACCGAACCTTTACCCTGGAAAGGTGTAAACAATAAAAAATAGTAAATGAAAAATAAATCAAGTTAACAAAAGCAATTTTACAAGAGATAAATTAATAGTTATTCGAACTCTCCCGATAAAAATTTCTGACGAATTACCAGATCCATATTACATATGAACATATGATGCAATCTTTGTAAAAAATGTACTCAGAAAATTTATATTTTGCATTGGATGAATATTGTATTAAATTATTAGAAGAAATTTTATTAATTACATAAAAGGTAAGTTTTATTAAATTTAAAATTCACTTCATATCATCCAGGTTTTTATATTTTTCTTTCAAAAACTAGCTTTTTGACTTTTGTCTAACTTTTAGGTGACAATGCTCACATAAATTTCGATTCGCTGGATCAACATCCAAATTTTAACATTTCTGTTTCATCAAATTTGTAACATTTTAAGTGCATGTTAAGAATTATTAAAATAAAATTACTTTCAATCACAAACATTATTTCTATATATTGTAATCTTGGAAGTACTTGAATCGGAATTGTACCTACTATTGATTTACAGCGTGTTCAAAGTTATGTCATTTGTGGTTGTAGTTTGAATATTTGTGGCTCTAATGGGGGCACCCAAGGGGGTTCTTAGAGCTTGATCAAAGTACAGGTTAACCGCTACACGGCCATAACATGTATCTCATTTAGAAACTTCAGAGGAGTGCCTGACCAGAAGTAGAATCGAACCATCGACTAAAACCGAGAACAAAGCTCGTTTAGTAGGTATAGTAAGATAATCTTGTTTACTCCGGAGCAATTGTTATTGTCATATTATTTTGGTTTTGATTATGGGATTCTATAGTATATATTATAATAGATAATATATGTATTTCCATCACACGACCAATTTGTTAAAAAAAGACTTCTTATATTCTTTGATATATTTACAACACAATAAACATTTGAACTGATTGTGAGTAAAATGTACTAGTAAAAATTATGTTATTTTTTACACGATTTTTTTTATTACGAAATTATTTACGATTTCACCATTTTACAATAGTGATTAAATGCCGACTTATGATTTGATGAGACTTTGCCAAAATACTTTAGTAATTTTTTTTTAAGGAGAGCTTCTCAAAGTAGACCAATTTTGAAAGTGTTAAATTTGTAGTTTAACGAAAAGTCTTAATTCTTCAAAACTCGTAGTATCTGTGTCATTATTGTTGACTGTGGTCCTAGAAATGTTATGTAAGGTTATGGATCTAAGTTTAAATGAACAAAATTAATGAAAAACAACCAAAATAACCAGAAAAAATGGGCACAGTTTCACCTAAGCTCTAGTTTGCACTTAAACGCTTATAATTTTCAAACTATATAGAAAGATTTTTTCCTAATTTTTTTCATGTTAGTTACGATCTATACTACCACAACATTTCGCCTTGATGTTAAGCTCTGACATACCCTGTATACTATAGCATTTTTTTTTATTTGCATAGTTTTATTGCCAATTAAAATAATATACCCTTTTAAAGACAATTTGCTGGGTGTTAATGCAATTATAGCAAATGTTACAATTTTTTAAACAAATTTAAATATATTATGATTTAAATAGACATGTTTATCATAAAATCTATATATTCCAACGGTATCGATTCGGTGCAAAAATAAATTTGGTAACCTGATAATAATTGTATTATTACCTATGGTATAAGAATATTGTATAGCACTCTAGAATGTTATAAAAACAAAACATTTTTTTTATGTTTATTTAAATTATATCACAATTTAATTAATAGCATTTTCCACTAAAGAATCTGTAAGCAATCTGTAAACTATCTGAAGTTATAATATGTAACTTCATTACCAAATATGTTGATATGATTTTAAATACGGCTTGCTTATGAATAAATAAATAAATAAATAAATAAATATTTTTAATACATGCTATAGTAATATAATATACTATATCTAGTAATAAACGATAATCAGGGATGGAAAACCTCAGACTATATACCTCAGAACAAATCGCAAATCGATAGTGATAAAACAACAATTCCTTATCGAATTTACTAGGACCAAACGCTATATATGATCTATGTTAAATTATAAATAATTGCCAAAGTATTTAGTAGTCATTCACGTTAACTAACTATAAATAATAAACCTTATGCTAATATACAGCATATTTAAAATATCACTATAGTTTTTTTTCCAGAATGATTAGATGAATACCTCAGTAAAATCTATCCTCTACAAATTTAATTAATATAGAACTTAGCTTTTTCCGTGGCTCAGTAGTAAGAGCTTTCGCCTTGCGACTACAAAATTTCAAGTTTGATATCAAAATTTCATATTTGATACTTCGGACTGTCATGTATCAACAAGTAGATATTCCTATTTTTTACTCAATATTCCTACTTTTTCATTCGAAAAAAATAATTAAATTACATTTCCAAGTTAAAATATCCCTTCCCCGGAGTTCTTGTATACAATTAAAATATATATCTTCAGTACAGGCATGGTACACAAGAAATTCTATTAATGAAATATATCAAATGTAGATAGACCAACTGTTTCTGTTCAACAAAAAAAATATTGAGCTGAGCCTATACAGTTTTTGGTAGCGTTAAAATGATCGTGGGTTCAGAGCTATTGATTTATTCTAATAAATGTATATTTTATATATTTTTCGAAACGCTACTTCTAGTAGCTCAGAAGGAAATTTTCTGTATCAAACAAAAATCAATTTTATAATCATTCCATTATAAAATTGCGAAAAAATGCCGGTTAGTGTATTACTGGTACCTACAGTGCAATATTAGTATCTCGATAATATTAGTCTAAATAGATTATCATCTTCAAGATCTACAAATTTGCTCTTATAGTTTTTATACATTACATTTACTATTCGGCGTATTTGCTATCAGTTTATTAAAAAGATTCTCACATCGTCACGTCAATTAAATTACCACTTATTACTAGGTACATTTTTTATAACAAATATGGAAAATAATTATTGAACAGATAACTTCTTATATCACGTTAACTATTATCTTTCCTAACGAATATCATTAAAACTTAGTGTTTTGTTTGCGGTCCAGTTATTGATAAGAGAGGTCAAACAATTTTGATAACTTGTTTTGATCGTATTCTTGTTTAAATGAAATTCTAACTTTACTTGTTTACGCTTATAATAAAAATATTCAATTTCAACCATTTGAATGGAAACTCCTCCTCCCTCGAATTTGATAAATCTTATTGAAATTTGTTAAAAAAAA
>NW_020539725.1:42183856-42354399 GCF_003426905.1 Ctenocephalides felis | reverse complement strand
AAACTGGATCAACATTAATCCTTATCGACTTACATCGAATGGCTTTTAATTTTCTGAAACGGGTCCAGCCGTTTTTGAGAAAATGTCGACGAAAAAACAAAAATCGGACATACACAAACACATACACTGTTTCAAAATTTGGTCTTATTCGATTCAGCATTAAATTTCCTTCGGCGAATTAAGAATTTAATCCTTTATTTTAGCACATAATGCATAGCGGTTTTTATATTTAAATTGTTTTCGTTCAATAAATATATCTTTTGTTCGATCAAAATAACCAAAATATTACTATGCTAAATTGTGACTAGTGCTGAAATTAAACCACCCCTCTTTTTTAACTTCCGTAAATAGTTATAGTAATGGGCCGAAAATCGAAAGTGATAATTTTTGCATTTCTCCACGTTTTGAAGGTTTCTGAACATTATGGCATACCTCATAATCAGAAAAATGGATGTGAGTGTGTGTGTGTTTTGTGTGTCCACATTTTTTCGTCCACGTTTTCCGGCCCACAGATCAACCGATTTGAATGGTTCAAAAAACATTCGACTTCTATTGAAAGGGAAATGTGCTGTTTAGTTTTTGGCAAAGGCAGGTCCAACCGTTTTGGAGATACGGGGCAAAGAGTGCAGAAAATAGTAATCGAGTTTTTGGAAAAGGTAGGCTATTCAGCCATTTCGAAGATACAGAGTTAAATGTACAGAAAATGGAAGTTTTTGAGAGAAATAAGCATCCGATTTGATTGATTCAAAAAACTTTCTGCTCGTGTTGACGAAACAACTTTTTATATTTTTTGTTGTATATCGAAAATAATTCAGATTTCAATTTTAATTCTGGTTAAAGTTCTAAAGCTCACTTATATACCTTAAGTGAATAATTTTAACTTTGTTAAATAATTGCAACTCGAACATTTCGTTACGGTACGAAATGTTCCAGCAATTTGCCTTACGGCACGATGTCATACACCAATAGTTTAAATCTTTTGAAACTAAAAACAAAGACCAACTACTTCATCAATGCATAAAATATTTCAAATGTCGAAATAAACTATAATTCGCCACCTCAAAAAATCGTCTTCTCTGGTTAGATGTTTTGCCCATATGAATATAATAAAATGTCTTATGTCTAAGAATCTCGTGAGACACACAATTTGATTAAAACCGATCAAATACATGTGCTTTTAACTTGAGGCATATAAAAATATTTTTATTAAACTGATATTATAAATGATAATGATCCTTATGATGTTTATAATAAAATATAATGTACTAAAAATAACAAATATATTAATTATTTAAAATATACATTTATTTCATTTATGCTTTTCTACTACGTGAATATAAAAAGCTGGATTCTGAATGGCATCTATTGGTTTAAAGTCTCCATAGATGGTATATGTTGCACCATTTCCGAAGATCTCTTTCAGCATTTGCTTGAAAACCGATAACCGATGAGGGTAGTAAGATAACCTGAATTCACTAAAATAAAAAATATCAAATCTTAACTTTGTATCAAAATGACCTGAAAACTCATTCCCATACTCCAGAACGTGATACTGACAAAGGATTCAATTCAATATCGACTTTAAGTACCAAAATTCTAGCAGAGAATAAAAGACCAATAAAACAGTATATGTGAACACATATCTCACCTTATATCTTTTTATTGCCTGATTTTCCATCTGAAGTATCGATCATATAATCTAATGAAACCAAAGCAGGTTCTCCGCCGACAAGTAAAACTGATGTTTTTATGTCTGCTGTGTGAGTACTCTGTAAATAAAATTCACATATGTGGATAATAAACTTTTTATTTTATTCAATTCGAATAACGGATTTTGTTTCTTATTACACATAAGTCAATGCAGTAAAAAAGTATCTACTTTCGCCAGAGTAAATTCAATATTTTTTAAATTTCGAATCAATCTTTTCAAATTTCAAATTTCAACTTTTTATATAGTTGACAATCTCTGCTCTTTGTTTTATCTAACAGATTGCAGAATAAATTTAATTAAAAAAAATATTTTGTGCTTGAAAATTATTTATAAAATATTGTTTGTATAAGCGAATCAAATTAAAATACTTAGAATAAGATTAAATTCCATATTTTTTTTAGGAAAAAATTGCTTGATGGCTGTAGATTTCATCACAACTTGAAAGCCTAATTTTTATAGTGACTACTGTTACAAATTTACCAAATTTTATTTCTATGTATCTTCTACTATACTTACGTTGTAATATAAGCATTTCGATGGCGTACTTCCACTGCTGATGATGTGATCGTAGTTCCTGTGGTCAATCAGGAGCAGACCACCAGGCTTGACGCATTTTTCGAAGTTGCGCAAGGCTTGCTTTTGCTCTCGTTGGTCCCCGTACGAGTCCATCATGTGAGCAAAGGAGTTACCCAAACAAATTACGGCATCAAACCCACCATTTTTCAACATTGGTGCAATGTCATCGAATAGCGTCAACCAATTTGCTTCTTCAATAACTAAATGAATAATAAAATATATGATAATTGTAAATATCAAATAAACTGTAACAAAGAATAATAATAATAAAATGGTTCTGATTCTATTATTTATACAGCCCAGCACGCCTAAATAGTGGGACTAAATTGCTAATAGTCAGAACATTAAGTGATCTTCTAATCAACTCCATCGAGTGACCAGATCTATTGGTGCTGGTCTTTAACTTGGTATACCATCAAAATAGTAGTTTAAAAACTCACCCCAGTTGTCAAAAGCGCGTTCTTTCCTGCGTTCCCATCTTGATTTTAGAGCATATTTTAACATTTTGTCAGAAGCGTCCACAGAGGTAACATCAAAACCTTCTTCCAAGAGCATCACGGAATCTATCCTGTTAAATAAAAAAAATCATTTTATATTATTGTCCTAAATGAGATCAAATATTTGATTAAATTGGTATTGTTTTATTAGTAAAAGTTAGTAGAATATCTGATCCATACTTGTTTATCTGATTATACTTGTTTATCTATGATCTGATCAGTAAACATAAAATACTGACCCTGTTCCACATGCTACATCAAGTATTTTCTTACAGCCACGTTGTCTAAGTAGACCAACTAAAAAGTTTCTGTAGTGATCAGTCCTAGAGCGTTTGTCGCCAATGAAAATTTCCCAAACCTAAATTAAAACAAAAAGTTATTTTTGTATTATATTTAGATATTTTATTAGCTAACTAAATTACTGAAAGATCATATTTCGATTGTTAAAATATAGCAATCTAAATTGATTAAGCTACGAAGTCATTCGCAATAACTGGGTGACAATTAAGACCTCAGTCACGAAGATATTCTCCTTAAATACAGTTTTAAAAACGTCTAGTGAATTATAAATCAGTGGCCAGCTATCATAAAAGAATATTGTCTCTAAAGAACGAGGCAACATAAAAGACGTCCAACACATTTATGCTACATAAAATTTTGTTCATAAAATTTTTCCTGGAAAATTGATTCGAAGTAAAGGTGACATAAATCGCGGAATCCTAGTCCTATCTCTATAAAGTTTTTCCTGTGGGATTATCTCGAATCAAAAGTTTACACCAGTGGACAAAAAATAAGACAATATATCTATCACGAGTAGCAATCACATAGTATTTGCCAATCCGCCATAATAAAATTTAATGCTTGAATAAAGCAGCATTGTAACAACTACAGTATAAAAAAGTATATAGAGTTATAGTATGATTTTGAAGTACAAAATCCTAGAAATGAAAATAATGTTGTAAAATCGAATATATTTATAATTTACGGCATTTGTTATTATAATCAACATAATGAGAAAAATCATTATCAAACTGTAAGCAATCGACGTGCCTTTGAATAGTCTTCCAAGTTATCAACATAAAAAATGCTTGATTAGTTTTACTAGAAAACGAATTTATTAAAATTATTATATTATGAGCAGCAACCTTACCAATCTTTACTGGAAATGGAAATTAGCTAAATTAGCAAGTTCAGCTGCTTTTATTATATTACTATTATTATATTTATTTTATGATAGGGCCACAATGATTATCTCATAACAATCGTCTTATAGGGAGCTTCTAATAATTACGTGATCGAATTTTTAAGGTTTTTTGGACCGCCCCCCCTCCTCTTTTTTTGAACATGTGTGAATTTTATTAAAAAAATTCAGATAAGAAAGAAATACAAAAATACCAAAATACAAAAATACAATACAAATATGCAAAATACTTACTAAACCCTTTTCTCCTCTACATGATATTTCGTAATTTTTTGTAAAAATCCGCTCCCCCTAAGAACATCATGTGTATAATGGACGCCCCCCAATAAACTAATAATAAATTTCATTAAGTTAGTTTTTTGTAGTCTATATAGCGGATATAACTCGGACCTGTTAGACTCCGCCCGGATATAACGACTGCCGAATATGACTCCGGCCGGATATAACTTCGGCCGATTATAACTTCGCCCTGATATAACACCAGTCAAATATGACTCTACCCGGATAAAACTCCGGATATAACTCCGTCCGGATATGGTTCCAGCCAGATATGACTCCGCCCGGATATAACTTCGCCCGGATATTACTCTTCCCGGATATAACTTCGAGTTTTTCTATCTAAATTACTCTGCATGGCCAATTTTCTTAATTAATTCATTAAATTTCGTGTATTTTTAGTTACGAAAAAAAAGTCAAAATTTAAAAAAAAGTTTTTAAATGTTTTAATTTTTTTAAAAAAAACTCAGGTAAAAAATAATTACACGTAATATTCATACCAAACCCTTTCCTGATGATGATTCCTGGTGATGTTTTGTAAAATCCCCCTTGCCCCTAAAAACCTCACGTGATTAATGCACGCCCCTTATGAATAAATTTATTTAAATTTATGAAATCAGTACAGAAGTTTCCGAGAAAACATGAACATAATCAATGAGGACAAAATTTACTTTAATATGCAAACCTCCATACACAAACATTTATAATTTTTGTATCAAACGCTTCAAAACAATTTGAAACTCTGAGAAAACATAAAATTACTGAACCTGATTTTATGAGCAAAACAACATTTGAAAGTTTATAATCAAACGTTCATTATGTGCTTTGTATGAATATTAAAATTGTGAACTCACTATAATATTTATTAAAGTTGTTTTTAGTTAAAGCGTTGATAATTATATTTACATTTCATTCGATAATATTTGTTTGTAATATCGCAGAGAGTTCTCACGACTTTATACTCACAAATTATGTAAAATTAATTCAATTCGCTTAGGAATAAAAATCACGGTATACAGTTCAGTTTATCGAGAAACGTTTAAAAATTAATGCTAAATATGTGTATTTGACTTAGTTGCATGGTAACATATCATACAAAATAAAAAAAAAAATATGTGAAAATTATGTGATATACAAAAATTATGTTCTTATATACCAATCCATGTTTTATTAATATATCGAATTTAAAAAAAGTGCTCTTTTATGGATATTACTATAGAATATATTTAACTAGTTGTAAGTGGCATTGTGCCTTAAGAAAAGTTGCATAAACTTTCTGATACTTGTAATGAATCGATTTTATCAGTAACAATTAGAATTTGCTGTTTAGATCAAATGTTTGCTGCTTATATCCAAAATAAATAAAATCATTCATTCATTCAGTATATTATCTGCAACTAAATAAATTAAATTAATTTTTTTAACACATTTCATTTTACCCATATCGGACTTTAAAACTGTATGCTGTATGAGTACGTAACCTGTAATCAGTAGCTACCTACGAAACAGCACAGGACGTACAGATGCTTGGGCAAAGATTGTGATTAGAATTGCTCAATCACGAGTGGCAAAATTATAATTTAACCACTCATGGTAGGTCTTTGATAATTTAGTATGTTATTTAAGTCTAAGAAACTTATCTTCTTTTAACATTTAATTATGAAAAAAACGCCCTGGAAGATCTGTACCAAAAACTAATCAATGCGATTCCCAACTAATGTCTTTCGAACAGTTTTGAATTATGAAAATCAGTTCAAGATTGTGGGCTAAAACAAACATTTTTTTACACTCTTCTGATATTTACAAAGAAAAGGCTTGGCCAATCGCGCAAAACTGACCAACCGTGGTCCTTATCGAGATACATCGAATAACTTTTACATTTTTGAAATCGGTCCAGCCGTTATTGAGAAAGCGTCGACAAAAGGTGAAAAATAGGCTCACATACATACATACACACACATGCTTTTCAAGTTTGAAACGATAAAGATTTGAAATGTCGAGTAAATTTAAAATTAGCAAATCAAAGTTTTTCGCAAAAACCAACTTTTCCTCCGAGAAATGAATTATGCAGGATTAGGTTTATCATTGCAATTTGCATTAAATTAATACCTTAGCGGCTTTTCCATCGGCATATTGATCACGAACACCTTCTGCCGCTGCGCCGAGCGATTTTGTGTGAATCACATTTTCGGAATCTCCCATATTTCTAATAATATTCTATATATGAACAATAAATTCGAACCAATATATTCAATATAAAATTAATCAATTATTAATGATTTTTTAAAGTACTTCTCGACCAACCTTTAATTTTAATTAATTTCCTAAGAACGTCGGCGAAGTACTAACCTACAGTTTTGACTTTGGGTGCTCTATTACAGTCGATGTCGTATGATGACGTTGATAGATAAGAAATCTTGTTTTTGAATTAATACGTTCGTGAGACAATCAGTAATATTTAGCGAGATGTTATGTGCATAAAAAAATGATCCGGATTTATTTTCAGACAAATTTTATATTTTTTGACCTTTACTTATTGGATAATAATGTGCATACTCATGGACACGAGAATAAAAATATGTACATATATCAGAAGACGTACTCACATATGTTTATTCTGAAGTCTGAACGTTTGATATATAAACATCCTTTATTTATGAGACCAATTAAGAAATATTAAATATTTTTGTTTTCCGTGTCATATGGAATTTTTTCGGGTGTTGGTTTACATGCAGTTTATTTATCTCAAAAGATTTGAGATTACTTGCAAAATATCGTACAGCATAATAAATGTGTGAATATTTTAATGTTTAATTTTAAAATGCGGTATAGTTTGAGAAATTTTATAAAATATTTCATTAATTGGTAAAGAATTGGCATAAAGTACTATACAATGTTAAATTTGCGAAGAATCGAATTCAGAAGCTAATTCTCCGGTAAAGAGGGCGTTGTTATGGCAAAGTTATGTTACGCTCCTTTTTTCATATAAATAGTACTAAAATCTGTCAAAATGTTATATACTTCGTATACTATACACAAAACCTAACTTCATATATGTGTTATAAATGCACATCAAAAAGATGCAATAACATTGTTTTTTAACATTAGTGCGTTAAGTTAGGTTTTATACCTAAGGTGCCTTACTGCATAGCAAATACATAGCATTTTGACAGTTTTTACTACCATTTTATATGAAATGAAAGAGCATAACATAGCATTGCCATAACAACGCTATGTTACGGTCAATTTTGTCAGAAAATTGGCCTCTCAAAAATCTTAGTTCTGCAGAACATCAAAACATCGGATTTTAAAATCGTTGGAAGATAAGACTTTATTATTTTAGGATGGCGGTAAATTGACCTCTCAAAATTCTTAGTTATGCAGAATATCAAAACATCGGATTTTAAAACGTTTGGACGATAGGTCTTTAACATTTTAAAATTTTTGTTTAGATCATAAACTCTATCGTCATGTCAAGTATTGTTAAAAAGACAAAATAATTTTTACATAGACCTAGAAAGGGTCTCTCCAGTCTTTAATGCAAACTAATGCCTTTCGAATAGTTTCTGAATTTTTAAACTCTGTTCGGGATTTTTAGCTAAAATGTGGACTAAAAATGTTGCACCTTTCTGGTAATTTATGAGAAACTAATCAAGGCGAGTCCTTATTGAGTTACATCGAATGGCTTTGAAAATTTTGAAATCGGTGCAGCCGTTTTGGAGAAAATATGTTTGAATAAGCACACACTTCTTCTAATCGCAGAGAAAATATAACATTATTAAGTCGGATATTCTAGCAAGTACATAAACTTCTTCTTAAGAATTAAAAAAAAAACTAAATATTGAAAATATTTTTAAAAAAATTATATCAATACATGATATGTTTTTCATTCCTTTATTACGCAACAAATATATTTTCATTCGATATATAACCATGAGAGCTTTAAAATATTATTAATGCAGAAATCAAAAATATTTTGGCTCAAAGGGGAAATGAATAGAATTACATCCGTTTTATAAATTGAAACGGAAATTATTTGAAAATATTTAAAATGATTGAAATTACTTTTATATTTTATTTTAAACAGTTTGTCAATAGGAAAAGACCTGCTTAACGCTGCTTCGTTTAGCGCTATTTTGGTTTATACGTGTTTTAATTTCTTTATACATATTCTTCAAAATATAGGTAAAATTTTGGAAAAAATAATAGAATTAAGAAAACAAACCAGGTTGTAGAAAAACTAGTTGTAAAGTCTTATCAAAAGCAACTACTCTTTCTGATGATCACCTGAAGCAATTAATTGTGACAGAACAAAAATATTGATGGTAGTAATTTCACAGAAAAGCTCAAAAATGTCCCAATGTTTGTAAATAGCTTTATTGAAATTTGTTGAAAATGACCCAATTTTTCAAAGAAAAAAAAATTAATTACATAGAGGTAAGTATTATTGAATTCAAAATTTACCTAATATCACTTAGGTTTTTAGATATATTTTTAAATAACTGACTTTTTGATTACGTTTATTGGCAAGCTTATCAATATATCTTAACATTTTTTAAATAGAAATGAGAATGAAATATCCTATGAGCTATTTAGAATAATTCATTCACTCGCACACACTTAGAAATGCACATATGAAATTATTGTGCTGATTTTAAATATCAATAGTTGTTACTCCAATGAGTGATTCATTAATTCTGTTAATTTCTCCAAAGGTGTAATAATGATAATGGTCTTTTTTTATTATGCATTGAAAATTGGAACCTTTTTTACAGTCTTCTAGAGATTAGTGTCTTAAGAAGCTAAGTGATTAGATAATTTGTATGGTCTTCCAGTTTAAGAAAATATTGAACACTGTTTAGTTTAATTACTCTATCTAAAACTTATATATTAAGATTTCGTGTAAGGTGTTAATAGTGACGAACTAAAGAGCATCGGTGTCTTAATATCATAATATGCTCACGAAAATTACGATTTCGTATTTCAAAGCCGAATCATCATCAAAATCGTAAAATTTCTATTTCGTCAAATTTTAAACGCATGTTTAGTTATATTAAAATTAAAATATACTTTTTTCAATCACAAACATTATTTCTATGTATTGTAATCTTGGAAGTACTTGAATCGGAATTGTACCTACTATTGATTTACAGCGTGTTCAAAGTTATGTCATTTGTGGTTGTAGTTTGAATATTTGTGGCTCTAATGGGGGTACCCAAGGGGTTTCTTAGAGCTTGATCAAAGTACAGGTTAACCGCTACACGGCCATAACATGTATCTCATTTAGAAACTTCAGAGGAGTGCCTGACCAGAACTGGAATCGAACCATCGACTAAAACCGAGAACAAAGCTCGTTTAGTGGGTATATTAAGATTATCTTGTTTACTTCGGATCAATTATTATTGTCATATTATTTTGATTTTGGTTTTAGGATTCTATATTATATGTTACATTAGAAAATATATCACCACATGACCAATTTGCTAAATAAAGACACACCTTATTATATTTTTTGATAGATTTGCAAAAAAATGCACTGAAGAAAATCATGTTAAATTTAGGATTATATTTTTACACGATTTTTCTTATTATGAAATTATTCAGGATTTCACCATTTTACAATTGCGATTAAATACGCCAGCTTTTGATGAGACCTTTCCAACATACTTTAGTACACATTTTTAAAGGAGAGTCTCTCAAAGTAGTTATAATAAAAAAAATTGATTCTTCAAAACTGGAGCAACTATGTCACTATTGTTGACCGTAGTCCGAGAAATGTTATTTTGGGTTTTGGATCGAAAGTTTAAATGGCCAAAATTAATGAAAATTAACCAAAAATATAGGCACAGTTTCACCTAAGTTCTAGGTTGCACTTATAAAAGCTAATCATTTTCAACAATAACTACGTAAATTTTTTTCATGATACTTACGCCTTGACATTGAATTCTGCAACACCCAGTATATTATAACGAATATAACAACTTCTGGAACAAAATTCAATATATTTTATTTTAAATAGAAATATTTTTATTTTTAACTTTTAATTATATATTTTCCTACTTGATATTCCTAGTTTTTTCTTTCGAAAAAAAAAACAAACTAAAATACATTTCCAAGTTAAAATAGCCCTTCCCTAGAGTTGCTCTGTCCAATTAAAATATATATCTTCGGTACAGGCATGGTACACAAAAAATTCTATTAATGAAATATATCAAATATAGATAGACCAAGTGTTACTGTTCAACAAAAAAAATATTGAGATGGGCCAATAACATTTCTTTGTAATGTTAAAAACATCGTAGGTTCAGAGCTATTGTTTTATTCTAATAAATGTTTGTTTTGTATATTTTTCGAAACGCTACTTTTAAACGTTACTAATGTAAAAGAATTTATTGGTGTCTGTATTACTGTTACCTGCATATACAATATTAGTATCTTAGTAATATTAGTCTAAACAGATTATCATATTTAAGATTAACAAATTCGCTTTTATAGACAAACGAATATCTAATGTTTTTTTATAAACTTCATTTACTATTCGGCGTATTTGCTATCAGTTTATTAAAAAGATTCCCACATCGTCACGTCAATTAAATTACCACTAATTATTAGGTACAGTTTTTTTATAACAAATATAGAAAATAATTATTGAACATATAACTCTTATATCACATTAACTATTATCTTTCCTAACGAATATCATTAAAACTTAGTGTTTTGTTTGCGGTCCAGTTATTGATAAGAGAGGTCAAACAATTTTGATAACTTGTTTTGATCGTATTCTTGTTTAAATAAAATTTTAACTTTACTTGTTTACTCTTAAAAATAAAAATAATTTAATTACAAGAATTTGAATAGAAACTCATCTTCCACGGATATTCGAATTTTGATAAATCTTTTTGAAGTTTGTTAAGGAAAATTTCTAAGATTTTGATAATTATAAAAATATAGTAATATTGTAGAAATAAATGAAAAAAAATGCAAAAAACAACATATCATTGTTTGGCATTGAAAACATTGTTACAGAACTGTCACCTGCCAAAAATGTCATTTCACTTTAAATTTGAATTTAGATTAAATACAGAGCCTAGAAATTATCAGAATACAATATATATATACATGATTATGAATAAGAAAAATGTATTGTCTACATTATTATTGCCAAAAATCAGATGAGATATGCAAGGAATTAAAATAAACGAAGATACATTATATGTTTCGTAGATGAAAGTATATAATTCAGTTGGACAGATTTTTCTTAACTTTAAAAGACTGTCATGTTTTGCTTACTTTAATAAATTATTTCAAAATACAAAAAAAATTTACTTATTCAAAAAAATATTTAGAAGTTTCATTGTGTCAAACATTCATATATAAACAAGATTTGAGAAAATAATTTACTTAAAATATGAACCTAAGTAATAATGTATAATAAGTTATTAGTAAGAAAAATGTAATTAAAATGTTATAATTTCTAAAAACCAATTGAAATATAGTACGAGATTGTGAAAATTAAAGACATCATTATTGAAGCAATTATTTTGGATGAAAAAATTCAAGGCGATATTATACGTTTACCGCGGATACTTTTATAATATAACTCTTTCTGAATTTGTTATACTGTTTAAAACACTGCAATTTCCAAAACGTATATCTTATGTTAAGACTGTAAATAAATCACAAAGGCAGGGCATTAAATAGGATATTATAAAGTATAGATTGGGGTATTATATTAAAAATTGTTGGAGTTTATGAATTGTAGACGTGGGTACAGGACAACGTCTGTCGGGTCATCTAGTATATATATATATATATATAAATATATATATGTGTGTGTGTATGTGTATTAAAAAACTACTTTTCATAGGCCTTTAGTATTTTAAGGTGTTCGGTTTCGAAGTTCCATAAAAATCCCAGAAGAGTAGACCTGAGGTTTTTCTAGAAGTTGAAAATTCTAATATTTCAAATATATTAGCATATGTAGCTATTCAAAATGAAGATACATCTATTTGTGCTAGTGCTCCATTGTGATATACACAACTAATTAAGATATCTTAGCATTTATTAATTCTATTATTAAATAGGCACATAAACATTTTTAATTTATTCAATCTTTAAATATAATCGTAAGCGCATGTTATGTTTGGCTTACATTCCATGTGCAGAAACAACAATTTGATAATGAATGCAAATTCTGAAATAATTTCAGTAACTTGGAATTCAAGTAAATGAAACTGGATATTGTTGTACTAACAATTATTATTCATATATACATTGCGGTCCATCGCAGATAACGTTATAACAGTATTAATTATGAATCCTAAACGCAGACAAAACGAGCAGAATATAAAGCATTTTGTGAAATGATTATGGTGAGATTGCATACA
This sequence comes from Ctenocephalides felis, assembly GCF_003426905.1. Taxonomy (NCBI): domain Eukaryota; kingdom Metazoa; phylum Arthropoda; class Insecta; order Siphonaptera; family Pulicidae; genus Ctenocephalides; species Ctenocephalides felis. Next base: position 42,341,751 of record NW_020539725.1, on the reverse strand, counting down.
GAATAAATCCCTTTGTAATAGTCCTCAGTGCCGGCTTTAGGGTAGGGCGAGGTGGGCGACCGCCCTGGGCGCCGGCAAAAAGGGGCGCTGCAGGCGCCCCCCGGCTGATGCTCATAGTTCGAGGTCTGCTTAGTCGTCTCGTAAATTCCCTAAATTAAGCGTTTTTTTGTCTATTGTCAAAACACATTGTCCTTTTAACGTTTTGGTAAAAAAAAAAGCTAGCGTTATTGTAGCGAAGCGTAAAAAACTCAGCTCATTCGCATGGGATAGCGAACTTGGCCACTTGGCCAGTCACTCGAAATGGCAAAATCATTGATCACATAATTACTAGTGGCCCAGTGCAAACTCGCATTGATAATTATCCGAAGAATGATGCAGGCCGACATTTCTCTAATTCTCATTTCACAAAAATTTTTACAAACAATGAAACAATTCAGCGCCGTTGGTTAATTTACTCCGTTTCTAAGGATCGAGTTTATTGTTTTTGTTGTGGACTATTTGATAGTAGCTCAACGTCGAACTTAGTATCTCAAGGGTATAACAACTGGAAATACTTGTCTGAAATATTAAAAAATCATGAAAATAGCACTTTTCATATGAAGTTTTACTTTTTCATGGATTGAAGCTGAACTACGATTAAAAATAGAAAAAACGATGGAATAATGTTTTGTCTAGATTGATGCATATCACACTTTGGGTGCATTCGACTTGGACGCTTACGCGCTGTGAGCGCGCCGTGAGCGCGCTTTCATCGTTCGACTTGGCGCTGTGAGTGTCACATAAGTACGCTCGTAGCACCATCGTAGGATGCTCGTAGCACATATTTTGCGCTCACATACGCTCACGCCACAGAGGTAGGGCAGCGTGAGCGTGAGCGTCAGTTGTTTTTACTATCTGTCATTTCATTTGTTTATTAATTGTCAAATTCTTTATAATTCCGCAAAAATGGCAAGCTGTAGATCACAATTATTTTTTAATAATAATATTAATATTAATTAATTTTAAATTCAATTAATTTTAAATAATTTTAAATTTTAATTTTAATATTACTATTAATTAAGCATAAGCTAACCAAATTTCATTTATTCATTAATTGTTAAATTTTTTATAATCCCGCAAAAATGCCAAGTTGTATCACATTTATTTTTTAATATTAATATTAATATTAATTAATTTTAAATTTAATTAATTTTAAATAATTTTAAATTTTAATTTTGATATTACTATTAATTAAGCATAAGCTAACCAAATTTCATTTATTCATTAATTGTTAAATTCTTTATAATCCCGCTGAATAATCCAGAAAGTAATAAAATTTACACAATTACCGTTACCGCCAGTTACCGCCATTTTGATGCTTATTGACGCTCACAGTTTCCAAAACGAACGGAATTTAGTTATCGATTCTGAGCGCTTATCGGCCAAGTCGAACGCTAAAAATTCGTACTTATAAGCGTGAGCGCTCACAGCGCGTAAGCGTCCAAGTCGAACGCACCCTTTATTTAGCCGAAAACAATATGACGTTCAGAGGCACTTCTGACAAACTATATACGCCAAATAACGGAAAGTTCTTAGGCTTTGTACAAATACTAGCCAAATTTCATCTAGTCATGCAGGAGCACTTGCGATTAGCTATGAAGGGTGATATTTCAGACCACTCAGCTTCTGTTCATCGATGGAAAATTCTAACCGATCAATTGGGACTATATACTATAAAAAAGCACAGTGACACTCGTTGGGAAGCAAGAATAAGTAGTGTTACAGTAGTCCGTTATCAAATTAGTACTATCCATGATGCTTTGATTACTTTGGCTCTTGAAACTTAGAAAACTGATGTTCAAATGTCTCATGAAGCTACTACTCTAGCCGAACAACTAAAAGATTTCAGCTTCATAGTTTCATTGGTTGTTTGGTATGACATACTTCATCAAATAAATGTTGTAAGTAAATCTCCACAGTCAACAGATATGGATCTTGGTAAATGTACACAAATGTTGAAAAAATGCTGCAATTTTTTGGAAGACTACAGAAATACGGGCTTTAAAAGCGTTATTTTAACTGCGAAGGAGTTGGCTGAAGAACTAGAAATTGAGCGTCAAGCTGGTGAAATTGCACGCGATGACCCTATAACTTCTCCAGAAAAAAAATTTGAGGTTGAATTTTTCAACTATCTTTTGGACAACATTAATTTCAATCAATGAAAGGTTCGAACAGTTAAATGAGTACTCGGAATATTGGTCTTTTTTGTACAATATTAAACAGATTCCAGAAAAACGCGACCTTAAAGCTCTGTAGTGATCTCCAATTAAAATTAACTGTAGGCTCTGAATCAGACATAGATGGTTGTATGTTATGTGATGAACTTATGAGTCTGGCATCCCGCCTGATAAAAATGTGGTTACTCCCATTTTTGTTTTAAATTTTATCAACGATTTCAACTTACAAGAACTGTATCCAAATGTATGGATATCATTGCGAATTTTATTAACTATACCTGTAACGGTTGCTAGTGGGGAGCTTTTCAAAGCTGAAGCTAATAAAAACCTATCTTCGATCAGCGATTTCGCAATCTAGATTGACAAACTTAGCAACTGTGTCAATTGAGAATGAAATTGCTGAAAACATCGACTTCGACAACCTTATAAAAGAGTTTGCTGATAGAAAGGCCAGAAAAGTAAAATTCTATTAGTGGTTCTATTAATGGTTATCTTTTATAATAATTTTTTTTTAATAAACGGTTATTTCATTAGATGTTTTTCTTTTTTCCAAATGGGTTTGAATTGCAGGTGAAGGGCGCCGTAGAAATCTCGCCCAGGGCGCTGGTAGTGTTAAAGCCGGCCCTGAGTCCTACTATGGTATTTATGATTGTACCCAGTATGTGTACAAATGGAAACGACGATGCAAAAACTAAATCGCATTAATATCATATCTCGCTTGTGTAATATATAATAAAGCAAAGAGAGGAATACGTTATGGCCAGGTAGTGAAATTCAGAAAAATGTTATGATTGCGGAATATCCGAAACTTTTTACTTCCCGTAGGGTAAGTCATAGTAATCGCAAAAAATAACTAGTAGTGTAATTTTTCTGAGATATGCCAAAATGTTTAGAAACCTTCAAAACATCGAGAAATGTAAAAACTTTCATTTTCGGTTTTAGGCCCATTACTAGAACTGCCCTTCGCAAGCTAAAAAATGAATTGTTGTATATATGTATACGTTTCAAGACCTACAGAACATTTTGGCATTTAAAAAAATTTATGCGTCTGTGTGTATGTGTGTGTAGTTCGTATTTACGTATATACGGATACAATTTTTCGTCAACGATTTCTAGAGCACAGATCAGCCGATTTGAATGATTCAGAATGCATTCGATTCCTATTGATGGTCAGAGATGCTGATTAGATTTTAGGTTCAGCAGTTTCGAAGACACAAAGCAAAAAGTGCAAAAATAGCAATTCTGTTTTTGAGAAAACAGAGCATTTTGAATAATTCTGAAAGCGTTTTTCTTTTATTGACGGCCATTTTTGGTGAGGATGGTCCAGCGTTTTCAGGTATGGAGAATAAGAAGCTCTAAAAACTAACCGAAAAATGTTCATTGGGCATAATACCATAACAACAAAAAATAAATTATCAGATATTTAATAGAAATTTCAATTAGTGAGGTGTATGGCATCGTACCTTATGGCAAATTGCTAGAACTTTCCGCACCATTTTGTTTTTTAAATATTTTTTCTTAACTTTGAAAAAAATTGATTTTTGAGAAATTTTAAATTTTTGAAAAGAAAGACTTTTTTGAATTATTCAAATCTGTTGATCGGTGTTCCCGAAATCGTCGACAAAAATTTGTATCCGCACACACACACACACACACACATACACATACACACGCACACATGCATCCATTTTTTCTAAGGTATGCCAAAATATTCAGAAACCCTTGAAACGTAAAGGTATATAAATATTTTCATTTTCGATTTTTTGCGATTACTATAACTTACCCTACGGGATGTTATTAATAAGTACAAATTTTGTTTCAATTTCTTTGGGTTCCGTACCAAGAATTATCATATTTAGAAATACTATACCGTTCGTCCCTAATTTACAAGCTCTTATATTTTGTTTATATAATGCAAATAATAAAACTTATAGTACCAATACAATATTCAAAATATTTAAAAATATTTAATACAGTTGCTAGTTGATCATTTTTTGTTGATTATAAAAAACGGAAAGTTCCAGCAATTTGCCATGAGGCCAAGAGCCAAAATCTGTCCAGGGCCATAAAGTTATTGTTGATTTAAAAATTGATTCATAAAAAGTTGTCCATAGTTGTTCATATCTATTTCAACTGCAAACAAATTTTTAGTAAGAAATGAATATATCTGCAAACATTAACTTCCCAAAAATCCGAATTGCAAGTTTTATGTTTTCTTGTCGTTGCAAGTCATTTTAAATCGTTTGAGACCAAAATTGGTAAGAGAATGTATATGTATGTATGTGATCGGACGTTTTTTCAAAACCAAACCGATTTAAAAATTTTAAAAGCCATTCGATGCAATCCGACAAAGACTCGCGTTGATTATTTTTTCGCGACGATCGTCCAAACATTTCTTTATAATTAGCAAAAAAAGTGCAAAATTACCAAATCGTTCAAAAAATGTTATTGGGGAATCGGACTGATTAGTTTTTGTTAAAGCTGGGTCGTTTCTTTGTACTTAAATCTTGTAATTTTTTATTTTGATAGGATGATGGAGTTCTTAGCCTTAACAATCATTCTTAAATATTATGGGCACATGTCAAATAGTTAAAAAATTCATTAAAGTTTGAAACATTGTGTCAAAACTCCAATATTAAAGTTGCCAAATCGCAATTATTGGTTGAGCCAATTATTTGCAAATATCAGGACGATTTTGTATCTTGTTTTAATGCAAAATACCACTTACGCTTAGTACTCGATTTTAATCCATTTTCTATTATATTAATTCATATTCCAGAACTGTCACAAATACTTCGATAATCATTCCAAAGTGTACGTTAAAAAATAATACGCATTTGTGCGAGATATATTGTCTGACCCACTTTCTAGTTGCCTTTTTAATGATACGCTCTCATTTTATAAATTAATTTGATGTTAAGTTTCATACCGTATCGATCGTTTTATTGCTTATCATATCGAGTACAGTAATATTTGTTCAAAACCTACAGGTAAGTGGACAAAATTTATATTTATTGAGGTTAGTAAAGATTCGAATTTATTTGGAAGTGCATATTAAAAATAAAAATGTAATCCAAATCATATTAAAGCTCCTTATGCATTGTCTTGTTTAAGGGTATCTCACAAAATTCATAACCATTTTTGAATAAAAATTATTTTCAAATTACACTGATGATGATATTATGGTGAGACAAACCTAGTCTCGACACGATTGTAATATTTAGATGATTTAATAAGTTGTGCAAAAAAGAGTGCAGTGTGTTCATATTTTATTATTTTGTTCAATTTTCATATTTATTTATTTTCTTATTCAAAATTAACTCACTAATTTTCTAACCCCATATTTGAAAAAAAAATCATTTATAAACTAAAATCATTACACCGATGATGAAGCAAACCTACTCTCGAAACGTTTGTAATACTTATTATTAGATTATTTAATAAATAGTGCAAAACAGGTGAAGTGTGTGTTAATTTGGAAGTAAAGTTATTTAAGTTTAAAAACAACTCTATATAAGTTGCTAATCAAATAATTCTCGTCTAATAATTTTTTATCGGCTAAATTAAAAATGATAAAAAACTGATTATATTTAAACTATCATATGTTTTTTAAATATGATTTTTTTAACAGGTCAGAACATGGCATTAAACTCTTTATTTAGTGGAAATTCTTTTACTGAACGTTACTGGTTTGAAGCAATAAGTTTGTTGGTAACTATTTTAGTTGTGAAATATGTAAAACAATGGTCTGAGAGTAAAATACTGCTTTTGAGGACTAATACGCAATGTAAGTAAATATTTATACAGCATGAAGTAATGGTAATTCCTGATTGTTTTGTTAATTTAGGAATGCGTATTACATAAATCTGTCTAGGCAGTTTTGTTTTTTGGACAAAACCGATCAAATAGTAGGAAGTAAATTTCACGAATTGGCAGAAAATGTACTAATATCTTAATTAACTTATTGCTTTACATCAAAATTCCAGATTTTTATAATATCACTCCTCATCTTCTATTAAGTAACAAAACTGTAGAATTAAAATATGTGTAACCGCAATTTTTTTTAATTTGTAAAAACTCCCGGATGAGTGAACAATTGACTTAAATAATAAAATCATTGACAAATATCAATAAGAAAACCATTTTTCGTAAGCTCATAATATAATACTTTAAATTTTCAATAACGGTTAAAATTTAAAAGAAAAGAAGAAAGTAGACAAAACTGCGAAAGCATCTGCATCCTAAATTTGATTTTAAACGCTAGTGTTTTGGCACAAAATATACAGTGAATCATAAAACATCTATTATTTAATTAACAATTAAATTAATTAAATTATCTAAATTTTCGTGTTAAGCTAAAACTGAAGATCTATTCTTCTGATGAGGGTGAGCAGTGGCAGAAGGAGGATGATGGATTAGCCCCTGCTTTACCAGCAGATCTACGTCATGTGCCCTTCAAGGGCGTAGGACCCGGTTTAAAAGGGGGCTCAGCTGAATTCTACAAATTAATGAACGCCAGACGTAGTGTAAGAAAATACAGTGATAAACCAGTCGACATTGCTGTTATAAAAGATATCATACGTACGGCAGGTTTGTGGTTTACTTAATTGAATTGAAAATGTTTCACGTGATCAAGGATTTTTTGACTTCTCCTCCTCCTTGGTGATACGTGGTGATATTTAAAATCAGTACTTCTCCCCACCTAACATCACTTGTATTTATAGTACATAGAAACAATCGTACAATTTTTGGATTTTTTTAAATGTATTGGGATTTTTCTGAACAAAGTATAAAGTTAATTTAACCAGCATAAACATAGTCACTATTCTTTATAAATACGGAGATAAACAAATATACAACCTAAAATTATTGTCAAACACTGCATTAAGCCTTAAAAATTGGAATGATTCACATTTCTTAATCTTTTTCCCCAAAGGAACTGCGCCAAGTGGCGCCCATACCGAACCGTGGACATTCGTAGCCATCAACTCCTCGAAGATCAAGGAAGATATTCGAGAAATAATCGAACGAGAAGAAGAATTAAATTATATGCAAAGGATGTCCAGACAATGGTGTGCTGACCTATCACCATTACGAACGAATTGGGAGAAGGAATACCTGACAGTTGCACCTTGGTTGATTTTATTATTCCGAAAAACGCACAGTAGAAGGCAAGATGGGGCACGTAAAGAACATTATTACCATGAAACCAGTGCTGCTATTGCTGCAGGGTTTATGCTGGCTGCAATTCAGGTAAATGATAATTGAAAAATAAAAAAAAAATAGAAATTGTAACTGAATATTGCTCACTATAACTCTAATGGGCAGTGCTCCCATTAAATGGTATATAAGAAAAGCAATATGGCAATCACAGTCGATACGCTCTTCGAGCAACCTGGTATCAAGCAGTAGTGGCATTGGTTTTGACTTGGGAATATAGATATAAATAAGCTTCCAAGAGAACAAAAATAGCCATTATCCTGCATTGTTGCTTCAATAAAAATCCATCACTAATATAGAATATGTAATAATGCAAATCCAAGACAGAAATAGGACAACTGTTTGTTTGTCTTTTGTCATCATTCAAATCATTACATTATGATTATTATCATTTAAAATTAAAACATCTTATTTATTATTACCAGAGTGCCGGTTTGTGCTCCTTGATCACAACTCCATTGAACTGTGGACCACAACTGCGTCGACTTCTCAATCGACCAGATAATGAAAAACTTCTGGTTTTGGCACCAGTGGGGCATCCTCATGAAAATTGTACTGTGCCGGATCTGAAACGAAAACCATTAGATGATATAATGGTTGTCTTTTAAAATTATTAATGAATAGATTTTAGTATATCAGTATATGCAGCAATTGTAAAAAATAAACCAGTAAATTATGCCATATCAGTATAAATATATAGTTGCTTTATATGAACCAAAATTCATTAATATGATTCCTATCAGATGATGATTAGCAACCACGGTGCAACATTTAGTTCTGAATAGTACAGAATCTTTGAAAGATTTCGAATAATTTTAGAAACTACCATCATTTCTAGCACCTTCAAAATATCAACATTTTTTTAATTGATTCGGCTCAATTGCTGAATCATATTGCTAATAAATGTTGCCTTCACCAAGATTTTATACCATATTATAGTATAGAATAAAAATATTATTATAAAATTTATCAGTAGGTACTTACCTCACATAGATTTTAAAATAGAGCTTCATAAATCACAAATGTGTTTCGAATTTTCTTGAAATGTCTTCTCTAAATATGTGATGACCACCACAACTCGGCCTAAAAGATAAAAAAAATATTGCTAACAATTATGTATAAAATTTTATACTTGGTGTAAGTTTTGCTTACCTGCAGTTAAGTCAAATGAATTTTTTTGTTCCTTAATATGCATTAGAATTACCATAACAATGACCAACTGGAAGTCTAAGTATTTATCAACATCATCTGGACTGGTGAAAAGTCGACGAGGATTTCTAAAACTAAGTCACAAACAAATAACAAAATTAATAAAAGATCCAGAAGAAATAATTGTGAACTATTCAAATAACTACCTGTTCTAAACTTTTCTATGCTTCATAAGGTTCTAAGATTCAGAATTATTTCCAATTTGCTAAAGCATTGTCCACAGAATACAATTCATTTCTAACATTGCATTTGCTTGAAATTATTTAAAATTTCAATAATTTAATTAAAAAATAAAATTAATATATAAGCCATCATAATTAAGTTAGCTAAATTCGTTTATTAATATAAGTACATATTGTTAATGGTAAATGATTTACATGGAATGGTTCATGCTAAATTACATAAAATTATTATATATTTACTAGTGTAATAACAAATTTAAATTTCAAAAAGTGTCACTTTTTACAAAACTATATAAAATGCTGTTATTGACTTATCTTTATTATATCATAATATAATTTATCACTAAATACAAGAATAAAATGAAAGATGATTCACTTGCCTAATACGATAATCTATAATTTAAATATCTTTCATAACATTATCGATTTTTAATAATATTCACTATTATTCTATAAATATTCGTCTAAAGCCTATTTATAATACCTGTACTAAAATTACTTTACTAAAACATTTCAAAAGTTATCTTACTCATAATATTCTTAACATAATACAATTTTTATCTAGTTGTAAACTTCAAAATCATTTTAAAAATAAAATATAATATAATATAAGTTAAAACAAAGTAAAATACAATTACTTATAAAAGTTTAAATCTGATGGAACATATAATTAAAATTTTTATCACATAACAATCTACAATTACTAGTCAACGGTAACAAGTGCCTTATTATCAAAAAATAAATTAACTCGCGCATTTTATTTCAATGTTTTTTTAAAAAATATTACTTACAATTTTTCATCAATCAATGGTATTTAAATTTATATAAAAAACATTTACGAATAGAAACCGCTGTAACTGTTGAGAACAAAGTGTATAGTTCATTAGTGCGATTGACAATTCAGTTTATTTCTTAAATTCATAATTATTATATTATTATATTTGTAAGTGAAAGTTAAATTAATTATAAAACGACACGTCACTCAGGTTTATTGAATTTACAAACTTGATGATATCATAATATTTTATAAACATATAATTTCTTATTATCAGTGCATAGTACACTTTTTGTAACGGTTTTTATTTCAATGTAAAAACATTCTATTTTGATGTAATAAATTTTAATGGAGTTGTGAGCCAGAACGATGGAATCATAAATTGATTTAAAAATCCAAAAAGTGTTTCAAATTATAATAAATAAGTTAAGTATTTATTACTTACATTTTTCAACCGGTTCTTTCTTCGACATTTAATTATATTTAGAAATTTTTTCAATTTTTTCACGTGATAATCATTTGCCATCATAAAAGTAATAATTAAATGAAATATAATTTGCATTTAAAAAATTAAAAGCTGATATGCGTAGGATATGATTAAAAATCGATCTATAATAACTTAGTTCTTAAGAATAAAAATGTTTTTATAATTATTATTATAATTATTAACAAAATTTTAATCTCTATATTTCACACGAAGATCATATTAACTATGTAGTAAATTGTGATAAATTTAATGAATATCCAATTATTGATTATTATCACAAATAAAATAAAAAATATATGTTTTTTAAAATATATCAAATTTAAAGAATTGCTAAGGCTTATTGAAACATACGTAGATATCAAGAAGTTTGTAAAATTTAATATTATTGAAGAAAAAATGTCTAGCACCTTGCATGTATAATTGTATGTGGATATATACATATTAGGGTGGTCCTTAATATGGACATTTTCGAATTTCCTTGCTCCCAAGGGCTCAAAGGGTTCTAAATTGATAAAAAACAATTCTCTGAAAGTTTTAGCTCTTAATATTAACCTTTAGATAGCGCTCAATTCAATCAAACTTCGTATGGAAATACGAAATTCGAAATAAATACGAAATATTTTTTATTGAAAATTCGAAGCTTTCAAAAATTTTGAAATTTTTTTCATTCTATTTCCATACAAATCTTTGATTAAATTGCGCTCTATTTAAAAGACATTATTAAGATTTATAAGTTTAAGTTTTTTATCAATTTGGAACCATTTGAGCCCTTGGGAGCAAGGAAATTCGAAAATGTCCACATTAAGGACCAACCTAATATATATATATATATATATATATATATATATATATATATATATATATATATATATAGTCATCCTTATTTAAAATACAAGCGTTATTACAACATTGATTATTTTTATCGATTTTAATACTGTAAATATACAGAGTTCATTATTACAATTTTTACAATAGACTACATCTAGTATTTTATTAAATATTAGCATGTTTATTTAAATGCTGTGTTGTAAAACAAAACAGAAATTTTGCTAAATTATATTTTATAATTATAGCAATGGTTCCTGAACAAGAAGACATCTCCTATCGCCGAAATGTTAGGTATATAAAATAATTGATTATTTTTTAAATAAATAAAATTAGTAGAGAAAAGGGATTTTAGTTCAGAAGTTCAATAGTCATAATTTATGATAACTTATTTTCGATTACACAAAATTCCAATTCCTAATACGCGGCTAAAAATTTCTTATTTAAATGCCATCAAATGGATTATTATAACAGAAAATATATTTATAAAAACTTCGTCTAAAGTTTGTTGTAAAGTCGTCGTTGTTGAAAATGTTGAAACTTACATGGAGAAAATATTAAATCTGAAAGCTTGTTGAAAAAAATGGTGCTGGAATCGTTATATTCTATTTGTAAATTTTAAGTGTAGTTTAAGTATGGAAAATTAGCTTTAAAATATCCTTAACATTGATCTATTTATTTATTTATTTATTTAGTCATAAGCAAGACAATTTCAATAATAATAAATTATATTTTAGGCTCTTGTCAGGAGTTGATGGATTTTTTTATGGATCAAAGTCTTATTCTTAAGTATTTCTAATTCGTATCAGTATGAATTTTAAAATCAGGAGCTTTTGAAAATGCCAAGTAAGAGAATATTATAAAGCTCTACAGATATTGTCTAAGCTTTAATAACAAATAGAATATGATAATACATTAAAATGTTCAAAAACCTCAAATAAATAGATTTTTTTGATGACTTTATTTTTATTTTGTTTTGTAAAATATAATTCAAGAAAACGAATTAGGAGAATATATAAAAATTATGAATCCAATTAATATTCGAGTTAAAACAACATATCGTATAGTATAATATTATATAGTTTCTCACCTACCTTCAAAAAATATGCTTAAAAAGTTCTAAAGGCTATATCGTCTACCACTTACTTGGACCTAATATTATGATATTTTTATATTTGATTGTTTCAATATATTAAAATAAATTTAAATTAAAAATTATATATAGAGTGTTAAAAATGTTTTGCGAGCGAAATTACCCATAATTCACAAGCTCTTCTTTTGAACAAAATAGTTTTTTGCAATGTTCAATAATACTTCAATGTTGTACATGACAAGATATGAAAAGGATTTGGACATTTTAAATTGAATCAAATAAAAACATAATATATATTTCAATGGTAATAGAAACTTACGGTAGAGTTTTGATTAGATTCACCTAGCTCATAGACTTCTCTATACCTGATGAATAGATTTTGATGAGTTTCCTTTTGATTGTGGAACTGGTGGACCAAGAACCGCCAACCTTCCATCTCTTAGAGGGCACAAGATGTGTGTGTTACCAGGAGCCACACAAACACTCTGAATTGGCACGTGGAGGGGAATGTCGAAGACTGGTTTTAATCTGAAAAAAAAATTTTAAAGAATAATTGTATTTTTACTAAAAAAAGACAACAGGATACTCTTATGACACCCTGTTTGTTGATAAATTCGATAGTCGATTCATGAAAACTTATTGTCTTATTTTTATTTCATTTATATACGAGGTGTGTTCAAAAAGTACCCGGAATTACTAATAATTAAATTTCGCGGGTCTGGAGTGTCTGATTGTCAAAATTTTTTTTTTATTGTGTTGGTATACATGCCCCTAAAGTATGATGAAATTTTCAGCTATATTCACTGTTTACTTGTGTGTGGTAGTCGCTAGGGTTCGACGTGTTTTTCTGAGCTCGGCGATTTTTACAATGGAAGAATTGAAAAGTCAAAGAATTTGTATTAAATTTTGCGTAAAAAATGAAATAAAGTGTTGCAAAGTGCAAAAATTCACCAGATATGGCTCCGTGTGACTTTTTCCTATTCCCAAAGTTGAAGAGACCCATGAAAGGACGGCGGTTTTCCTCGATTGAAGAAAATCGCTGAGAGTGCTCAAGGACATATCAAAAAGTGAATATCAAGGGTGCTTCGAAAATTGGAAAAAACGCTGGCATAAGTGTATTATATCTGGGGGGGACTACTTTGAAGGGAACCACATTAATGTAGACGAATAAATAAATATTTTTTTGAAAAAACGAAAATTCCGGGTACTTTTTGAACAGACCTCGTACATTGATTGCATCCTTGTACAAGTATACAATAATTAGTGCAATTTCTTACTATATAAATTCGATTTATATTTATAGCGTGGATATTGTAGATATTTGATTTAACACTTTCCACTCGGGAGTCCAACTGCTCGACGGTGCGCTGCGCTCTGTATATTATAGTGCTATACATATCTCTCAACTCGGATTTTTTTTTTGTATCGGATTTTTTTATAATGTGGTAATATTGCTTTTAAATATCGTTAGTATGATAATAAAACAAAAAATTCGAAATAAAATTAAAAAATATGATACAAACCATGTAATTGTTTAAAAAAATTGTTTTTACACAGATGTTTATAAAAATTAATTAATAAAAATTATATCAAATATATACTGAATATAAACTAAATAAAAAAATAATTAAAAAACAATATTCTTGGAGGTAGATGCGGTTATCGTGCCCGTATTAAGAACAACCCCAATAATACCATTATTTTTTCTATTACACGTATATATATACGTGTGTGTTTGTATATGTATGTATATTATGCATGTGTATAATACATTACATTGTATATATATATATATATATATATATATATATATATATATATGTAAATAATATATAACATGAAATTTTTGGTAACAATTATATCTAAAAAATAATGGTGTTTATGAGCAATTAAATTAATTTGTTCATACATATTTATGAAAATAATTATAAATTAATCGGTAAATGAACTTAATAGTGAATTAACTTCATAAGTATGAAAAAAATCACATGTTGTAAGTTTAGTTTGCGACGACACGATTTGCCGCCGAAGCGGCGGCATCCGAGTGGAACGGTAAAACGTATCATGCCGCCGGAGTGGCGGCATCCGAGCGCAACGGTAAAAAGACCATGCCGCCGGAGCGGCTGCATCCGAATCAAAAGGGTTAAATTTTCTTAAGATTTTTTATCAATAAATAAAATGAAATAAGCGAGTCATATGTATATGTAAAATATAATGCAAACAATTAAATATATGGAGCATATTATTTTTGGTATCAAAAATATAATACACAAGCACAATCTATCACGCACGAAATTTGAAGTAAACCTGAAGTTCTCCTTGTAAGACAAAATTATTGAAGTGGATAATATCAATAATCCTATATAAACATTGCGTTGATTCTTGAAAAAACTAACACGGTACGAAAGGAATATACCTAATGGTAGTCCTCTATTTGCCAGACCAAAATCAATTGTTTGTTCAATCAATTCAAAGGGGTCTCTTTAGATAGTTCATTTATCATATATAAATCAAATAAAATTACATAGAAGCACAGAAAGACTCAACACAGATTAAAAAAATGAACCCAATAATTTGTTGATTATTGCTGAAATAGTTTCTAAATAATTAGCCACAAAAAAGAAAAAAAAAACTATACATTTTGTAGAAAAAAAAATATCCAATTTTCAAACATCAAAAAGTGTTTATAATAATTAGAAATATTTCAAATAAAAATTGCGTTTATTGTTGATCGAATATCGAGTATTGAAACTACATAAAAATGAATTATTGCCCGATTCCCTAGTCTGGTTTTGAGGCCAATATACACAATTATTTCTTATATTTTGTATAAATTTTAAAAATTCAGCTGGTTAAAATTTGAAAAATGCTTGAATTATGTTAATTAGAAATAAACGATTTTATAAAAAAAAATTAATGACATGCAATTCGGTGGATAGATAGAGTAAATCTTTCATATTTCACGGTCTGTATTCTAGTCATTCACAAAACATCAAACATAATTGTATATATACATAATAATCGCTCACCCTTGTAATCGGCTCATTGTCAAGTCTCCGGCGTCGTCAACACAAACGACATTATCGCCAGCGGTTGCCAACCCGGTCACACGACCGGAAACTCGTTTAGAACCAACCCAGGTACCATTCACTGTGAACACATGCAAAGAACATCCGCAACGGTCCCGGGCAGAAAATACAGCGTGACCTTGGGCTGACATTTCCGTATACTCGATAATTATCGACCTTTCCAAAACCTACGAAGATTGTACAAGTGTTGATCAACACCGATTCCAAGAAGAAATTCAGATTAAACAGTAAAGATTTTTAAGTTTTACCTGAGGTAAAAAGCTTCTATGTGAATCAGGACTTCGTGGAATCTCACATCCTTTGGGTCTGAGAGTTCTGACATACCGTCCAGATCGCAAGGCATGCACATTGACGGTTCCATCCTCTGAACCGCTGATGGCAACGTCCAGTTCTCCATGTAAAGCAACGCAGGTCACTGGTGCATCATGACCACGTAGCACTCTGACAGGTGTCAGTAATGTTCCATCTGGATAAAAACAATATTATGAATTGATATGCTATTAACCTGATTAAAATGTCAAACTTACTAGAAGCGCCTCCCGCCCATGGTGTCACCTCCCATACAACACATGTGCAATCTTTTGAACCGCTTAACAAAATTCCTCCTCTTCTGTAACGAAGTTACAAAATGATATTAAATTATTTGACCAATGAAATAAATTATATTATTATTTTTACCTAGAATCAATTGCCAAACATGTGACGACATCCATGTGCCTGATAGATGTTTGTAATAATCTTCCACGTGCCACAGAATAGGCTCGGATGGAACCGTCCCATAGGCCTCCACAATATATGACTCGTCCGTCCAGACTAGCACAGAAAGTGCGAGAATCTGGAACGTAGGCTGGATGGAATGGTCCTGGTAAACGTTTCCTGGCTTTAGGTAGGTTTATGCTCGCATCTGGTTCAAACATGAAACCTCGCGGATTGCTCCTATTAAGAAAATCAAACATCCCAGTTAAATTATGGAAGGGCATATTTTTTTTCGGTACAGCCAAAATTTTGTAAATTATGATAATAGTTTTGTGCATTTTCCTCTATTACCTGTCAGCTGACTGCCAATTATGAGCGGCCAATACTCCCAATTTCGAAACACTGACTACACAATCTGGTCCAGCTTGTAGAAAAGATCTTGGAGGCGATCGCGGTGAACTCAAGTAAATCATGGGATCTTTTTCACTTGCTGCATCCGAGCAAGTGAAAAGAGTTGCCAAATTCAAGAATGTTGTCATGTCGGGCCTTCTTAGTTCTCCTCTAATCAATCTATTAAATCAAATATAGTGTAACGTATAATCACCAGATAGGCACAAAACTGTAAGAAAATATACGATTTTTATTAGCTAATAGTAATTACCTTTTTGCAGCCTCATCTTTCGACATCCTCTTGGGATGCGATTCCCGCATGAGTTGACTTGGCGTCTGTCCAAAATTATTAATCATCCCCTCGACGGCTTCTCGTTCTTTGGGGTTTTTAATAGCATCCAAATCTACTGCGCCTTCGTAACTGCAGTAATAGAAAACATTTAAGGCTTTAGCAGCCTTAGCTCCTTTCTGTTTGCAGCCGAAAATCAGGTCTATCCATTCATGGAGATGATTTGACACGTGTTCGCTTTCAAGAGCTCGCCTGGAAAAACAGAAGAAAAATATCTTCAAAGTGCTAAGTAATATATATTGATTTATGTAATGTATTAATTGTACCTATGAAGGGTTATAAAATCTTCAGCATCTCTGGCCCAAGGCGGTAAAACAACATCCCCGACTTTTTCCTTAGTTACTTGTAATCTACCCAGATCCAAATTATTAACATTCCTCAAAAATTCAGGAAAGTAATAAAATTCTGGTGTCAGTTCTTTGACATCGTTCGGATTGTCCATAAGGAGTTTCCACGTTTGCGGTATCGAGTGAAATTGCCGATCGGCGACATCAAATCTTCCACTTTGAAGTTCAATATGAAGAGATGTAAATGGTTCTACGCGAATTAGATAATGCAAAACTCCCGCGGAATTTGAATAATGAGTTCCATAATGAAATTTGCTGATTGTTCCGGTTGGATCCTCAAAGCTATCATATTTGGCGCGTACCTAGAAAAGAAACAAAACAATGGAAGAAATATCAATAACAAGGATAACGCAGAACTAAATTCAAATCAAAAATGAAATATTAAAAGTTGAGTAATAAATAGAATTTATTTTTTAGTTTTAGTTCTACGTCCAATTTCAAAATATTAGCCAGTGACATTAAATAAATGTATGAAATTATATATATTTATAATATTTAAAATAAATTGGTATAAATTTTCAATGAAATTGCCAGACAACATTAGTGACAACTTCAGTGTAGCTGTATAAATAAATAAATAAATAAATAAAATGTAATATGATAATTTACCATTCACAAGTAACTTCAACAAAGTATCAGAATTCAGTAAATCATAATTTAATACAGACTCTGTATTACAGAGTGTACAGTATCATAATAGATACATACTTGTATCCAGGGCCGGTCCTGCCTTGCATGCAATGCATGCAAAAAATGCGGGCGCAAGCCTTAGGGGGCGCCAATACGAGTTTCGAAAATTAAATTTATAATATAATATTTATATTTTTTTATATAAAATCTATAATTATTTATTTAAAATGTAGAATACTTAATAAATTATAATAAATAATTTAACTTAACTAGGGATGCGGAGATACAAAAAGCATATTTATTTTGCAATGTGATATCAGTAGAAACAATTAACCGATTAATAATTCTACAAATTAGCAATAACTCTGTTTATTGCTTAATCTACTTATTAAATTTTTCTTTGTTTGAAGTTACTGCGGAATCGAAAAAGAAATTATCTAGTGTTCAATCCCATAAGCGCAAACCTGCAAAAGATTAAATTAATTGTTGGGCATTATTGACGAAAAATTGCGAGCTGATTTAGTTCAATCGGAACTCGTTAAAAATATAAACAAATTATAAAAAATGGGGGGTCAGTGCTTAGAAAATGACTTGTTTATTCCGAGAAATTGAATTGTAACTTTTGCTTTTGTTGCAAATGTTTCGCATCTGTTGAACTTTGAATGTTGAAGACTTTTGTGGAACAAATATGAAAAATGGAAGCAAAATTTACTTTGGAACGAAAATCTTAAGGCTTGTTTTATACCTAGTGGTGTCCATACTCTAAATCCATACTCTAAATTTAATCATTCTTAACTATACAGAAATAATACATATCAAATATAATAAGTTTTTTTTTTCAATGTTGTTCAAGAAATGTGTAAATCCTTTGCATTTTTTACTGATTTTTGAACAATACTTCTAAAATACGTTACAAATTTAACTTTAAAACAACAAGCTGATACTCTGAATATGACGGCTCATGCGATATCAATAAGGAGAAGTTTACGACGCAATTTTGGATATTGTAAATGATGAAAAATTAAATTAAATTAAAATTTAAAAAATCCAACATGAAATACCAGTGTTATGTTTGAAAATTAAATGCTAGTTTTTTTTTAATATTAATAATGCACATACGTTAAAAATAATTGAAAATTTCAAAATACTTGATTATAATCAACCCCCGAATCGCCTCGATTTTCTAAATAAATTTAAAATCTATATATTTTATACGCGTTTAGATTATATTTAATTTTTTGTGCACTAAATCCAGAATAATTAAAAATTTATTTATTTATTTCACTTAATATTTTTGTTAAAGTTATAGAGTTTAAGAAATGCATTTCAGAAATAGTATTTATTATTCTGATATCAAGATCTTTATATCAAAATAAGAAATACTATTTCTGAAATGGATTTCTTAAATTCTATAACTTTAATCTAACAAAAATATTAATTCTTTTGCTATGGTAGTCGAACTTACACCCTTAACCAATTTACTACGTATTGAATATTACTAAAATGTAAAATTATGACAGGGATTGTTTTAATTATTGATATCGAAAATAATAAATAAATTTAAAATCAATATTTTTATACCCTTCTAGATTATATGTAATTTTTTGTGTACTAAATCCAGAATAATTAAAAATCAATTTTTAAAAAATATGTAAATATTTATATAATTTTAATGATAAAAAACAGTGGAAATTAATAGGGGGGGGGGGGCGCTAGAAAGAAAGTTGCATGCGGGCGCTAAGGACCCCAGGACCGGCCCTGCTTGTATCTCTAAAAACTTACCTCCGCTTCGTTTTTCGGATTAACCACACCAATAGGTTTCGACAGATCCCTAAAAGTGTTAGGATTTTCCAAATCCAGTTCCTCGCTGTGGTAATCCGTAAGTATCCATGGAAAAACGGGGTATTGAGATAAGTCGTTATATGTTCTGCCAGCTATCGTGTTCAAGTGCATTAGGTAATCGAAATTGGAAATTTCTCGCCTCTGCCATCGTTGTGTGAGACCAGAAGCGCGCAGCAATTCAGAGGGCGATCGACCGCTGCCATAAAGGATATTGGGGGGTTGCAGGCTCAATATTCGGGAAAATACCTTGTTCCGAGTCTAGGGAAGAAAGTGACACATGGGACTTGTGTTATTTATTCATAAAATCGTTATCGAAATCGAATATTTTATACAACGTAAAGGTGTAAAAACTTTTAGATAAATTGCAATATACAGGTATTATATTATACATAGTAGATGTGAATAATAAGTTTAAGATTTTTTATTAATTTGCATTGTATCACAAAGACAAATACAAACTAGAGGTGTATGGGATCGCCTTAAGAAAAATTGCTGGAACTCCCCGCGCCTTAATGAAATATTCGAGGAATATTAAATGTTTCCAAATAGATTATTATGATTATTTCAAGTGTTATAAGTAATGTTTAGAACTTTAGCTAAAATTAGAATTAAAATGCGACATATTTTTCGATATTCAAAAAATCGTCGAAAAAATATTGTCTCCACACATAAACATCCATTTTTTCTAAGGTATGCCAAAATGTTCAGAAACCTCTAAAACGTTAAGATATGCTACAATTTTCAATTTCGATTTACGGGCCATTACTATACTCAAGTAAGAAAAGATAGCCATATTATCAAATTTTAATCGGTATATACTATAAATGCTATAGCATCCACGTCAAGTATTACGATTCCATTTTACGCCCATGCTAGTCAATACCTAGATATCCAGTTATTCCATACCGTGACAGGTATAATAATTACACGTGAAGTTATATAAAAATTAAATTCAAAATAATTGATTTTAAAATTTGAATGCTATAGCATTCATGTCCTACTGCATCACTATGTAAAAGACTGATCTATCATTCACGTCTGTGAACATGTTGAACAACCTATTTTTATACTATTACCGTAGCAAAAAAATAATAAGTAATTCGTTTTTCTATTTTTATACTATTCATTATTACCTTAGTAGAGAAATTGAAAAAGTAGTTCGTTTGATCCAGCAGAAAGATTTCCAAGGCACTTCTACGCAAATTATACTTCCGCAAATGTATTTCTCTTAAAGAAGCCAAAGGCCATCTGTGGTCCTGCCTGGGTCTATCATCCCGAAGAGGACTTAAGTCGTGGAAAACTAAATGGGTAGTGGTCACATCAAATTTTCCACGAATTCTGCTCATTAAGGTAATTAATTCGCATTCTTGTGAAATGACAACTTTTTGCTTCACGTGTGCCTGGGCCTGAAATGCTGCCTACGCCTGAAGATTCTTCTTTTGATTGATCTGCCGCCAATCTGGATAATAAATAAAATTCATGATGTCAAAAAATTATTCTTGACAAATACTTTTAAATAAATTATATTAATTATAAATCATATCAAAAACTGCGTTTTTTTTCATATGACCTCATAGATTAATGTATATAAGTGATATTCTCAGTTTACAACAGCTTTGAAAATGCGTGTTAGTTTATTTTCAAGATATAAATCATTAAAGAATTTTCCGGTTATATGCCGGAAAAGGGCAATGAAAACCATATGTTATTGAACCTTATATCAAAGGTATTATAAATGTATGGGATGACTAATAGTCAAATCACACTAGGGATTAGTTGTCTATATGTTACATTTCATTCAGAATATCTCCTAGGGAATACTAGGCGGATAAAGAATATTTGACAAAGGATACGTATGACATATTTCATAGATCAGGAAGAAATATATAATGGATTCAATAGAAGTAAAACCATTAATTAACTCTCCCACAATTGTTCTAATGTTTTTATGAAAATTTTTGTTTGTTTAAAAAACGAGTGTTATAATGTTTTTAATCACTTTTGATAAAATAAATATCGAATTGCAATTCCTATGAAAAAGTCTATCACCAGTTACAATTTAGACAAGCGCGCAAAATTTTCTTATTTTTTTTAATAATTAGTGATCGAAAACCCGTTTGTGAAATATTTATAAAAACCATGAAAATGTATCAAAAAGAGTTGATAGTTAAAGATTTTCTTAGAATTTTTAAACATTATCATTTATTATACTAACTGTGCCTCCGCCGTCAACCTGGCCAACTCCTCCTCCTCAAGCAAAGGCCCTTCTTCATCTTCATCACCGTCTCTTCTTCTAACAACTGCTGGTGTGATTGGCAAAGAAAATTCTGGTTGTTTAACAGCAGTAATACCGGTGTTGTCTCTCAAACTTGCTGCAGAAGCATGATTGTCCACCGGCAAAGGTGATGGTTCGAGTTTTAGACGCATTCGGGAAGCATTTTCATGTTGGGATAGCTGATATAGAACAGTTTCTGATTTGCTGAAATAATAGAAAATACTATTAATTTATATATGATAAGTTACATTTATGTCTTACCAATACATATATTCAACTAGATTTATTTCTATCCTTTAACAAAGAGTAACAAAAAAAAAACTGGCAAAAACTACTAGGTTAGCATGACAATATATGTGAGTGTAGTAGATATGCAGTAAAATATATTTCTGCAATTTTAGATATTAGTTTAGATAATAGTTCGCCAAAAACCAGTGTAAATATAGAAAATTGTAACTTGTGGTTTACGGTCCTGAAATTATTCGAACTTAATCTAAAATCAAATAGGTTCATATTTTTTATATATATAAGAAAAATTGATACAAAGCTAAATGTGGGATATATTAAAAGTAAATGTGAGAAATAGTAAAAAATCAAGTTTTAATGATGGATTATTTATTTACATTTGGTACATTTTGATGACATGATATGAATTTTTCAATTAATTATGCTTTAATTATAGCTTCAGTCTGCAAACGCTCTACCACAGGAACCACGGTTTTAGGTTCGTTTCTGCTTACAACAGCATTGAAACCATTGATAGGATCTGCGTAATAGTTAACAGTACGGATAGCACCATCAGGTTCTACCAGTGAATAGCTTCCTTTAACAACATCTCCATCACGAGACTCCTCTTGGGTTTTCGAATCACCAGTCAAGCTATCCTGCACTTGGTAAGCGTAAGAGTATTGCGGATGTGGGTCTACGTAGTCATCAGACTCAACTGCTACTGGAGCAGACGCAACAACTGGTGCTGCAGCCACGACACGAGCTGTTTTTGACAGGAGCGACTGCAACTGGTGCAGCTGCGACGACAGGAGCAGGAGCCAAAACACGAGCAGCTTTGACTGGGGTTGCTGCTACAAGTGGGGCAGATGCTACCACTGGTGCAGAAGCCACGAAACGAGCAGCCAAAACTGGTTTGGCTACAGTTACTGGAGCGGCTACGAAACGTGAAACTGGCAGAATGGGTTGAGCCAAAGATTTGTAAGCAGCATTTACATAACTCGCCGTAGGTACACCAGCAACGTATGATGCATATCTGGCGAACAAAGGAACTCCAATAGGTCCAGGAACTGCGGCAAACTGCACAGCAGGTGCACCAACTGGTTGCGCATTGTTTACAGTTGGCTGGATAGTTTCAACGTCATTTTGAACACTTCTAGCTCCTGCCTCAGCTGCTGCAGCAGCAGCGCTGTTGGAGAATCTTTCAGTTTTAGCAGTTTGACGTTCAGTAGGTTTTCGTGGTTGATCGACAGCGTTTGGAGCATAAGCCACAAGTGGTGCAGCGGCAACAGGTTGGGCGATGAGTGGTGCAGCTATTCTAGCTCCGAAAAACTGAGTTTGAGGTAAGGCTGTATACTGAGCCGCATTTAATAGGACAGGCGCAGAAACCGCTGCGGGAACTACACCACAGTGCACGCTTATCGCAAGAGATGCGATGAAGACAAACTAAAAAATAAGTGTTATGATAATATAATGAGAAAGATACCAAAAGGTTACAAAAATTTCCAGATGCAACGAAAGATACAAAATATTTTTGTGTAATTTTCATTCACTTATTCATTTATAAATGTATTTCCATTTAAGTAACAAAACACCATATTATAAAACTACTTGTAAAACTATTCATCATCATATAAATCTAAATAAAATGTTCAAAAATCGTAAAATGATCTTTGTCAACTCACTTTGAAAGATTCCATTGTATGTAAAGAAGATGTCTGTGGACAAACGAAGATGGACTGATGTCAATTTGTTATCCTCCAGACTCTTTTATACTAGGTGCGCGTCCGCTGTCGCAACGGATAGCTGATCGTTTGTGGAATATCAACGAAAATCGAGACGAAATCACGAGGTTAAAGAAAAAATCAACAACATATCATTGCAATAAGATGCAAAACAGTATTCGGTATGTAATTCACAAAGTAAATCTTAAGAAGACTCTGCCATTGATTCAATGAATAACAAGTGTAATAAATAGTTCCTTATATAAAGAAAATTTAACAATATTTCGTTTGCGTGATGTTTACTTATTCGTGAATTTTTATATTTTTCTCTCGATTTGTTGTTTACTTATGTATAAATTAAATTGCTTCAAGGGATAATTCAAGTACACTAGCTTGTGTCATATTTTAATATATTCTTAAAAATAAAACCCAAAAATACATTTACCAGCAGCAAAATTTTACATACTTAAATTTTCGATTAATATGTATTACATTGGCTTGTAATAATAAATTGCAGTATTTTAGAATTTAAAAAAATTACGAAATGAAGTAAGTACCTACAAAATAAAAACACTAATTTTGCATATATTTGCGCCTTGGATATAAAGATTGGTTTTGCTTTCATCTGATATATATATCAGATGAAAGCAAAACCAATCTTTATATCCAAGGAGCAAATATATGCAAAATTAGTGTTTTTATTTTATCTATTTATTTAGATATATCTATAATTTATAAGATAGAATTAGTCTAATGCTCATAAAAAAAACAAAAAGAAAACGTAATGCATTTGCAGAATGTACGACGAATTTTAAAATAGTCGAATTCAGAGAAATTGCAATAAATTTAGAATGAGATTCACGAGAGTATTATAGAAACTTTCGTAGTAATACTAATTATATTGCAGTCAAATTGAATTTTTAGGTTGCTAATAGCAAATTGATTCTTGAAGAATTACGAAAAATTTTAATAGGTTAAGAAATTTATCCAGTGATCAACAGGATGTAGAGTTAGTATGTGAAAACTATCTGTCATTTCAAAGATATTAAAAATGGAGAGATGTATTTATTTTAACAATAAGATGCAAATGTGCATAGATTTGCTTCACAATTTTTTTTTTATTAGGAATTAATATATGAGAATTCTCAAAATAATATATGTCAAAAAGCACTTTTTGAATAAACTTTCTCATTTTTTTTTAAATATTATTCCTTGGTTGTTAAACTAATTGTTCATATATCGGGTGCAATTTTATAAAATATTAACAATTATGAGAGTTTCATTCCATTTTAAAACGTAACTCCAATTAGAATTTCCATAAAATGTATCCTTATTTTGCTTTTTGGCGGTTTTCAACTTTAAGGTTTAAAATTTTCAATTAAAATTTGAACAATTTTATATTACATAAATATAAATCAATGAATTTAAAAATCTATTAGTCATAGGTGTTAAAACCAAGATTATAAATATCCTGGTTGAGATTTTAGTCACGTCTACTAATGACCAAACGGTGTTGCGTTAGACATTGTGAGTTTCAGCAAGATTTGGCTTTGAAACATAAAAAATGCTGTCAATTTGTAATCGAGAGAAATCTAGGATATTCTAATGAACAACAATATATTATCAATATATTCAGTATAAAAATAAAAGTGCTAGTGAAGTTTAAAAACATAAGTTATAAATTACTCTTGACATTCTCAATAGACAATAACGTTATGAGAGTTACAAAAGAAAAGAGTAAATAATTTATAAAAACTAATGTTTGCTATAATTCAAACATCGGGAAAAATACTTCAAAATAAATTGGATATTTGAGTAATATTATACCTAAAATACATTATTCACAAACTACATAAGAAAAAAATGATAGAAACAAACGCTAATTAATCGTTAATTCAGAACATCAACTTGTGTACAAAGCCTGAAAGCTCAATATGCCTAAAATTTTATTTTGGCTTACAAGTGTATTTACATCATACTTTCCATATTTATATTCTGAGTCTATTAAATCTGGAAAAAGATTTCAAGCTCCTTCACAACACGCAAGTAAACGACTCCAAATTCCAAAACTACATTCAAAAGGATTTCTCTATAATGATATCAATCTTCTGTTATATGATAATGTAACTTTTCAAACATTTATGTAAGCTTTGTTTCTTGAAAGCTCACGTTGCTATCATCCATGTGATATTCTTTGAAATAAGTTTGTAAAATGTGTTCTGGAGAATGTGTCACTTCTCTTTTGAAGTAGGAATTTCATGCTTGAATTACAAAAATAAATATGTGAAAAGTTTTTGATATCTTTGCATGTTTTTAAAAATAATAATTTATTTAAATTAATCGCAAAAACTGCATATACTTATCAATATAAAAGAGACGAATACAATCTACTATAAAGACACAACTGGTATTTACAATATTTAACATGCTACTAAATTTTTTGAAAAAAAAACAGCTGCATGAAGAACAGACAGAATCAAAAACATTTTCCGAACAACTTAACATTTTTAATTCAAAAATCTGACATAAATATAAGACTGCTCTGGAAACTGATAATATAACATATTTTTCCCAAGACACTGAAGGTGCATTTGCGGTTTATAATATTTTTACATAAGGTCAGCCAAGGTAGCCCAAATAATAAATCTGCTGTATTGTTGTCATTTTTGGTAATGCTATGGAAGAGACAACAAATCTTATTTGTTGGATCTCATCATTCTGAGGTGCACTGAATTTTAATACAAAAGCGTTGGAGCATCGTCTTGTAACAAGTGCCATCAACATTGCTAAGAGTGATACGTGACAAACGTTGGTGCAAAATAAAAGCAGGGTAGAAATGGGATATAGAAAATAATAATTTTATTTTCTGGGCAGAGTAAATTTTTAATAAAAAAATTCAATTAATTATTTTATGATCTCTGCGTTTCACTATATCCTGAACTTTTCATCATTTCACAACCAAAATATTATTTGTAAATACAATGGAATGCAATTTTTACTTTCATACGCTATTTTCGGTTCTATTTATATTGAATATTTTTTTACATCTTTTCTTCTACAAAAAACTGTTGGATGCTCGTGATTACCTTATAGGGGGCGTCCATTAATCATGTGATTGACTTTTTGAGGATTATTGATAAGTATTGATATAGTTGATATATTTTTTGTTTTAAAAACAAATTATAGAAAATATAGCATAAATTAGGTTTTATAGTTAAAATTTTAGTTAGGAATTAATTTTAATTGGGAATCTTGCACAATGATAATTGACGTTTTGGGGATTTGAAATGTCTCTTTCTTCAGAAACTTTGGAAAAATAAAATTATAAAATTTCGCTCAAAAATTTGAAAAAACCATATATTGCTTTACATTAGAAAATTGTATTTTATATTATATATACCTGATGAGGCTTTTGAGTTGTAGTTGCATGTATATCAAAACAGTTTGTAAAAATGAAGAGTTTTAAGTAAGCAGTAAAATAATGTCATAAACAAGATTTGATATCAAGAAAATACACAACTAAATACAAAATAAATAAATATAAATACAAACAAAAATATAAAAACGTTTCTTAGTCCGTTACTGTTGCTTTAACGTCCTCTAGCTATAAAACCTTGCCCTACATCGTTTTACAAACAAAATGCTCAGCGCGTACTTTTTCGACAAAAAGTTAGTGAAATGTGTTTTCAGAAATTACATTTTATGTAATCTTACATAATAATTAAATCACCACACAATTAAAATGCCAAATTATATATTTAATAATTGAAGTAAAAATTATTTGTATATGTATCATAAAAAAAATATTAAAAAAAAATTCTGTATCATTTTCAAGTAATTTTAGATATAAATGTTTCCGTTAAACAATATTTTTTTCGGAAATTATTTATTGCGTTGTGATTTTATAACATTAGGAAATAACTCGCTACTAAGAATCTAGTTCTATTCTTTTCTCTAGATCAGCTCATCTCTTCTATGTTCAATCTGATTTTCTTAATCTTAATTATATTTGGTTATTGAAGTGTCAATAAAACTGTTTTAATAATGCATTCAATATATTTGTTCTTGTTATTGCACATAGATATAATATAATATATACAAATATATAATAAATATAAGTTCTAATTCCGTTAATGATCTTAGAAAGCATTAGAAATTTTTTTGTTATTTGCGAATCCACAGCAAACAAGGAATTAGTAGTGAGTATTATGTGAATTTGAGTCTATATCCATAGTGTCTCAAAATTGTAACCGTAAGAATATGATAGGAATTATAAAATACAGTCAAAATTCAAAGATGATAATGCTATAAATATCATGAATTATATAAATCAGGATAACTAAATGAGGTAACCATTTGACTTTCATCAAATGCTCTAATCTTAAAACTAAAACATAAGTGAAATCATTTATTGTTAATCGATTTGACCGTTATGAATTCAAAACGTACAAATCTGCAAAGAAAATCATTTAAATTCTGTCATCCTTTAATGCAGGTATTTTGATCGCGGTGCATACAGTTTTCCATATAAAGGAGGCGAAGTTCCATGAATAACTATCGGTCCTTTAAAATGAGCTGCAGGAGTTCTGCTAACAACAGCATTGAATCCGTTTATCTTATCAGCAGTGTAAGTCACTTTTCTTATAAGACCATCAGGATCAGCAATTGTGTAACTTCCACGAACAACACCGTTATGAAGAGACTCTTCTACCATCTTGGAATCGCCGGTTTGAGGATCATTTACCCCGTAAGCGTAGCGATATTCAGGATTTGGATCAAAATATTCCTGGCCATGTTGATGGTGAGCCGCTTGAAGCAAATGTGTGGTAGCAGAGGGTACTGAATGCAGAATATGAGGAGCACCAGCATGTACAACATTTGCTGAAGTACCAGTGTGAATTAGACTGGGGGATCCACTGTGAACCACATGCGTCGGCGTTGCAGCATGCACTAGATTAATTGGTGCTAGACGATGGGCTCCACTAATTGCATGAATTACTGCAGGTGAAGGTACTGCTGCATGTATGGCTGTGTGGTGAACAACAGGAGTTGCGTGGACTACAGGTGCAGCGTGATGGGTTGATGATTGAATAATTGATGATGCTTGATGTCCCAATGGTGAAGCATGATGTATAAAAGGCGATCCTTGATGAATTACTGGCTGTCCATGATGAATAATAGGAGATGCATGAATTCCAGGAGCACCTGGATGTACCACTGTAGCGTGATTTATCACAGGATTTGCATGATGAGCAGCGAGTGGATGAGCAATAACTGCACTGTGCAAGGCAGATCCTGGACCAGCCACATGTACTAGCCCTGGTCCATTATGAATAATATTTGGGCCTCCTTGACCAATATGTGTCAGGGCATTAGGCGTGCCTTGTATCAAATGCGGTTGAGCGTGTGCTAAATGTCCATGTGTTGAAATATGCCCCGGACCATTATGGACGGCTGCTGCATGATGAGCAGACGCTGCTTGATGCGCAGCTGATGCATGATGCTGATGCGTGGCAGCAGCTGCAGCGGCCGCTTGATGATGTGCTGCAGCGGCTGCATGGTGATGTGCAGCAGCAGCATTAGCTGCATGGTGATGTGCTGCAGCAGAAGATGTTGCATGAAGGACAGAAGGAGCATGGTGATGCACATGGGCGTGGCCATTGGGCATGCTAGTGAAACTAACAGGCCCTGTATTATGATGGTGATGTTGAGCCAGGCAACATGATGCAGCGAGTAAAATTGCTGCGATTCTAACCTGCAATGCAAACTCTTAGTATACATAATAGCAACCACTAATTTAACACCGGAAGAATTAATAATAATATTTTTTTTTAGTATTAATAAAAGTTTTCATATGCCATAATAATATTTACCCCAATCATTTTGCGTATATAATCCTAATGAATATTCCTTGACACTTGATGAAGGTGCACTGACTAAATTAATCTGCGAGCGATTGTTTATAAACGGTGAATTTTGTAAGAAAAAACGTATTTGAAAAAAACCGGAAAATGACCGAATCTACAATACAGATTAAAATCCCATGCCGTAGAACAGGACGCACAACTCACGTAGAAGTGGGAAGGTGAACAAAAAAGAAAGCACTTAACACGATTAGGAGCAATAATTAAGAGTTCACAACAAATGTCTAATATTTCATAAACTCATATTCATTATATCAAAAGTAAATAAATACAAATAAATAAAAAAATCATCAAAAATTAACAAAATAGTCAACAAACATTATTACGTATCAGTGTAGCATAAATTTAAGTGCAGAATAAGTAAATGTATAAGTGATCTTTACAAAGAAATTTTTGTTGTTTCTTATATAATAATAATAGGGTTATGATTTTTGCTTGCTATGTGAATTAAGCCAATTCTATTTCATTTAATAAAACATTTGAAGTAACAGTATAATTAATTGTTCCAAAAATTGATATATCTTTTATCGTTTAAATCACAGAATCTAGTGTGTGTGCGTGCTTATACATTTTGCATGTTTAATATTGAAATAAAAATTTTGAACCATGTTTTTGAAAAACTAATCAATTTATAATGCAGTTAGAATACCTGAAATTTATATTGTTCTGGTGCAAAAAATAAGAATGTAATTTATGTAAGTCTTAAATAATTCGCTTTGTATTTCATCAAAATATGTAAGTAAAGTAAACTCTACTTTTGGGAAAGCAGAACATTCAAAAATTATAGATGAACAAATGGAAAAAACATAAAAATGATATCTTTGATTATTTTTGATTGAAAGATATACAATCCCACAATAATGTAAACAAAATTCATAATTTTAACTAAATAATTTTTTCACTGATATGATTGCAATCGTTCAACTATATTAATTTTCAAATTATTTTTTTTTAATTATATTTACTAAAGTGTTAATTATAATTAAAATAAATTCTAATGCGTGAAAAAATTATTAATCGTTCTAAAACAAAAACAGCAGAAAAAATATAAATGTAATATAAGAAGAATAAATTACATTATTAATAAACTATGTAAAATGAAGAATGATTTTAGATCAATGACTTAATGTTGCAATAACTAATTTTATTTAATATTAAAAACAACACCTAATCTCAAGTTCAGAAAGTTAGCGAGCTTTCACAAAAAATCGTTAATTTCGCAAGAAATAAGCATAATGAAGAGCTTTTATTTCATCCATCATCGCATGTTAAATAAAATCATTTTTATCGAATCATTAACGGCTTATAAGAATTCTTATTTATATTTATATTCAAATTCAAATTATATTTAATTTTAATTTTATCAAAATTAAATCGCAAAATAATTTGAAAATTATATTGTTCTGCTGTACAAAATAATTTTTCAGTTACAATAACGGGCTAATAGAACATAATCCCAAGTAAAATTTATAAAAATTATATATCATGAGTGATTTAATTAACCACATTACCAAAGTTCAATTACTGAGTCATGGAATACTAATTTGAAATAAAATGTTAAAATCGTGATAAGGAACATGTATAATTATCGCATTAACCCAAATAAAATTAGAATAATCTAAATTTAACTGCGTTTAATCGTTTATTAATCGAATATGTATTTATTAAGGTTGTTTTTACACTTTCCCATAAAAAGAAAAAAGAAATAAAATCTATAATGTAAAGGAATTTTGAAAAAAATAATATTTATTCATAAATGGTATGAAACTATTTTGTTTCAGACTAAAAACCATTTGAATAGTATTTTTATTCAATTAAGAGTTCCGTAGATGCATAAAAATTAAGAAAACGGAAAACAATATCCTGCAAGTTATTCAGAAAATCGCTAATATACAATTAAACTTGTTAAAATATTTCTGCATAATTACGCATTTTTATAACAAAATAAAGGTCAAAACTACTTTGTATGTTAATTATCATAACCAGATATTGCGTAAATGAGTTTGACTTACAGTTTTTCTTTTCTTAATTAATGTTGAAATCATATCGTTGAACATAAACACTACAAACTTTTTACAATATTTTATATTTGTTCAGTTCACAAAAAGGAAGTTGATTCATGCTTTAATTTGTCTACGCACATGGCTGTCGAAAATGGAGCGGAAAAATTTCGTAAAACGATCATGTTTTGTAAATGATAAAAAGTTGATCACTATGAAGTAAAACTAATTAAGTACAGAAAAATTTTAGATAAACAATATTTTTAATTTGAAGCAGATTGTTTAATAGTCTTATTACCATCTACCAGGATGAGCTACATTTTTTAAATAATTATGGGTTTTATATTAGGCATGTTATTAGTTATTAGTAAGCCAAAGAATTTTGATTATTGGCGATTATTTTTTATAATTTTATAAATAGTTACAAACTATGTTTTCTGAAAGTTATAATT
This sequence comes from Ctenocephalides felis, assembly GCF_003426905.1. Lineage (NCBI taxonomy): Eukaryota > Metazoa > Arthropoda > Insecta > Siphonaptera > Pulicidae > Ctenocephalides > Ctenocephalides felis. Next base: position 42,309,801 of record NW_020539725.1, on the reverse strand, counting down.
TTTTAAATATATTGGGTTATTATAATTTTTTTATCAATTTTTTATTTTTAGAGCGTCAGAAGAAATGTAAACGATTTTTGTTAAAAATAATTGATAGTCTGTTCTCTAGGCTTAATAATAATGGAAATATGCAGAAAAATAGACATTAAATCCTTTAAATGTGTCAATATATAAACCACCTTTATATTTTAGTTTAAAAAGTAATTAAGTAAGTAGACGGAAAAACCTCCGTGTGATATAAAATTGGTTTAAAATATCAAACACCTTTTATATATAATTTTAATTGCAAGTACTTAGTATGATTGCCCTTCCATTTCTAGTTTTTTTATGATTTATTTTATTGATTAATTTATTTTTACCATTAAAAACTGTTACTACTATTACCTAACACGTGCAGCTTCGCCCATCTAATTTTAATAAAAATAATTGAATTAAATAAGTATAATAAATTAATTAAATTAAATAATATCATTTTCAGTGAAAAATATTCAAAGTTCATTTTGTGTCAAGAATTAATTCGCAGTTTTTAAAAATATGCTAGATTTATTTTATCCGCTATTATTATTGAAGAAATGACAATTTGGGTATTTAATAACAGAACTTAAAAGTTGCAAAAGTTAAGTAATAAGTGAATTAATGGAAAAGAAAAACAAAATCAAGAGAAAATTTCTTCAGAAAAAATATTGAATTTGTTTAATTTGAATTAATTTAAAATATGATATGGTTTTGTTTACAGTAGTATCGATATTCATTTTTATCTCAGTATCAATAATTGTAACATGATTAGTTTCATTAGCCAATTTAGAAGGACATATATGCTAATCCCATTCATGGTCAGTCAATCAATAAATTTAAAATTATCGCACCTAGTATTCAATTATAGTATTATTTAAATAATACATTCATAGTCTAATTACAGAAGGGACGATATCATTTGGTGAGTTATCTCCTAAATTCAGTGGTAGTCATACAAATACATAAACCATTATATTATTTTGTACGGATGTTCTTAATCGAATGAGCAAAAAAATATCTTCATATAAGTAATAAACAAATAAATTTCAATTATTTATTCTAAATAGTACAAAAATAATATTAAAATTTAATAACAAAACAGTCATATTAATACTTATATTTGGTTTTGCTTAGGGCTACTAATTTAATCATTATATACATTAAACAACATGAAATGTGCACTGACATCGCTAAAAATTGAAAACAAACATGAGAAATATCGAAATAGGGTTTTTCTGGGTGGACAAAAGGTCTGATATCTGAACACAATCCAATTATAAAAGATACAGTTGTTGTTGCTGCAAGCAAAATTCTTGAAATAAAAATTATGTAGATCCTTTTTTTATATGTAGTACACATCACATTGTTGTTAACATAAAAAATGAAATACAACAAATAAGAAACAAGACGATCGTCTGTATAAATTTGAATCAACAGGACGTTATCTGGATCAGCATTTTGGTAAAAATATTTGTGTCTCTACAATTGTGAAAAAGATATTTGCAAAAGGTATTTTAATGAGACTGTAAATAATTCATTTACCAATTTTAGCAATACCCTAGCGTATATGAATTCGAATAAAAATAGTGAATTAATTTTATTTCCAAATCATTTTTATATAATACTGATGTTGATTTGGTAGTAGAAACTAAATTCATATTTGCTTTTGGCACTCAGATGGTTTATATTGAAAAATATTAAAATATCGAAATAAGCAAAGAATACGGCTATATAGGTCAGCACAACACGACATTATGAATCCTATTGGCAATTTCCTATGATTAGTATGCTTCGTATACTGGCTTCCGTCAGCTAAATTTTGAAAATTTTGCAAAAAAATCTTAAATCTTCTTTTATGAGCACAAATATTTTCACATCCATTCTTCTAATGATGCAAAACAGGAGCAGCAACTTGAGCATCAGAAGGTGGTGCTCTTTGAACTACAGCATTGAAACCATTAACTGGATCTGCAGTGTACACCACTGTCCTGAGAAGACCATCAGCGTCCAATAATGAGTAGCTGCCTCTTACTACATCTCCATCCCTGCTCTCATGTTGAGATTTTGAGTCTCCAGTTAAGGAATCTCGGACATCATAGGCATATGTGTATTGAGGATGAGGATCTGAATCCGGGTCCACGGCTAGAGCAACCGGAGCAATTGCCGGAAGAACTCCGGCACCAGTCAGTCTCAGGGAGATTATGCAGAGAGCACAGGCAGTGAAGAAAATGAACTAAAATGGTAATGATTTATTATATATTTAATTATTGTGTTATTTACGATGTAGAAATTATATCACAAAAATATCAGAAATCAGATAAGATCAGAAATTTACACAAAAATATACAATAGTCTTATTGGCAGTATATGTGGTAAATCTATGATGAGCTAAGTGAGTACAAAAGGTAACATTTTTGGAGTATAGTGTTTGGATTTTAGAGGACAACGTATATTCCATTAAATATAATCGATTTTTTATCAATTTTCTGTTGCACATGTAATGTTCCGAATATATGACCACTAGTTTCAAGTTCATAGTAAATTCAGTGATCTTCATGCAAATAAAAGTTGGTTGGGTAAGTTGGTTGTGGAAGTTGGTGTTTGAGGTTGAGGTTGGCAAATTTAAATTATTATGAAGCCAAATTAGAGTTGTAAAAATACAATAGCTCAACAAATTGAGAGTCACCGACGGTACTAACCATTTTATTAAGTAACATTCTCATATAAAGTTTAGTAATACTTTATTAAGTAAATGAAATATGTTGTAACCTCTCTTGTTGCATGTCACGCTGCATTTACATCACACGATTGTGGCATTGAATTTAAATAAAAATTCTAATGTCAAATATATGATTATATCATTTTTTCCCAAACTTTCTAAAGTTTCGAATATGTAAGTTAATTATAATATAATGTTTTGTTAAAATGTGCTTAAAATTCCATTTATAATATAATATCATTAATTCATAACACGTAGAGTTTAATATTAATAATTTATTCCTTGTATAATTTATGCATTAAATTAACTGTTAATTGATTAAAATGCGTGCAACTTTCTCCCAACACTGTGTGATACGAAATTAAAATAGAGATGCAATGTTTGAGAAAATAAATAAATAAAGATGTAAATAATGAACTAAATAATTTAAATAAACAGTTGAACTTACTTATAACCTTCAAAAAAAATTACGACCAAAAATTTAATAAAAAATTTAATGGTTTTATCACTGAATTAAAATATTGTAAGATAATGAATAATATTTTTAGTCAAGATTAGATAAAATGTGATTGTATTTTTCTTTCTTTCATATAATTTATATACAATAGGAAAAGTATTTTTATTTCTCAGAACCAATTATAATGATACAAGTTGAAATATCAGAAATGCCGGCGGTGAAAGGAAATGCTATGGAAGCCCTTTAGTCGAAGGACATCTGGACGAAGAAACGAGCGGAAAAAAGGTCAAGCTCTTCAAATCAGTTATTTAGATATGTTAATTATTCCGATGATCAATTTAAATGAGGCGATTATAAATCCGTGATCTCATCATATCAGGAACACGAGCATAAGAAATAAATATTGGTGATAAAACTATTTTTATTGTCAGCTATTTAAAAGAATAAAGTAAAATGTAACAACATGTGAATGGTGTGATGCTGCACACCAGCACTAAGATTGAAGAACATCAACTTAGCAGAACTATAGAATTATATAAAAATTTCTATTATTTAATAAAATAAAAAGGCTTTTGGATGATGAAACAAAGAGAAAACATCATATATGATTCGAAAAATACAAAAACATTTAAAAAAAGGCGACTTAGCAAATATTAAATTGGCTTTCTAATTGGATCCACTAATTCTGATTAACATGATTAATTGGGAGAGAAATATCCCTAAACCGTTATATAATATTGATTCTTGATTAGACATTACATAAATTACGAAAGATTAGTGAAATAATTAATTACCAACGCCATGAGCTTTAAGAAAATTAAGAAAAATGTGATCATTAAAAGGAAAATAATTATAATTACCCTCTTCTCTACATACACAAATCCGAGAGAATAAAAAATTAAGGTGTAATAGAATCATGTTATGAGACAAAAGATATTTTTAAATTTAATTTATTATTAATTGTTGTAATAAAATATCCTTTGATTTATTTATTGAATTTACTTACTACAAATTACAAAAATGTGCTAAGCTGCCATTATATTAATATAAAATCAAATAAAATTTGTATTATGAATTGATTAAAGTCAATTTAAATTAATATAGGATTGATATGGATAAAATCTAGTTTTTAATAATTTAATAAAATAAAAAGGTTTACAGGTGGTAAAAAATTGTACATGGTTCGCCAAATTAAAAAATATATTAAAAGAAATGCGACTTGGCTAATATTAAATTTGCTTGCTAATTTGATTTACAGTCTTTAATCAACGTGATCAATTGGCAGAGAGATGAATATCCATAAACCCTTGAAATAATATTGATTTTTCATTAGACATTACATAAATTACGAAAAATTTGTTAAATAATTATTTGCCAAACCAATGAGTCAGAAAGCTAAGAAAAATGTGATCATTGAAAGAAAAATAATCATAGTCACCTTCTTTTCTACCAATAAATTATGATTTATGCATTATGAATAGATATTTTTTTTACCAATCATAAAAAGATTAATGGAATCTACTATCTCTATCTACTATATTTTCACTTCACTTTCTTTCAAAATTATAATATTTTTGGGAAAAATATACTGCCAATATTTGACTTTATTGACTCTAAATAATAAAATTAATAAAAATTTCTATCAGTGATATTATATCATAAAAAGAAAAAAAATCACTATCACTTACTTTTTGTGTCGCCATTTCTTTCTTTTATCAAAAACACACTGAAAACCAACACAAAACCCAGGTCGTTAGCACAAAGTTGAATCAAATCGAACACGTCAGTCGTTTGTGAAGAATCGTCTTTGCGATCGCCAACTTATACTTTTGTGATTTCGCGCGAATCGTCCACGGGTAGGGATGCGCCTCGTGTGCCATCCGTGCCCGGAATGTCAAAATCGAAAAGAAATTAAATGCACTGCCAAAATAAAAACCGAATTGACCAACGAAAAATTAAATTGAGGCATCGATCGTGTACAGAATGGTTAAAGTTGGAACAAATCAGTTAATACGACTTGCTTTGGTTCTACTTTTGGGACGTCAGAACGCAGTTGTACGTGAATGAGAGCAGAGAAGAACTTTCGCTTTCGTTTCGCAGAAGACGTATGTAGTCTTCAGGTCGCGACGGTTGAATGTTGTGATATAATAGTGATATTTGCTGTTATTCAATTTTCATGGTACAATGCAGATGCCTTTAAAAGTGATAAAAATGTAATTAACCTACAACGTAATTGTTGGAATCAGTTCGTTGGAACATTTTCTTTGCGTTAGATGCTTGGAAAATAATACATCATTTGTTAATACAATTATAAATGAAATTTCATAAAAAAGTACTTACAAAAATCAACAAGAGAATATACATAATTCTAAAACAAATAAACATTAACTAAAATAAAATAGACTAAGATTCTGGTGTCCCAGAACTGAGCGTCAAACCGAAGTGACTGCAACAAACATAAAAAATAACGCAGAAATTTTTAATTTCACTCACAATCAGTATAAAGTTAACAAGTATTGTACCATCTTGCAATCCTGATTAAATGCGCAAATTCCGAATTGAACTTGCCAAAGCACTTCATCATATTTTTTTCAGAGTACGGCCTTTCAAAGTCATCAATTTTAGAAATTTTAATTCCAAAATTCAAAGACTTAATTTTGAGTCACTTGGAGAAATTATGCCCTTATTTTTGACAGTGGTTCCAGAATTGTTATTCACGGTTACGATTCCTAAATTTAAATGAACAAAAACAATCAAATTTAACCACAATAACCAAATAGTGGTAACAGTTTGACCATCAAGGTTGTACTTAAAAGCTCACAACTTGCAAGCTCTTTCTGGATAAAAAGATAATAGTTATAATCAACATTGTCACTCCGTTTCGTCCTGACTAATGTCAAAATTCAGCAGTTCTGCCTTTATTAAATTACTTGTTGATAAGGTCAAATAAAATATATTATTTTGTTTGAGTAATTTCTAACCATATTAGCATACTTCAGAAAAGATGGGCGTATGCATTAATGTACGTAAATACAGTTTTCTGATACATTTTGGTAGAGCAGATCAGCCGATTTAAATCGACTACTGCTTTATATTATTTTTAACAGTCAACTTATTGGCTCATAATTTCTTTTAATTCTGATCCAACCATTATCAAGTTACATATATAATTGGACTCTCAAAAATTAGCGTTAGACATATTCGTATCAGATTGTCTTTCAGATTTTAGCTTTAGCTATATCCATTATTACTTAGAAATATGGATCTAAAATCTGTTTTCAAGAAAAAATAGCTTTTCTCGAGCATTTTTATATGTAATTGAATAACATATTAGGAAAATTCTAATAATGCAATAATGAAAATGTAGATAGGTTAACCATTGGATTACAATCCAAAACCTGATGTGGAAGAAAATTTCAAATACAGCAGCTTATAGAACATTCTGATTGGTGCTGAATACAATTATAAAAAAACTATTAGCTTTCTTCAATAGGTCTAATATATGCGAAATTAATATAATGAATACTAATATATGAAATATTAATTTCAAAATTATTCATATCTGCTCTCGCCAATCGATTGTTTTACTAGTAATACAATGTGTTTAATTTGACCTTCAAAATGCCAATACTTTATCATACATTAAAATTTTCATACTAAATTTATATTACAAATATTTCTTAATATGTTTGAATAGACTTCAAATTTCTCAAAAATAAAAGAATCATAATTGTTAATAAAGAGAGAAGCATCGTCGCTATTCTTTAAAGCTCAACGCCACTTCTAATTTCTACCTTAGATAGGTTCATTAGATAGTTCAATATCGATTCTAGCCAAACAGTTTGAACTTTACTAATGATATTTTCAATTTTATCTCAAAAATGCAAATACAATATTTTAGTTTGTACTTACATTTTAAATATTTCCCAAAATACATTAATGAACATGACCTTTCTCAAAAAAAAATCGTATAAGAGGAAAGTGCCTACCAACAAGTTTCCTTAAAACCCAATGTCACACACTTCTAATTCCTGCTTTAGATAGGTTTAGTGTTAAATATCGATTGGGTTATGTTGTCGTTTTCATACAATTCGGTTTATTTCGAAGAAGAAGCTCCGTTCGCCTTACAACTGATGCGGGATTACATGTGGAGTGATGTAATCCATATGGATTACCTAGTATAGTAGTTTCCCGTGGAACCGGATCGTGTCTGCTCTGAGGTCTTTGTGCAAATGTCGTGCTGATCGCATGCTGAACCTCACACAACGACATTTGCTTGTACCAGAATGTTCAACTAGTTGTCATATTGTATTAACCCATATTACACGGTAATGCTATTGATAACATCACGAATCGATAACTTATGCATGCGCTTACTTTAATTTGTAAACCATGCATAATACTTTTAAATCTTAAATAAAGATTAAAATGTGTATACCATACATTTTAAACGCTTCGCTAAATTGCGATAATATAGAGCTCAGAAATCCATAATATGCAACTTTTCTGCCAATGAAATAGAGTAAAAAAAGAATCACATCGTTTTGAATGAAACACATGATTTTAAAATATGTCTCAGAGTATACAAAGCATTAGATTGAGATAAAAATAGAAAAACTATGATTTGAAAAATTTTACTGAATTTGAAAAAATATATTAGGTTGTCAAATATCTCCCTTCCGCTTTTTTGCTCTTGGTTTATAATACAAAAAGGCGAAAGGGAGATATTTGACAACCTATTATATTTGTCTCATTAATTAATTGCATTAGCAACTCTAGAAATTTACAGTGAAAGCTACAGATATTAAAAAAACCTGGAACATTTTGTTTCAATATAATTGAATCATTTAGCACATGGATAATTGTTTAAATTATATTGCTAGAACTAATTTAAGGGAAATTTTCAAAAAATCGAATTTTCAATTTTTCCATATTTCGATAGGCTATACCTTTAAAAATAACATACCAAAATTTTAAATCGATATCTTGAATAGTTTTTGAGTCACAGCCATTTAAAGAGTATATATATAGTATATAGTATAACGATTATTTAATCTTTAAACGCGTTTTTCTCGAAACAGCATTTTCTGAATTTGCTGCAGCGATTACTCAAAAGCAAATGATCCGATTACTATCATTTTTTTTACATGTTCTATATATAGTTCTCCGTAAAATGAACTATCAATTTTTTGATCGGATCAAAAATCGAATTTTGACGGTCCAAAAAAACGACCAAGATTTTGGGTTTTTTTAAAAAATGCCGTCATTGTGTCAATTTTTGATTTTTTTCTTTATCGTAGTTCATTTTACAGACAATATTATCTAGTTTAACCAGATTTTTTTTTTTTAATTTCATCCACGTAGAAGGCCGGAATCACTGCAGCAGTGAAAGGCCTTTTTTTGTCGCGCCGTTGGAGATCGACGATAACATAAAAAATATTTATTTTTTTTCTTCAAAAATACATATTACTATGTATTCTTAAAACATGTATAAATATATTCCTAAAATTTTGAAATGATTGATATTTGATTGATAAAGTAAAAAGTTTTCTAGAGAATTTGAGTCTATATATATATATATATATATATATATATATAAACCTATTTTCCAGATATTTTTAAGAATAGAATCCACATAATTGCTATGTACAAAATTTTCATAATTGAAGTTTTCTGTACTATACTATATAGTATATACTATATTTTTTTAAAAGATTCAAAGCTCCTCCTCTTGTCGTTGGCCTCCATATCTAATTTATCGTAATTATAGAATGTAGGTGTAAAACAGTTGTAATCAGACTATAAATATAAAAGTTTCAATATTTAACCATTTTTAGCTAATTGATTAAATTTAGATCGTATTCGATGATGAATACATGAATTCAAACTTTAAAAAGTTTCTTTTATTATCATTGCTAATCAAATATTTAGCTAAATCACGAATATGGCTCCCTTACAAAAGTGTAAAGAAAGAATTACTCAATTGACACTATATATAAATTCATCTTTATCTGTAATAATAAATGGAACTAGTTGTAATAAAAAAAATCCATTATATATCTTTTCCTAAACAAAAGTAGAATCAAATTTATTCTATTCCTCACTTAGGTTAATGCCTTTGCAAAATCACTTTACATATGTGAATTTTAACACTTAGATAATTTATGTGATAAAAAATTTGAATACTTGCAAGGTGTACTTGATAAATTGCATATAATTTGCATTAATTTAAAGAAGTGAACAAAAGAAACATTATGAAACAAAAGGGGAAAGCAGGATTGCACCAGATAATACTAGGCTATACAAAGTCTCGAAATTATTCAAATTATAGATCATTCTTTAATTTTTTAGAACTAATTTAGATTCTACTTTTAGTTTTAAGTTATAATTAAAACTAATTTTAGATAGGAAACTAAATTATAAAGCATTAAATTATTAAAGTGGAACTAATTTTAGGTAGGTAACATTCCTAACGGTGGTTTAAATAATTGAATATCAAATATAGAAATTATCCAATAAGTTCAATATTTAACCTATATAAAGTATAAGAAGTGTCAGTGTGTGATTTGTTCTCGGTTATACCAGTGAAGATATATGAATTATTTACATAAAGTTGAAAAATAAAAATATGTAGTGCCTATGAAATATGTTCAACAATACCAATAACAAATATAGGTAAAAAACGCTTGAGAAGTAGAATAAATCGAATCGCTAATCTTCGACATCATCGAATTTGGAATGATTGATCAGTGTATAAAAATGACTTCAGCTGATTAAGTTTAATTGATTAACTTAAAGTTTTCATTAAGTTTACCTAATTTTAATTATAACTCAAAACAAAATGTAACTGTAAAAATAAAATCCAAGATTTAATATTGAATTCAAACTCAGTAATGGTATTGAAATGAAAGTTGTTCACAAAATGCATATTCATAAATATGTGATTATAGGTTGATAAACGTATAAATTCCAAAGAACGGAGGCTCTTTTCGCATTTCTTCTCCTTGTTTGGCTGAATAAATTGTAGATAATTCATCTATCGATTACACAATAGAGAAATAAAAATATATATGTATACGCTAAGAATTTTTAATAAAATCATTGAACGCACGACATCAAGTAAAATAGATAATATAAAGATTTTAGCACAAATAAGGGAAATTGCTGCAACTTCCCGTACCGAAAACTAAATTATAAAAAAAACTTGGCAAAACTTTGAAAAAATTAGATTTTTGAGAAATTTTGAATTTTTTGAAAGAATTTGACTTTTTTGAAAAATTTGATTTTTTCATATTTTGATTTTTTTTTGTATTTCGATTTTTTTTTAAATTTTGAACATTCTTTAAAGCAATCACGCTACATAGCTGATTTGGAGTCGATATATCGAAGCGCGTAAGTGCCGCGTAGTCATCTAGCGTGTGAACATTGGTACGGAACCCATATAAATGTACATAAAATTTGTAACGTGTGAACATTGGTACGGAACCCATATAAATGTACATAAAATTTGTACTTATTATTATAATCATTACAAAATATCTAATAATACGATGTATATATGTCTAATTTTCATTTTTGACGGCCAAATGACGTTATTTTTTACTTTTTTTATTGGACCTCCGAAGACGCTGGACCTGCCTTTATAAAAATTTTACCAATAAAATGTTTTTTGAATTATTTAAATCGGATGCTCCATTATCTCAAAAACTAAAATACCATCATTGGCACTTTTTCCCCCGTATCAAAAAACGGCTAGACCTGCCTTTGCGAAAGACTAACTGCTCTTTCCAACGGTTTTTAAAATTTCCAAAGCTCGACGAACTTTGGTTCACATATACTCACTCATAAATTGTCTTTTCAATTTTAATCTTAAGCTATACAGAAATGTCGAGAAAACCTAAAACTAGCAAGTTGGATTTTCTGTAAAAAGCTAACTAACTAATTGTTATTATGTTGAAATGTTAATAATACTTATAATACGAAACTTATAATACAACCAATACGAAATTTTTTAAAAAGTTATATAGAGGTGTAAAGAATCCAATATAATTGAAAGTTATTATATGACATTTATAAAATAAATTTATTAGAGGTACGCATTATTAACTGAGAGAGGAAACTTGCGAATATGTCTCCACATATGTGAACAGGAAGCGGATATTCTGTACTGCACGTATAACAATTAAGACGTGCTTTAATTAATTGCATGAAAATACACGATTACAAAATGTGTTTGAACATATTGCAACACCTGCTACAAATTGTAAGTCTAGTTGCCACATATAGCTTTCAGAAAAATAATCGATTTAAACAGATGCCTAAAATTGAACTCACGGGGATCTAATTTTTTTGGGGATCAGTTATTAGTATCAGAAAAATTTAGTTTGTTTTATCTATATTTTTATGCAGATAAATTGATTGCAGATTATTATTGAGATAAATTGATGACGAGGACAACAATACTTTGACGTGAAAGGTGACAACGATCAATCAAACCAATTAAAATTAAAAAAAAAGAGAGTAATAAAAAATTTGATAAAGATAGCAATGAAAATTTCGAAGGTAGTTAAAAAATAAGTATGATATATGTAATAAAATATCCAACCTAGTGGGAATCACATATAAAAAGCTAGCGACCTATAATAAGTGTTTATTTTTGTATAAAAGTGCAAATTAATATATGGATAAATATTGTATGTACTCTTCGTATTTACTGTAAATAAAAACTCATCAATAATATCTGTCTTGTGAATGACAAAAATATATTAATTTTCAATAATTAATTTTAAATTGTTTCAAACTGTTCGATAATTAATATTAAATACTAATGAGTATTTCTTTCGGAGATCAGTTCAGTTGGAAAAATCTAGCAAACAACCTAAAGCGCAAATATGTCATTAATGAAAAAATAACAAATTATTGTTTAATAAACTAATTGTTTTCCTTAATTTTAAAAGAAATCTTAGAAAAATATGGTACTAGAAGTAAAATATTAAAAATGATCGAGAAATTATGAAGATGTAGCAAGTGCGTAAAATTTTTGCCCATGGTGTTTATCTACTCCAAAAATTCCTATTTAGCAAATATTTATGTTTTCTCGGCATTTCAAGTTATTCGGAACCGCTCGACACCAACATTAGAAAAAGTATGTGTGTGTCTGAGCTTTTGACAAAGAAGTTTTTTTTAATTTTTTTTAGAATATTTTGATGAAACTTGAATGATGTTCAATTCTAAACTCCTATTTGCTATGTGTTTTCGACATGTCAAGTCATTCTGAATCGCTTGACACCACGTTAGAAAAACTATGTGTGTGTCTGAGCTCTTGATAAACAACTTTTTTAAAAAATTTTTTAGAAGATTTGGATAAAACTTGAATGATATTAAAGTTTCTGGTGTGACCTACCTAAAATATTGCGAACCTACAAAAAGTGGTTGAAATTTATAAAAATATCAGAGCTTGGAATAATTTGCACAATTTTGAAAGTTGCTAAATCACAACTGTTTGTGATTCACACAATTCTTATTAAGTCGATTATTTACAAATCTTAGGATTGCAACTTGCCTGAAGGCACTAACGCCTAGTTTTTCTAGATGTTGACTCTAATCTTTGATATTTGTTAATAAGAACTATAGTAATGTGTAAAAAATTAAATATATTTAACATTTAAATATATTTATCCCTGCATGATATGCGACCACAAATACTCACAAAAATAATAATTGCTCGATAACAGAGCGCAAAATATATTCAAATGCATGTACATGAAATGAATCAAATATAAATATTTTTGTATTATAACCATATCAAAGAAGTTAATAATACACAAATATTATTTAAATTTCACATACTGTCAAAAATCAATCGAATTTTCTATAATTTTCATGAACTAGTATGAGCACATAAATCTTTCGGATATAATAAATGTCTCATATAATGACTTTACATGAATAACGGCTGTATGGAAAACAAAATCTTAGAAAGTATATATAAAATTGATGTGACTATTTATAAAAATATTATATAGATCAATAGAAAAACAACTTCTCAAACTTGAAGGAGACAAAGTTCTAAAAACTCTACTACTCATTTCAAACCGATGCGATATAGGAGCCTTCTAGAAGAAAAGTGAAAAATTATTTTATGTTGATTTAATAATTGTTCACAATAAAATAAATCATTTTATTAACAATCAAATGACGCGGTAAATTTACACGGTTTCCAATAATTTTATGAATGTTTACTTGTATTAAATGGGTTATTGCTAACATTATTAGGAGCTCCCACAATTATGCAACATGCTAATATAATTATAAATTTATTACATTAAAAACAGTTTCAAAAAAATGCGACCGTAAGCACTCTGGGCTAATTAAATTATATTCTATTTGAAAGCTATTCTCATTTTATTAATTTGTGCCAAGTGCATAATTGTGCAATATTTTTGATAACTATCAGTAAATAAATATATAATTGTCAGTAATAAACAGTCTAAAATTAGATTGACGTTTCCAGATCTTTTTTAAATTTGAACAATAGCTATAGTAAAACATTTTTAATGATCACAAGTGCCTAACTCAATATTTAATAAAACTCTCTTTACCATAGTTGAACAACCTTTTCTTGACAACGTTTTCAAATTGCGATTGATATGCACGAATAAACCATTATCAAATTATTTTACACACTAGGTGTGTATTTTAGGGTCCAGTATTATTGGCAACGTTAGTATATAAAACGAAGCCAAAAATAAGAAAATGCATAAGTTGATACGATTAACATACGAAATGTTATACCAAAAAGATAAGGTATACGTAGTGCTAGATTTTTCATCACTGAAATATTAAGAAAAAATTCATAAAATTTTAATGATTTTGCAAAAAAGTACAAAATTGTTCAACGTTTTTTTTATTATATATCAAAATTTAATTTTATATTTTCATAGGTATTATATAGTTGTGTAAAAATTATTATATCAATTTTTTTTTCTCACTTTGTTAAATGAAAATTAAATTTGTTATAAAATACTATAACCAAAATAGATTAATATTTGAATTTTTTTCATAGAAATTGGCTACATGGATCGCAATCTTGGCAATGATATTTGTAAATGAATGCAATGCCTATGTGATTTTTTCGAACATGCCGCCAAATCAGGCGTCGCCATGGTCCAGACGATCTCAGTTTATTCATGATCTCAGTCAGGTTAGTACATCATCATACAAAAAAATCTAAACACAGGTACTTATGACGACCTAGCATTTTATTATTGTAGACAACGACAATGATTCGATAAACAGTAGTTATATCCTAATATACGAAGTGGTTTTTTGTACATACACTTAAAGAATTTCGAGTACATATAGTAGTATGGACTATTATGATTTTCAAGATCTAATGTAATTTAAATATAGCTTTAAAAATATTATGAATGCAAAAATATTTTTACTTCTTCATATATACGTTTCGACACTTGTATCATCATTCAGTAATTCAAACCAGGAAAAAACAAAAACGCAGAATTGAATCTGGAATAAAACTAATGAAAACAATATCGTTTATTAATTTGTTAATTAATTTGTAATATTTTGAATAATTATATAATGATTCGATTTTTGTTGAGAAATATAGATATGAATAGCATCAAATAAACCTTGTGTACAATAGTATGCAAAGATGTTATTGATTTAATCATTTTCTATCTAATTATGTAAGACTTATATTTCAATAAGCAAAATAATTTAAAATATTTTGAATGCGGACACTGTGAACGAACAAGCGTTGAAGGTATAATAAATTTGCATAACGGGGAAACGTCAAAAATTAATTACATTTGTTATTATACACTTTCCTTAACTAAGAAGAATTTTTTTTCTAATTAATTACAGATTCAAAGCGATTACAATGACGGATCCCCCGAATACAATTTCTCCTACGACGTGGAAGACACTGATGGCACAGGCGATTCGAAATGGCAGACAGAAACGAGCGATGCTTCAGGTAATAATATTTGAATTAATTAATTATATTTAATAAGATAATTAAATATAAGATTTAAAAAAATCATGACAGCATTTCTATCAATTTAGTGGATGTTTGTAGTTTCTTATTGCAAACCCACACTTGGAAAGAAAACTTGCAAACTAACTTTCTGCACAATAATGCTTTTGGTAGGTAACACAAGAAGTCAAAGATGAAAAATTTTTAAATCCAATCGATTTGTTAAAATTTAAGTCATTCACAGATCAATCATTTATTATCTTAATTACATATAATGATCCGTAAAATTCCGTTTAATCAGCAATGATTGAAAGGGATTACGCAAAGTACTCACAAATTAGATTATTAATGATGATTTAGATTGGATTAATAAACATTAATTCGTGTAATTATTATATAGATACCTTAATTTCCAATTTATTAATATTCCAAACCTTCCATTAATTCAACCTTCATTTACACTTGCAATAATAATTTGCAGTCCAATATTATATGAAATGTCTAGACATAATAACTAATTACCAGATTAATGGCCGTTTTTTGTGAAGTACACCTAAATTAACGAATTAAATCACTGGAATTTTTATTGTTATTGACTTTTCACTCGTATATTTACAAAAATAACTTTAAATAATCAGTATTTTATACCTTGTTGAATCATTTGTAATTTTATCAAAAAAAAAACTAAGGATGAATTGATTCTTAATGAGCAGAAAATTAATTATACAAGTAAACAGTAACAGAAGGCATCAAAACGATGTTCAATTATCTAAAGTGAAAAAAATAATTAGAATTAAATTTTGAAATATTAAAAAATATCAGTCTTGATTAAAATTAACGCCAATATTTATTATTATCAATATCGTTAAAAAAAAATTGAAATTTCACTATTACATCTTGAAAATAAGTTACTTCTATGGGCGTATCAATTACCATTTTATCAAAGCGAATCCATTTATTATTTTAAAACTTCATATTAAATTTCATATTTGTCTTCATTAATTTGTTCAATACTCTTAAAATTTTATCGAGACAAATGCTGAAATTTAATTTTTGCATTAAATTTTTTTGAATTAGACAAGAATTTCAAATCTTTCTAATGTTGCAGGAAAATAATTATAACAAGCCAATAGACAAATACCAGAATCATATTAATAAAGAACAATAGTGATAAAATATTCAAGGGATTATAAAAATAGGTCTAAATCCAATTTTATTTAACTTAAATTTTATATTATGACCATACCATCCATCTCACCATCAATATGTACCTGTTTCATCTGATACGTTCGATGAATATTAGTGTAAAACAATAGTTCTAAAAATTTATTAGTAATCATAGTTATAAAATTTTATTAATAATAATACTATATATGACTATATATCAACATCTGATTCCAATAATAAATTAACTGAATATAGTTTCTATTTTATTTTTCTAAGCTTCAACTAATAATTAGTATTCTAAAGTAGTGCTGTTTGGGAGTGTTATCAATTCGACACAGTGAAAGATAAATTTTAATTCCCAAGTATTTTTTATCATTAGGTATGATTAGTGGAGCTTATTCCTTATTGGAGCCTGATGGTCAAACAATGAGAACTGTACGCTACACTGCCCACCCTGTAGATGGTTTCAGAGCTGTTGTTTCGAGAGAAAATACTGGGACTAATAATGGCTTAGTGGCTGCAAATGTAGCTGCCTTGAGAAGAGCAAATAACTGGAGATTCAGACACAATTAGAAAAAAAATCAGGTTAATTCCGAAATTAGTAATACCTACAATGGTAAATGAAACATATTCAACTTATCACAAACATTTCTCTGATCGGCTATGAAAGATGTTAAACCCACATTCACCCATTTCAATTTTATTTTTTATTATCAACCTATTAGTAAATTTTATAATATATAAAGTTAAATGAATATTCATAAATTATTTAGTTGATTTCATAATTCATGATGATTTGTATTTAAATTGACAGTATCAAAATTTCTTACTAATTTCAATCAATATTTAAACTTCTCATATGTAGATTTCAAATACAAACAAATAATTTCTTAAGTAAAATGGACTGAAAAATAACGCATAAGTGTTCTGATTTAAATATAATACTTGTCGAAGTCCGAATCCTACAATAAAAGCTTTTCAAAATTATTATCATTTCGTTATTAACTTAAATCAAATTTCGTTATTAATTAAATATCAAAAAATAGTTTGGTTTGGGTTTCCATTTTTTTATACATAAATTTTTATACAGTATAAAAAATTAGAACTTTCACTGAATATCTATTTAGGCCCTACATATACCCTTACTATTTATTTGCTGTTTATATAATCAAAAATAGTTTAAAAGGGTAAGTTTGTTACCATCAGACATTTAATCAATCTGTATTTGTATCATATAACGCTCGTTATAAATTCAGCAAATTCAGATAATTTTTTTAACTTTTGGTATAATTTTCCAGACAATTTTCTTTATTTATCCCTTATTTATAATAAAATACCTGCAGATGTATGAAACTACAAGGCTGACGTCAAAGATGATTGTTTTGAACAAAAAACATTAAAAATTCATCTTTCAAATTATCATTTCGTAATATTTTACCATATCAACAATATATAGGTAATTATATCATTACTACAAGCTATTATTTAAGTATTCCACAAACCCATTGACGACCTTGCATGTCCAATTGATAATGATCGCCCAGATTTTTGTACAAAAGTTTTGAAAAGTCGGTCAAGTTGTATCTGATGTAATTCATACAGCATGTATCCGAGAAATTATAGAACTTTTAACAAAATTTGCTTTTGTAGTGTAGATAAATTTCTTATTATTAATGTAAAATTATTTAGTTGTAAGTAATATTGATTTAGACAAATTAAATGCATTTTTATGCTTTGTACATAACTGAATATGAAATAAATTACTTGCATAATATTTGGAATTTATTTATTAGGAGTTTATTCTAATGACTAAAAAATATACATGAGACAGTTGAACTCGTAATAGAAATCGACATCATACTAAGTTATTGAGCAACTTTTCCTAATTCACATTACAGTTTTTACTGATTTTTTCAATGATTACGAAATAAATAAATTTTGAAAAATATTTTGAGTGGAGTGCGTCTTTGGCATATAAATGCATAACAATTATAATTTTCATCTATAAAACTTTATCTATAAATTTTATCTTATTTTCTTCGGATGACTGCGCCTACAAAATTAAATTCTTCTCTTTATTGAAGATACTGCTAGCAAAATGCTAAATTTTTTACATATGTACAAGATTTGATTTCTTTAGAGAAAACCGATTTTGCTCATGAACTGTAATATTTCAGCTTATACCAATCAAATAAAATATAAATTTCTATGCAAAAACATCAAATTTATCGATTATTTATTAGATTTTCCTAATCTTTACGACTGGTGAAACGTAATTTGTTAACAATATACCCATTTAATTCGTGACATCGAATTATCGACAAAAGTCTAGGTAATATCCGCGAACACCTCTATTTGCTTTCAAATAGCCAATTTATTTATAAGAGAAAACTTATACGTCTATGCGATACACGTTTGGACATAAGGATAATAAAAACTACAATGGACTTAACTCCACTTTCAATCGTGATCTATGGATAAGGTATAAAAAAAATCAAAGCAAGTCGTTTTTTTTCATTTTAAAAATCCTAAAATACGTAGAAAAAAATATTTATATAGATTATATCATTTTCAACAATTAAAAGTAATTTAACAACGAAGCTTTATGCAATTTTTGCTGAACATTCAAAATAAATGCACTATGCCACTGTAAGTTTTTTAACAAAATTGCAGCATTAACTATCATTCCTACTAACTATTTCAATTTGCTATGATGTAATTGCTAATTCTAGTATTATTAGAATACTCCCCAGTAGCTTACCATTTTTTATGAAATTATTATTAAACAATATTATAATAGTTATTATATTATAATACTGTATTATATTTAGTGATATATATGCAATGCCATAAAACGCTATTTTCACTCACAATCAGAATCATACTTTGGATCTAAAATTGAAAAGTGTACTCAAGTGAAAATTGATGACACTACTGCTTGATATCAAGCTGGTAAAAGAGAGTATCCAACCAGGAACTAGATTATACAAGAAAAAGTTCTTACCACATAGAAACAAAAAGCTCAGAAGCTAAATTTATTTATATACCAATGTTATATAATTGTAATAGTATATACGCCATATACGTTTTTAATTAATTATCACATTTCAATGGTTTAATAATATCACTTGTGGTTCTATCTTTATATTCTTCGATTTCAATATGCACTTATGAAGATGCGAGTACTTACCCAAACAATAAAGAGAAATTACTATTACGTGACTTACTGTCATACAATAATACACAAGTATATAAACAAATTTTTATTCTAATAAAAATACCTACTACTTTCTCCAATACATTACACAATATTGCATATAGAAGTGTCACCGCAAAATCTTAACGTATTTTTTTGTAAATATGCTTTTCAATGCAAATAGCGTTACAAAATAATTTAAATACAGAATATGTTGACCAGATCTATTTATCTAATAGAAATTCTTACATATATTAAGCGGAAGCATGAAAGTGAAGTCTTGGTAATTCAAAAGCTGCATTCAATCAGGGATGATAAAATAATTTTAAATCGACTTGGAAAATAGTTAAAAAAATGAAAAGGATCAAATAATAGATTTAAAAATTTGGCTCTAAATGAAACATAGACTAAATTAATTGCTTATTTAAATTAAAAAATATGGATTATATGTTTCCCATGCAATTTGCTGATTTAGCTGTACACTATTTATGAGTAATTGTGCCAATTGCTTATTGTGAAATTAGATGCCTCGATATGAAAGTGGCAATAAATGACTTCCTTAATACATGATACATTTAAATCAATTTCCGATTATAAAACACACCCATATAAATATTATAAATTGAGAAATAAATACTTAAGCACGTCCAGATAGAATTACAAATTAATAATTAAAATAAAACTACATTAGAAACGTTATGAGGCTCTTATAAATCTCAAATTTTTGATGATTGAACAACTGTATTACCAGCCTTCCCAAATTCATAAAGAGATTGAATTAACCATGTTATTGAAAAATTAAAGTAGTAGTCATATCAGGTTTTCACTTAAAATAATACAAATATCTAAAACAGTGATTTCTAACCTGTGGGGCGCGCCTATTTTTTTCATTCGAAAGGGGGGCGCAAGGAAGAAAAGGTTGGAAACCGCTGATCTAAAATATTAATTATAAAATATAACAAAGGATATTAGACATCCGAAAGCATTGCTGCGATATACCTATTACACCAAAATTAGATAAAAAATCTAATAATTGAAGATTTTTATTTTAAGCAAAAATATCCTTCAAAAAGTTATGAATATATTTGTATTGCGTTAATGTTTATGAATTAGCCCATCCAAGTTCAAATCAAAGTTTTGAACAACATGACATCAAGAAGCAGTAGGGATATCTATTTTCACTTGAGAATATAAATAAAAATATGTTTCAAAGTGTGAAGGTATTTATTGGCAATCCTGCAATATATCATCGCTCTTAAAACACAATGACATTGATTTACCGGATTCTTTTTAAAAATACGTATTTTACTTTTACGTATACGTATTTTAATATGTATAGTTAGGTGCTTAACTCTACTGATAAAAGTGTACTGTACCGCTGTATTCAGTAAACTAACTTAAAAAAACGGCAATAACCTTCGAGGGGACTACGTATTTCGTAGAACATACTTCGTTCATGAACCTAGACACAACGGAATTTACTATGGACACAAGGATAATCGAACAATAGCAAGTCCTTGTGAATCATTCCGAAGCACCCAGAAAATATTTTAATGATTCTCGAGCGTTTTTATTTGCTATAAAGGCACTTTTTTGAAAATAAAAAATGGAAATTTCGAGAAAAAAATGCCGGTCTACCGGGCATTCCAAACTGTTGGGTGCCAGACTAAAGAATTTCTACTGTAGTTAAATAAGGTTGAAATAGTATGGACTAGAGATGGGTAACTCACTCCGGAGTTATCACCCCGATACAACTCCTGCCTCAAAGTGAATCAAGTGGAGTTGTTTCACAGGATTTGTCATATCCGACTTTCCTAAACTGGTATTAAATCTGTTAACTCGTGCAGACATTTAGTGTTTTTGGCGTTTTTGCTTTGGGAAGGAAGCGGTCACTTTCTCGTCTCACAGACAGTTTGAATGATCTTTTAGGTATAAAAGTCAAAATAATACAAACCGTTGTGTATTTTCCAGAAAATACAAAAATGTTACTTTAAAGATACACAACAATGAAATTGTGTTCAAGTTTGAATAGCTCAAATGTATAATGTATAGAATAATAAGGGGTCATATTTCTAACAACGAAAATTTTTGACCGTGAATGACGGCAATCTGGAATATACATACCGAAAAATATACGAAACATTTATTTAATCTGGTTTTTCCATAGTCAGAAATAACAACACTTAGGAGTACAAAATTTATCAGTGATATCATTAGAATTTAAGCAGCAAATAATATTTAGTATTATATTATTACATTTCACAATTATATAACTGTGTAAATGTAATAATATGCTGATCGAACTACCCGATATAATATTAATTCTCGAATGGAAATAGCAGAAAAAAATTTTGAATTTTGCAGACGTATTATGTTTTGCTTTTATTATAATGTTTCATACTCAAAAGTTTATAATATTTCAAGTAATTATATAAGAGAATAGATAAACCATGCGCTTACTAAGAATGTCGACTAATTAATTATCATTACATGAATTTATCTTAATTCGCAAGTACATGGATGCTTATATTTGCCGATATTTATATACCACGAAGGCATAAGTTTGCTAAAATAGCATCGATGTTTATATGATGAGGCAATATTAAGTTACATCTATTTCACTGCTTTTTATAGGTACTATCCGTATGCGTCGAGTACGTGTTAATATTAACTCTAAGAACATCGTTTGTAAGCAGCCGAACAACGACAAATGATCCCACGCGGTATATATGGAGAATGTAATTTCACTTTTCCTTCAAGACGTGCTCAGCTTTGTTTAGATCAATATAGAACCAAACTCGTATTAACGATTAAACCATTTTCACACAGATCCGGTAAAACCGAATGTGATTTTAAAAATTTTCGCGGTAATAGTATTTTTTTTCAATCAAAGTGCATTCTAAATACAACTGTACAGAAGAAAAGATGTTCTTCTGTTTGTCAGTTACCAGATTTTTTCAGGAATCTCAAAACTCTTAGTCAGATTGTTCGGACGTATTTTCATATTACTTATATTGGCCATGAAGACAGCGATCTTCATGGCATTGAGCTTTTGCACCGGAAGGTTGTATACCTTGGAGAGGGGGTAGCGCAGAGTTGGATAGGACTTATTTTTTTTCTTCAAAAACTAAGCAGTAGTACTTAGTGACAAATCGTTTATTGTAATAAGAACTTGCAACAAATATATAATTTATACCAACAAATCGGTATTTTATACAGTCCACAGTTGCAATGGTTAGAATATTACTTAACAATCCGAGTCATCGAGGTACGATCTTTTCATGAAAGAGATCTTTCACATATGTACACATATGAATTTGTAAATTTTCGAGAAAAAACTTTGGTTTGTTGAGATTTCTGAGAATCTCAGAATTGCGTGAAAATTCTGTTATCATTTATATGTTTGATCAAACTGGGTGGAAACGTTTTTACTTTGATGAACTAGAAAGACCACAGTATTATTTGTATGATGTGTCAGCATCAAGATATTCATTTAATTCTCATTAACTTTTAAGATATTCTTAGAAGAATACAGTTTGATGTTTTGAATTAGAATAATCACGACTCATATTCCTGACGTGAAAAGTGTTTTAGTCTCGTCTTATGTATCATTATCACATATGTTTTAAGCTCGCCGCAACTTCTTTTGCCCTAAGATAAATATTATGAAATCTGCGGTCGCAAAGTTACATGCAACTATTATTGGTTTATGAAAGGTAAGTGCATAATAGTGTCAATAACAGTATAACACCATCACTTTTGTAATTTATAACACATGTGCTGGGAGAGTATTAATCTACGCATACTTCATCCTCTTGGCACGTATATTAAAATTTTACCATTTAATTTTAATAGTATTAGAATAATAAGATTCGTATTACAAGGACTTTCCATATTAGTCATAAATAGGCCAATTTAAAATCAAATTGAGTTGTTAAAGATGCAAATATCATTTATGCATTTGACTGTACCAAGTTCATATAATATGTTAATCGCAATAATAATAACGTATAATAATCTATTATTGAGAAGTATGGCTATTTGAGAAAAAAAAGTTGATTTTCGAAAATGTGACAAATCATAACTATTTCGTTGATATTTTTTAAAGAGAATTGATTAGCAGTACCTAAACACTACTACGTTAAATTGTTCTTTACTAGTAGTTAAAAGTCATTCACAATTCGTTGATTTTGATAACTTCAAGTCCGGGTCCAGAATTTAAACTGTCTGCTCTCAAAGTTAACAACTAATCTTAAATAGTCACAAACAGCATAATGTAACTCAATAAATAAAATCGCGAATGTTTTTGTTTGAAGTAAGCAATTGTTTTACTGTCTTTGCCAAATCCAAAAAGTTTGCAATGTCAAATTACATTCTTCAACCGGTATGTTGGTAATTTTTAAATTTGTTTATAACAAACCAGATCAGTATTCGTCAGCTCCGTATTTAAAGCATACAGCATGCTGACAATATAACTGATTCATGCACAGAATCTCGATTAATATCACTAATATATTCTTCAAAGAACCCGACGAAAAAGTTGTTGAACTCCTAGTCAACATGAGCGTATATGCCTGATAACACATCAGATAAAAAATCTTCAACAATAACGAAATTCCTGAAGTTATCAGTAAAACTGTTCTTCGAACAAAATAAATTTCAAACCCATAGCATGCAAAGATCAATCTAAAAACTTACCTCTGCCTCCAAGGACCGCGCTCTCCCATCAAAAACTGCCTGCAGTGTCTCCATTCTCTTTCCACCTGCAAATCCCTGCTTCGACGCTGCGCCGTGGCGGTCGCCAAACGCGCCACTTCTTCAGCTTGTCTTGCACGCCAAGGAGCCACTACACGGGCCTAGAAATAAAATAATAAAATATTTTGTTAATTGTTAAATCTTTAATTATGGCGGAAACTAATAAAATATAATTACCTGAAATCTGGCCCGACTATCTTGTTGAGCCCTCGCTCTTGCTCCTGCTGCGGCTTTACCTGCTTCATAACATTCTGCCCAGAATGTATTCAACGGTTCGCCTAAGGAAGTTTCCGTGTCGCGCCTGTATAATTCATACTGAGGTCGGATCTGCAACAATAAAAAAAAACAAAATTAAAAAAAATATCGGTTATCAAACTATGATAATAGTGAATCAAATTATGATTTATCTGTAAGTGGTCGCATTAGAAAAATGATAACTAAGAAACTTCAGGACTACCGAAGAAAAGAAAATGACTTGCAATTTTGAAAAGTAAATTAGGATAAAGAATGGAAACAAATAAATATGTACATCAGACGATTTTCTTAAGATAATTTAGTTTTTTCCAAGATAAGTTGGCAATAATTTATGCAATTTATGAATGATCCCTTGTATTGTTTTGAAGGTTTTGTTTCAATTTTTTTTAGTATCATTACGTATTGGAAATTTCGTTGCTTTCTGTGTTTGAAAGAACACTGCCCTGCTGCTCTCTAGAGTTAGCAAAGGTTGATGTTATATGGTAAATAATGCAATTAAAACAATTATCTTAACCGGAAAATCTGAAAAATAAATACCCTTCCTCCAAATATCATTTTCCAACATCTGTAAAATTTACATTTTCAAAAAATTCTTGTTATGAATCGCATGCTTTCATGTCCATATTACATAAGCAATTAAATCAATTAACCGTCTAGTCAATAGTTTAATATGAACTTAATAGATTCAATTACTCAGCGATTGAAAGTGATTATTTATTTCCAGTAGTTATTAGATTTGTGTTATTAAATGTATTGCGTGTGTATATTTTTGTTGCGTAAGACTAAAACAAAGCAGTTATTTAATAAGCTTTGTACCGGTGTGAGAAAGCGGATATATCACTCAAATTATACTTTCCGGCTGATTTAAAAGCACCAGAAATATATATATATATATATATATATGTGCAATATTTTTTCCAACATTTTTATTAATTTAAAAAAATTCATCATCTTATGCTTTTCTTAAACATAATGTTTGCTTAAATCTTATCAAGATCATGTTTCTTGACAGATGTCCTTAAGATGGACGTACCTAGTTTCGAAACGTCGACTGTAAATATATAAAAAAATGTTTTTTTTTGAAAAAACTTTTTTGTTTTCTATTACTTTTTGAATTCTTTGTTCAAAGCTCTACAAAATATGAATTTAAGTTTCCAGGCTTTCATAAAAACTCGAATTATTAGTTAAAATAGCAGCAGAAAGTTCCATTTGATCTAAAGTCAAAGTGCTACTTCATCCTAATTCCAAATATTTTGATTTGAAATTATTTTCTGAATACACCATACAATATATATGACTCGGTGAATAAAATAGTAGGTTATCAACAATTCATATTGACAAATATGTGTATGGTTGCTTTTTATGAATTACCCTTCTGATATTGTTTGGCGATATTAAGATTAAACAATTAATAATACTTTGTAGTTGATAAAATGATGAGAAATATTTTGATTTTTTTTAAAGATTACCTGTGCTTCATTATGTTTTTTATTTTCTGAAAAAAAAAAACAATTTTTTTACTTTATGCAATCGAATCGTGCGGTTATCTTACTTCATTGGATTCATATCCAGAATGATATAATAAAATCTTGAAATATATAATTATCTTTCAGTTTGCATGATTTTGAACATGTTCTTTACTGGATATTTTGAAATTGCAATCATTATTATGGTACCTAGTCATTTTACACAAACGAAGATAAAAATCGAAAGTATTATTGAGTATTATTGCTTGGGTGCAGGAGAAATGCAGTTAATAATTTATCAGACACGAGAGACAATTGTTTGAAAAAGTCTCTAAAATTTTTGAGCAATTTCTATCCTGTAAATTATCTAGATTTAATTTCAACCTTTGAGAATTCTAGGCAGCAACAGGGCAGTGTCTTTTCAAACACAGAAAGCAACAAGCATTTTCATTTTCATTTAGAAGCTACATTACTTTTAAAGATAATAAATAAAAATAATAAGTAGTACTTTTCAAGATAATATAAACTAAAATAAAAAGATATGAAAAAAGAAAACGAACCCAGATTATGATGAATACGTAAAGTAAATTACTAAATTTTTCGTGATGTAAATAAGAAACAGATAATTTTAAGAATTCTATACTGAATTTTCAGAGTATCACCACACTCACATAATTTAAAAATAATGAACTCATTGGTATTGCTTTTTATAGAATATTTTAAATAAAATTTTTGAAGATATGAATAAAATTTTAAGAAAAGTAACAACAGTTAAATATTAAAAACAAAGTAAATTTTTGAACTTTTATGAGAAAGTATCATTAAAATCTTAAACTTAATGTGCATATGTCTAAATCATTTCTATTAACCAAATTTCAGTATTTATATTAAATTATATACACTAGCAAAATTAATTCACATACACTTAAGCGTGTTATTTAAACTATAATTTTACAAATAACAAAATTACTAGTAAATATATTGGCATTATTTATAGATATTTAACTTCATTTCTGTAAGCGTTTATGAATAAACTGCTAGTAATTTGAGCTAGGAAGTATCGTACGAGAAATGTGATGAACATTATATACTTCCGAGGAAACAGTCATGAGATAAATCAGTGAAAGTATGACTAAACAAATCTTAGAACATCTTCAAATCCTAATACATGATGATACTTAAATGTTTGATCCATGTTTAGATGTAACTTGTAATAAAAAAAACTATTTATTTATTTATATAGTGGGTGTTAATCTACACCAAAATGGTTGATTTTGCTTTAAACAAAGTACACTTTAGTTCAAATACCTTTCTAAGAACTAAGCACTCTTTAGTATTAACTAGCAATTATATACAGTTTTAATGATAAGATATAAAAATTTGATTGGGAGAATCATCGATATTAGTAATGTGTCGTATGGAAAATATTTTCAGGAAAATATTTAAATAGCTTTCTTATTACTTTCAAATGAGGTGTTCAAAAATTTAAGAGTCGACAACTTTCGAAACTCATGATCGGTAAACTAATCATGTAGCTTTAATTGATAACAATTAGATTGTTTAATAAGATTTTGTCCTTTAGTGCTCTTTTCTAATTAATTTCATTATAGCATAGATCCTGGATTACTTTCTCTATGAAATAATCTTGTGCGCAAAATGTAGTGACTGGTATTTAGCACAAAGGTACAAGTGGAAATGTTATAAGTCGTAATTACACATTTAACTTCAATGTTTTCTTTAGAGCCAAAAATAGCTATTGCGGGGTATGGATTGCCCCTATCGTAATAGGCTATTCCATCATATATTACGTTACTAAGTAATGCCGAGGATATAATACTAAATTCAGAAATAGTAGACTTTCTCCGTTTAGTCAAATTAACGTACGTAAACACGCCTCACTTGAAATACTCAACGTGTTAATTACTTTCTATTGCTTATTTGTGAATTCAGAAATTCATATTGACTCAGGCACTGTATTGCGCAATAACGCAATAGGTACAATAATTTTATGACATCTGCAGATGACAAATATTGTTTCCGGTTTTAATTTTCAGATTTTATGAATATGAACAAGATTCAGGGCTACGTAGTGCAATAACTCCAATAATGAATATTTTTGGCAAAAAATCAGATCATATATATAAGTGTTATCTCTGTGAAAAATGTATCCACGAGCTATCACTTCCTAAAATTCCCTTGAAATTAAAAATAAGACATTGGATCTGTTTACCCCCTAGCCATCCTATTGTACCTCGCCTATAGAGTAAATGGACCAGA
The DNA here is from genome assembly GCF_003426905.1 of Ctenocephalides felis. Classification (NCBI taxonomy): domain Eukaryota; kingdom Metazoa; phylum Arthropoda; class Insecta; order Siphonaptera; family Pulicidae; genus Ctenocephalides; species Ctenocephalides felis. The sequence goes on along the minus strand of NW_020539725.1, from coordinate 42,281,496 downwards.
AAACAAATTTTTGAAAAACAGCAAAATCACCCGTTCAATTTAAACCTAAAATCAGTGGCTCCGAGGAAAAAAAGTATTGATACAATTTTTGTAGATAATTTTATATGCTCTATAATTCTGTCTCAGTCGAGTAATTTTGCAATAAAACTGACCATTAAGCTGAAAATCGGAAAAAAAATCATTTTTGACCTTTGACCAGAAAACAAATTTTTGAAAAACAGCAAAATCACCCGTTCAATTTAAACCTAAAATCAGTGGCTCCGAGGAAAAAAGTATTGATACAATTTTTGTAGATAATTTTATATGCTCTATAATTCTGTCTGAGTCGAGTAATTTTGCAATAAAACTGACCATTAAGCTGAAAATCGGAAAAAAAATCATTTTTGACCTTTGACCAGAAAACAAATTTTTGAAAAACAGCAAAATCACCCGTTCAATTTAAACCTAAAATCAGTGGCTCCGAGGAAAAAAAGTATTGATACAATTTTTGTAGATAATTTTATATGCTCTATAATTCTGTCTCAGTCGAGTAATTTTGCAATAAAACTGACCATTAAGCTGAAAATCGGAAAAAAATCATTTTTGACCTTTGACCTTGTGTCAATTTTTTAGCTCGCATATTTTAAACAATTTAACCAAGTTACAGCCCATTATAAATTATTGTAACCTTGAATTTGTAAATCAACCGAGCTAAAAACACACATTTCTAACAATGATGAATTCACTGGGAGTTTTACTGAACATAGTCAGATAGTTGTTTGTTCGAAACGCATTATGTGTTGTGATGTACTTCATTTGGTTTATACTTTTTTTACACAGTATAATTGCTTGAAGACAAATTAAGCCGTTGTGCCCCAATATTTAATACAAAAAAATATTTAAGTTTACACTTGTGGATTTTGATTAAAAAATTGTTTATAAAAGTTAAGACCCAACAGATAAAAATGATATAATACACTATTAAGTTTTTTTTTGCATTTAACTACATTTCACCTTTCAACAGAGTTTTATACAAAGAAAGCGCCGAGTTTCAATTTTCGAAATATGAATAACATTTCTTGTATTTATGTTTTACAAACAATTTTGAATACGCCGTGCAAGTATTTACTGATGAATACCAGTGAAATCTTCGAAGATCTCAATGATTACATCTTATTTAAAGATATTTTTACGCAATGTGTGTGCTATGTAATAATAAGATTTTTAACGATTGCGTATCAGCTATACGAGTATACATAACTTTGCAGAATTATTCTAATTGGGATAATCAGTTTTGTAATTAGTATGTGAGACGATTCGTTTGTGGAAGTAAATTGATCATTTTTTGTAGAAAACTGGTTCTTCCTTGATGATCTTGGCGCCATTAGAAAATTACCTTCTTTAATTCTTATAAGTAGTTAACACATTTGGAGATAAAAATTAAAACAATTAAAATTTGACGTTTTGGAATCTCTTTGACTATTTGGGCATTTATAAAAAGCATTTGTAAGAGAACTTTATAATATGAGCTTTTTAAAAATGGATTCCTAATTTAAAAAAAAAAATTATAATACATTATTCATCTTCACACAGTGAATTTGAAAGTAATATAATATTAAACTTATTGATTTATGAAAATATTCTAAATTCAGTGTAATTAATAAGTCACGTTGAACAAAACCTTCAAAGAAATCAACACTGAATATTTGAGTTTTTAGAGAATTTAACCTTGTTATCAGGATTGTTAGTTTGTAGTTAATATTAAACACATGAAATTAAAAATTATATATATAAAAGTCTAAAACTTATTATTTTTCACCGTGTTACAACATTGGAATTCGAACACGTTGTTGTTTGGTATTATCTGTTATAACATAAATACCAAAGTAGATAATTTTACTTTATTAAAATATAAAACGTGTTGCAAACAAAAATAAATTATTTGCAAATGAAACAACAATCAAAAAGCTATTTAATATTAATAATAAAATGTTCAACGACCTGATATTATTGTTTTCTATGTGGCAATGTCATTACAAGAATACATTGTACTAAATTTGAAATATTTATAGACTACTATAAATAATTTAATAGTTGTGAAAACATAAACTATTTAGATAGTAAACACAATACTACTTTTCTTCTACTGATACGTTTATCACATATTTGTATTGTATTAAGGTATTATATACTTAGAAGACCGAAAAGAGTGAATCTTCCAGATTATTTTATGAGAGAACTATTGAATTATGTGATACAAAAGCGTATACAAATACTACAGTTTCATTTAGCCATATTTTAAAAATTACTATTAGCGAAAATATTTATTTGAAAAAAAAAAGCTTTAGCTGATCTACTGGAGCATCTTTAAAAAAAAAAGACGTTTTGTGGAGAACATTATATCTCTGAACTGGATCATAAGAAATTAAAAGACCAAAACAGATTTCGTTATAGTAAAATTAAAGCTAGTAATTGATCTAAGGAATAAGCAAAATAATATTTTTTTACAAAATGGCGATTTTTCAAAAACAAGATCAATTTTTCATCAAATGGTAAAATGTTCGTAAATCACATAAAAATAATTTATTGGTAATTTTGGAAATGAATCCAAACTATGCAAAGATGAAATAATAATTCACTTTAACATTTCATTTACAATTACATGATGTAACATGTTTTACAACATCTTCATATATCACACGAACAACACATGATTTACCGCGTATATCTAAATTTTGGCCCACATATACTCTATTTCGTGAATCAGAATATTCAGACAAGTCTATCAAGTATAGTTACATATTAACCAAACAGACTCGTTTATAAACAAGATTTACGTTTTAAATCACTTTCTTCTCTCGAGCAAACTGAGATGCAACAGATAATAACTAAGACAACAACAAATACGAAATGCACTATTATTAAATTATAGACAGAGAGCTGGGGGATAATTTGAAAATATCCTTGAAAAAAAAAAACTGCTTTGGAGTTTTATTTTTGTTTATACGGTATTGGATAATACTATAGATATTCCGCAAGTACATATATGTAAGTATGCATAATTAGGGTGGTTCTTAATATCGATATTTTTGAATTTTTTGGCTCCCAAGGCTTCAAATGCTTCCAAATTGATAAAAAAAATCTCTGAAAGTTTTAGCCCTTAATATTAAATTTTAAATATTCCGCGATCCAACCAAAGCTTCTAGGTTTTTCTTCCTAAGTAAATACTTATTATATAAAATATATCAAATTTTTGTTCTAAATTTTTCATTTATGATCAAAATAAGCAAATACAATGTTATTCTCAAAATTTCGATTCACTTGTTGCAAAGTTATAAAATTCTAAAAAACAAATGGATTTTTTTCGAAGTCATTTTCATAAGAAATTTTGGTTGGAGTGCGAACCATCTTAAAGTTAATATTAAGATCTAAAACTTTTACAGATTTTTTTTTCTTCAATTTGGAATCATTTGAGTCCCTGGAGCAATGAAATTTGAAAATATCCATATTAAGGAACACCCTAATGTGGATGTATGTATATATGTATTTCATCTATATAAAGGGGCCAATTTTCCGGTAAAATAGGCCATAACAAAGCGTTGTTATGGCAACCAATATATGGTATGCATTTGTGATACATACGTGAACTTAAGTTTTATGTGTAAAATGGCCGAAAAATACATTTATTACTGCCATTTTATATGAAGAGCAAAACATAGCGTTGGCATAAATATATAAATAATTAAATTAATTTTGACCCATATATGATATACTCCTATGACTCAAAAACAACATGTAATAAAATAAAAACATTACAAAGTTTGCTATTTATAAATATTATATATTTATAAATATATACACAAATTATAGTGTGCTTCTGCTCACGAACTTTTTGTAGTTTTCCTCGGGTTATTCTCTAACAAACATCACATATTTGGCAAAAACATGAAGATAAAACGTACCTAGTTTCAAACCATAACAGCTTTTTCAAAAAATCTTTTGTTTTTATTTTGATTACATTATTCAAAGCTAAAAATAAATAACTATGGATGATGAAGTAAAAACATATGCATATTAGGCGTGCAAGTTTTTTATAAATTATATACAGACTTGAAAAATTTTGTTTTTGATTAATTTATTTATAGTATTATTTTACAAATGGAGAAGGTCCAGCGATTTACAATCCAGTAAAGTATTAATGCAATGGTCAAATAAAATTTTGTTAATATCACATGATACAATTAAACATTGATTTGAGTATAACCCTACTAACTTTCGCATGATGGTCATTAGCTAACATACTTCTCTCACATTAGTAATCAAGGTGATTATTAATTTTCGAAATACTTGAAAAATTTCTTAGGAAGTAATCTAACATGTTCTACAAAATCGTTATAGAAGTTTTAGTATAGTACTTTATCAAATAAATTATATCGAAATTTATAATTATTGCAAATGCGCTTGGTCCAACCGTAATATATGATTTTTCAAATAAATTAAATCTAAGAAACAATTGAAAATGTAATATTTTTCAAAATTCTCATATTCATCAAAATTCCCAAATGTTAATTTTCTTCGACTATATTAAATATATAAAAAAATCTACTATTTTACGAATATTAAGTTAAAAATTGCTGTATAAATTTATTGATTAAAAGATCAAAACAAAAATTATAAAATTTTTAGCGAATATATTACCTGGTACCCATACTATTGCGAATAAGATCAGCCGTTGTAAAAGCGCTAATGTCTTTAATATGTGTGAAATTATAGAGTGCTTCTTCTCACGAACTTTTTGTGTTTCACGATGATCCCATAAAAATGGTACTTTTTCGATTTTTGTAATATCGAAGGTTAACAAAGTATGCATATGAATATATGAGAAGATTCACTCGTTAATTGTTTTACTGACATTTTGTTTAATCGCATTTCACAAGGTTTTAAAAATGAAAATAAATATATAAAATACAAGTTATGTACAATAAAGAACAGCACTAAGTAATTAACAAAATTAGACTGGTTTAATAATTTTTAAGCGTAGTAGCAAATTGAAAAATAATATATAAACTATAAACGTTAATATTTGTTTTATAATATATACTCTTATTTTGCAAGGTGACGGTCAATGATAATAAAAATATTTTAAAATATATTTGATAAAGTAATTTATTTTAAAGTTCTGAATATAATATATAAATTATAATAAATGCAAAAATTCAAATTAGAAATCGTCACGTTCTTGAATCAAACAAATGTCATACAACAAATTAAATAAGATAATTTTTGCTATGTATTCTAATTTTAAAATATGCGGTTTGGATTGCACATTCACAGAAATAAACAAAAGTTCTACTCAATTATTTTCACCCTTGATAAATAAAATGAAAATAAATTATATATTTCTAGACGCTTATAAAATAATAACATAAATCAAATTAATCAATAAAACAGAACTTAAATTTTCAAATGTTTGAATTTTGAAAAAAAAAGTTTTCACTTGCAATAGAAAGTAATCAATATCTTTCAAACATATTAATGAAATACATATTTGTTTTAATTGCAGTACACAAACACGGCTCATTATTCCTAACTTCATTTAATTTTTATAATGAAAGCACTTTTGTAGGCCTATGATACTTTAATTTGCTATTCAAGATCATGTATTCTATCACAACAAATCAACAATTAACCCTTTGCACTCCAGCACTCCAAAAAATTTTAATAAATGTGAAAATGACGACAGCAATAGAAATCAAAGGGTTAATTATAAAGAAACGGCTAGGCCGATCTTTATCGAAAATTCGCCAGCACGATTCACAACTGATAACTTTGGAAAAGTTTTTGACTGTTTAAAATAGATTTTAAGGAAAAATAAAAAGTATTTTTAAGTAAAAACGTAGACATAGTAGTTCTTGCGAATTATCAAGAAAAAGCTTGTAAAAACGTAGACATAGCATTCTTGGCAAATTATCAAGAAAGAGCTTGGGCAAACCTCTGGCTAAACCAATCAACTCAAATACTTTTCGAATTTCATCAAATATCTTCTAAATCTACGTTAGTTTTCGAAAAGTTCACATAAGTTAAAATTTTGGACAAATTATTAGGAAAGGGCTTGGCAAAACGTAGACATAGCATTTTTGACAAATAATCAAGAAAGAGCTTGACCAACCATCTGGCTAAACCAATCAACTCAAATCCTTTTCGAATCAAATATCTTTTAAACCTTCGTCAGTTTTCGGCAAAAAGTCCACATAAGTTTAAATTTTGGATAAAATACATACATTTTGGTGTCAAACGATTTAGAACCACTTACAACGCCGAGATGAATAAATCAGATTTTCCGGCGAAAACAATATTTACTTTAGAAAAGTTAAAAACTCTAAAGCTCCGTTCAAATGCTTAATAAATGTTCTTTAAAATACTTTTTACTTTTTATGAGGGCTCGTAAATAAGAATTTAGAACGACCGGACCTGAATCAGAGGTCCCGAGTTCGATCCCGCTTCGATCAGCCTGATGTCAAGCAGTATGGACAATGGTTTTTACGTGGAAATATAGATAGCAATACGTTTTCAAGTGAAAATAGCCCAGATCCGGCATTGCTGCATCGATAAACATTCGCCTTTTTACAGAAACTGTAGATATAATTCATCACACAGATATAGGACAACTGTGTAGAATGCCACCTTAAGAAGCAACTAGTTTTAAGTCAAATTACCCTAACATCCTATGGGACTCTTAAGTTCTGATTGCTGTTCAAAATTAGTCAAAAAAAAAAATTTTATGGAATATTTATAATAAAATGTAGAAAAATTTCTGTCAAGGACGTTACTGTTCCCCAAATATGTCTTTGAGTACGGAACTCTAAAAAACACGTTCATTGCAAATCTCAGTCATTGTTATTATTACAACTCATTCGAGGTGTTCGTTACCCCACTTCCACGCCGCATGATGCTCCAAGCAAGAAGATGTACCGCAATTATAAAGAAGACTAGAATCGTATTTCCCGAGCCAGTCGCGAACGTAAACTTTACCGGCAAATACCAATTTCCTCACATGGAAATTGGATATTTCAACCAACAAAATAAATAATGTCCACGTGATTTATTATATCACAAAGATTTATATCGAACGAGTTTAACGATAATGTAAATACGAACATTTTTGTGTTTTATATTTTGTGAATAAAGAATTTTATTACTTTTTTTAAATTTGTAATAATTTGAGTGAAAAAGGACTTACTTTTCAATAAAGTAGTGGATCAAAAACTGAGGATGGCACCTCTTAAATCTACCATGTTACTCATGGTAAGTAGACAGTTATATACTATTTATTTATACAGAAATAAAAAATAAACTGTAAGATGCAATTGAGGATTAGCGCTAACAAATAGTTCTATAAGTTCAAAACAAAAATAATATGGGACAATTTACATACACAAATTTCATTTTTTCTTATGATTTTTTTTATAATTCTAAAATTTTAATATTATTTTAAAAAATAGATATTGAAGTATGCAACTTTTAATAAAATCATACTTTTGTAACTTTTGCACTTATGATATTTGTCCAAAATAAAAATACTTAAATACTCAGCTAAATTCAACAAATTAATTTCAAACAAAGTACAAAGTTCTAATAAACGTGCAACTATTTTCAAACAATCTCTAGAATTTTATTCTTATAGTTAATTACTTCCCGTTAAATTGAATCTCTTTGGAAAACTCGTTAATTAAGTTCACTCCCAGCCACTGAAAATTTCTGAATATTCATTCGAATTCATTCATTGGAAATCAATACTTATAAGATATTATATTTTGCTTCACTTTTTCATGATAACAGCCAAATAATTTTAAGAGTTAAGTATGAAAAATTAACGATTTATCAAAAAATACTTTTACTAGATATGTATTCGATTTTTATCAATTACATCTTTAATTTTTTTTTGCGGTGCATATTTAGCCCAAAAATATTAACAAGATCAGAAAAAAAAAATTGCAAGAAGACCATGAACTGTTTTTCGAAAACATAAAATATCTCGGAGTTCTTTATTAGGAAAATTTTCTGGTTAACTTTTCATTTTTACATCATCTTTTAAAAAAAATGACGAAAAAAAGTGATATTTCCAGGAAGGAATGAAGAACCCAAGTTAAAAAAAAATGCATTAAATAAGTTAAATAATATATCCAAGTTAAAAAATAAACAATAATTAAAATAAAAATAAAAACTTTAAATAAAGATAGACACCATTAAAAGAGTAGTAAAAACCATCATTGTGGTTCTTAATTTTTACCCAGTCAAAACTATTATTAAATTTTATGTAATAATTATTACTTTAGAATCACTATTATTATTTTATAACATGTTATATAAATATTTCATTTTAATTATTAAAGCTGTAGGGTAATTTTATTTTCAACACATTTATATGCATTATTGCGCTTAAAGACACGAAAGAAATAAAGACTAAAAGAAAATCTTCAGTATGACAATTTGTTTTTCTACTATGCAAAAATGACCATAACTTTTTTTCAAAAGCAATATATATATATATATATATATATATATATACATAATCCTATATAACTATGCAACATTGAAATAACAGTAGTTGAACTTCTAAACAACAAAAAACTGATCTACAATAAAAACAAAACGTAACTGTAAAATGCATTCCCGCTTAATAAATCACGCAACCAATACTATTTCACAGATTGTTTTGAAAGTATAAAACATTATTAAAGGAATTACAATACATTAGTATATAATGATTGTTTTGCTGTTTTCCCAAAGCAATTCATTAAATTTTTAAAAACATTCCCTTTTAGTATCACGCCTCATAACGCACTTCAACCTATTAACATTGTTCGCGGAACATCGGATGAATGAATTATTATACCTGGTTAGAGGTGAATAATTCATAACAATAATCGAAAGTGTAGTTTCAAATTATACTAATTAAATTTATTAGAACAATGATACATATGAGTAAGTAAACTCAATTTAAAAATAGACAAAATTTCTCTTATGTGAAGACCAAATTATAAAGAATTTTGTTTAAAAATATTTAGACTAGACCAATTCGCTATTGTCATGAAGTTTAAATAAAAAGTATTTAACCAGAGTTTATATTATTAAGAATATGATTGTTTTTAAAAAGAGTTAATTAATTTGTTAAAGTACGCAAGTAAAAAATCTTTGGTCAAAATGCTACGCTTAAAGTTAGAGATTATTTTGGAATAGTTTTAGACTTAAGTCTATTCAGAAAGCGTTGCACATAATATAAATTTGTCTTCGCTCTCTTTTAGTTTTATAATAATAATACTTAAAATAATATATTAATGTTGATATTATGACCAACTTTCATAAAACTACAAGTCTACAAAGCCCTGAAAAATGCGACTGCTTTGATAAGTGCTCTAAATAAGGTAATATCAACTTTTAGAGTTTTAAGAAAAAGCTCCGTACTTATAAATTTGAATCGTTTAAATCGCATGGTAACATTTCAATTAACAATTTGCTATGTTTTTAAAAAAATAATTTAATAATAAATATTCACTATCATTAACTTTTTTTTGATTTTTTTTAATTTGGCGAGACTGGTAGTAGTTCGTTCTGGGAGATAATTCAAAAGTAGCATTTAAATAAAATTAATGAAAACTGGAAAATCTCAAAGGATTACAATTTATTTCATAGGAGACAACTTAAAATTAACTATATTCTCTCAGAAATTTATTTCCAAAGTATTTTAATTATACAAATCAATCCTACTTTTCAAATTAATGCCCTTGGTGTACTCTCAATATTTTATTTAGTTGTTTTTAAATAGTTGTAACCTGAATATGTAATAATTTTTAAATATTGAAAAACAAATAAGTTTGAAGAAAGAAAGATTCACGTATTTAAATGAAACGGTTCTACGATATCTATATTTTCGTGTTCCGGCAAAATTTAGTCGGTAACACCTCTCACCAAGCCATTTTTTTTCATTTAATTTTTTATTTCATTTTTTTATTTCATTAATATGGAGTAACCATTTTATTATTTTCATTTAGTTTCTTAATTTTTGTTACTTCTTATGTATATTGTATACTTTATTTGTTTATTACCTAAGCAATCAATTTTGTATTATAAGACTATATGGATCGACAAAATAATAAATAAAGATAAAAAAATCTAAATTTTCCACTGTAAAACCATTGAAATATATATGAATTTATTTTATATTTACTTTCTAGAATCTTATTTACAAAAGAAATCAATTGCAATAACTGTTCCAACTAGGTGTAAACAAAATTTTTAAATTTTGATAGGATATCCGGCTTGTATTTTTTAATTTTTTGTCCAAACAATGGCATATGCAACTAAAAATGCTGCGTTGTTAATTTTTACAATTAGTGAAATAAGCATTTTCAGTTTTATGCTTTTAATGAAGAATGTATGTTAATGTTAAATAATTGTGAAATTAATTTTTCAATCTAATAAAAATATTTAAAATTGAGTTTTTATGGTCAAAAACGACTAGAAAAGCTGTATTTGAATTATTAGTTTTTATTCAATGATTTTGTAAAAATCTTCAAGACAAAATTGCATGTAAAAATAATATAACTGTTCTATAACCAGCCCAAAAATTTTCTCACAATTATTTAAAAAAAAACTACATCATTTTCATACCATAAGCAAATATTTCTAAAAGACTAAAGATTTTCAACCGTGACAATATTTAGAAATCTGGTCAATCTCCTCAACTCGATAGATTAAATAACAATTAGAAACATTTGTAAATCAGTAAATTAGCAAAAAAAAAATTGCAAAATATCCTGTTCCCAGAAAGCGAAAAAGTGTGAATCAAGGACTTGCGGTTTAGTGTTAATCAAATATTGCCAAACTCACTTAGAGTATTTATTTTCACCAATTACAAGTTAACAAATCTTAGTTTGACTTAATTTGCAATATCCCACGGTTGTTGATTATTTTAAATGTGTATAATGATGTAAAACCTGTATCAAGTCGAGAACCCGTAATTAAATGGATGATAAATATAATCTAATCGTAAGTGTTTATTTCACACCTAAACAAGTCAGTCGAGAAGAAAAGTTGTAATTACAGGTTAAACTTTACTTTTTTCTATAGCGATTCAGTTTAAATGATCTATTAATTAGTTAATTATTGGAATATGTTCTAAGATATATAAGAATCTATGAAATCTATTGACGGATTTCGAAATTTACGTTATAATTGTGCCTCATTGAATTCATCGTTGATGTGAAAGTTCGACGAAAGCGAAAGCCTTTCGATCCTATTCAGTACACCACGTTTGACTTTACGTACAATATGAAAAATGTAAAATATAACTATTTGTGTATGGCAGTAATAAAAATGTAAAAAATCCAATAAAATATCTTTGTGATTTATGAATTGAAATTGGCTGTATAATGATATCAAACATTAACTAGCAGAGTTAAAGATTTAAAAAAATATATGATTATTATTTTTTTAATTTTTATAAAATTTTTGATAATTGGACATGAGTTTGTCATGTACAAAGCTTTTAGAATAAATCCCATTTTTCTCTTTGTCTCTAAAACGGTAAAAAGTGTCTTTTACCAAAACAAATAGTTAAATAACGTTTTAATATGATTTAATTTTTAAATATTGCCCCATCGATTTTTATTATTTTTTTTTTTTTAAATTGCATATGTCAAATACAAAGTTTTGATCATCTAATTACCACTTTTTTACTTTCTTCTCTGCTCCAAAACAGTTAAATAAGCAATTATTGATCATAAAGTGCATACGCATTAGAAAGTGATATCTAACAAAATAAATAATTAAATCATATTTTAATATGATTTAATTTTAGTTATTGCGCCATCAAAAAGTTATTGAAACCTGTTTTGCAAGATTTTTATAAAAAATATGATAATTGAATATGTATATGTGAAATAAAGTTGTGCGCCATCAAAAAGTTCATGAAACTTGTTTTGCATGATTCATCATTACTCAAAACATAATACTGATGTAAAATTTATTTATCAATAATATAATATTTAATTTTCGATAATCGGTTTGTCTCATCATCAGTGTAATTTTTTATTTAATTACTAAAATATGGACTTGAAGGTCCGTGTTATCCGATGCACCAACTATGACAATGATAACGATTCAATTCAATTTCTAATATTCAAACTTATAATATGAGGAGACAAAAGTTGTTAAAATTTAAAGCAATTGCATATACTGGCATAACAAAGAATGCTAATTAAATATGCAAAATTTATCATAAGCATGAATCTTTATATGAAATCTATCTTTAATATTGTGCTTTATAATTTCTCGACACATTATTCTGAGGGATTACATTATATAAAACTTGAAATAAATAAAATTTTACTTTGATATCAAGCAAAAATATTGTTTCTTTATAAAATAAAACTTCACTAAGAACATCGCTCTATGTTCTTAAACGACCATCTTGACTGAAGTTGATTTAAATAACCATCAAACGAGTACATTTATATACTAAACGCACTGCGGTGCATAAAGATACGCGGCATTTACATGAATTTCAAGATAAATAGGTGCAGATAAATAAGTACCTACTATAGTGAGAGAGCACATAACACTATTATTTATAAATTGACTAAAATTGTGTAACAGTCGAAAATATTCATTTCAATATATACCTTGTAAACACAAGGTTTCAAGTTTGAGTCTTGCATTTCATTTTCTTGAAAATAAAAATAAAAAATATGCTTCCTAGTGAAAACAGCACTTCTGAGCATGGCTGCAAAATTATAAGTGATCATCAAAATTGTATGTAAGCAGCAATGACAACGTCTTCTAATGAAAAAATATTAAAAACAATAATAATACAACCATTGGGCTGCCTTCTAATATCCATTAGTAAAGTATTAATTGATAATTAGATAAAATACTAAACTTTATCGATTATTTATTAATACCTGTTGTAACAGGTGCATTAAGCGATATTTCCTACTTCAATATAGAATTTTTCAAAAAAAAAAAAAAAAAAAATGAAAAAGCTATACAAAAATATGTAATTGGCATATATTCTGGGTATATATAGATATATTCTGGGGCCAATTCTCGGATAAAAAAGACATAATATGACAACGCCATGTTACAGGTCTATCTCTGTATGAGTTGATAGTAACAAACTGTTAAAAAGGTATATATTTGTTATACCATCAAGCGTTTTACACATAAAACGTTAACTTCACATATGTACTATTAATGAGACATCAAGAATATGCACTTATGATAAAATTGGCACTATGGTATTGTCAGAAACAGAAATTTGTGAGTTTTGTAGGTTAGGTTTTATGTGTGAAACGTCTGATCACTCAGCAAATACAAAGTTTTCAAATAGTTTTTTTCATAATTCATACGGAGATAGGCTCCTAATATAGCCATAATATTTCTATTTTATTCGAGAATTGGGCCGAGAGTGCTAAATAATGTTAAAACAACATTATAACGATTGGTTATAGAAGTTCGTTATCTCTTCAATCTCATTGTAAATCTTAATAAGTATGTTACAACAAGATAGGATAACAAACACTTTGGTTTTTCAATTATGTAATATGATGAAACAAGATGAAACACACGAAAAGCATCCGGAATGATCATTGTACAGAGAATGGTGAAATTCGTATAATTATCAATCTAATGATAATTCTCTATCGTAAAATTAAACGCCAACGCAATATACTTTTAAGATTAAAATCATCAAAATATTTAGTGATTTATAATATATTCTCAAAATATGGGCTTTACAACATATATGTTAAAAATTCTATAAACAACTTGTTTCAAGCAAATTATTAATTTTTAGTAAACTCAATTTTAAGTTTACCTAAGATCGATTATATTGATTTAGTGTAAAACAGTCGTTTAGTGTATTGTAACAAAATTTTTAACATTGATAAAATTAAAATGGCGACATAAATTCATAGCATTTATTCTTTGTTAAAAAAAAAAAAAACAAATAATTTCAGCATAGCATTAAAAATATGTATAATATTTAAAAACAATAATGTAATTAAAGTCATACTTCAAATATGACATGATCGGTTTGTCATTGTAATAAATATTTAGAAATGAATCTTCGTAAGAGAGATGAAGTAATTGCTGATTTATAAATTTTATAATATTTCCTAAACAAATATTGTCTTCGCAAGTTCACTCATCATGTCATAATTGTATTTGAAGAACTTCATGTAATTAAAATTAACATACATTCATTGACTTCTTGTATTTTTTTTACTTTTTCGCTGGCGATATAATCTCATTCTTTGAACAGCTGTAATATTTGTTAGCCTAAAAAATATTTTCCATTTTAATGACTTCAAAAATTTATAGAAACTACGAATAATATAGAAATAATTTTTAATCAATAAACTTACGTTTAGTACAAATGTTTAATTTGTTTGCCTATCTAGATATCGAATAGTAGTTTTTCATGTTGAGATTGTAGAGTTCATAGCTTGAAATAAATTTCATATTCACGAATCTACCTTCGAGTTTCCATTATCTAATATGATTAATCTACCATTATATTTTACAATGACTACTTCATCCAGCTCGTCCTTTATTAAAAGACTATGGAGGTTGAAGAAGAAACGTACATAATTAATTTGATGCACCGTTGCCCTAACGAGCCTGGTTTCTGTGCAAAGATTAATATACCTAGGTACTAGGTACTCTTAACCGGTACTATTGTATTAACACCTCAATGTTTGTCGAAAACAAATAGTGCTTGTAAACTAGAATCTAAACGCATTTTAATTGCTGGGTACTGCTCCGAGAACAAAACAGATCACAATAGGTTGCGGTAAATTAATGAAAGTAAATGTTGAGGTTTAACATTTCAAAAAGTAGCAAAAAGTGTTATTGGATAACACTGTGCATTTATTTGTCAACAATTCTCCTATAATTTATTTTTTATTGTTTTGAACAGCAATCAGACTTCAGAGTTCTAAAAAATTTTTGGGCTAATTTGACTTTATACTACGCCGGTTTTACAGATGTAAACCCAAACAGTTCTCATTTCTGTGTGATAAATTTTTCTATTACAATTTCTGTAATAAGGCGGATATTTTATTGATGCAGCAATGCCAAATGAGCGCTATTTTCATTTGGAAACCTATTGCTATCCATATTTCAAAAAGAAAACCGATGTCACTACTGCTTGACATCAGGCTCCTCAAAGCGGAATCGAACCCGGGATGAGCCCTTTCTCTATAATTTAAGTTTTCTAGCCTACGGATTTAAACAAATAAATAATTAGATTTTATATTATCGTAATAAAAAAAATCATGCAGAATAATTCTATAAAATGCTATTTTTGTTTCTTAATTATTCTCTCGGTTCAAATTATAACTTTGAAATATATTGTTTTGTCTTACTAATAAGTTATAATGAAATGTATTTAAGACCTGTTGTCCTGATGGAAATCATGATATCAAAAATACAATAAAATAAATAGAACAGAAATAATTATCATGACCTATATTAAATAAATAGGATTTCATTTCGCATATTTCAACCCAAAACACTAACTATGTTTTTATATGTTTTACCAGAAAATGGGTTGACAAAATCATTTCTCTTCATAAGTTTAATACAACAGTTCCAAAAAATTACTAATAGTTCTAAATAGAATTAAATAAATTATATTGAATTTTTTTTCGAATTCTATATTCTCTTATTGTTAGTAAAAAAAATTAAAGAAATATGATTCATACTCGAGTGTTGAGTCATTTTAGTAATACAGCACAATTATAATAGAATGACAAAAAGTGAAAACGTTTTGAAATATAAAATTAATATTCAATTACTTATTTAAATATAATTTGTTTTGATAACCTCTATATTTTATTGAATGAGCAAGCAAATTGAATTCGCATTAAGAAAAAAATTAAGATAATAAACAATAGATAACAAAAACAAAATATTATAACATTATCAGACAAAAAATAATGAATACAGAAAATATAGAAGAATTCAGAAAAAAATTAAAAAATATATGAAATAAAATTTTCATTGACTAAATGGACCTATACACACATTATTTAGATGGCAATTGATTATATATATATATATATATATATATATATATATATTTTAATGTTTAAATAAATGCATTAACCATAGATAAGGCATTAACCGCCGATAGGAAGTTTTTTCTTTGCTTGAAATTCAAAAAACTTCTTTTTATTTCAAAATTATTTTCAGTATTATTAATAAAAAATTACCTACGTACAATTTGATATTAATTTAAATTTATGTACTCTGTCAGTAAAGTTGACCTAAATTGTGTTTTGAATACATACTAGTTAATATTTATTCACTGTTATTTGAATGATAATGCATCAGTTTGAACGATCACATCGTGCAAAAATAATTTTAAATCAATTGAAATCGAATAAAATATTCGTTTTAAAAAATACGGAAGAAATTTCGCACACATTGAATACTATTACTACTACTCGTATCAAAACAGAGATGATCCTACTCTTCCGCATTTGCGAAATTACAAAATCATGTAATATTAAAAACTTGCAAAAAAATGGTGTTATAAGATCAATAGATCTCTAGACAAATATCCATAACTATGTAACCACGTATGCAAATTTCGCTAACACACTTTTAATATTTGATTGAATTTTGTTGAAGAAACGCGCCAAAAATTCAACGCTTGTCTATGTACAAAGTAAAAGAATTTACTCTCTCTTTGAACAAAACATTAACGGTTTTTCGCTAAGTGTTTTATGTGGGATAACAACTATGGCACCAAAAATGAAGAGCACTTTTGAAAAGGAGTGTCAACATTCTCATTGAATTCTGTTTCATTTCTAATTATATAAATTGATAGTTCACATCAAAACTGTTTTGTTATACAGTAAACGGGTCAATATGGTTAAGAAACATTGCATGCAATTCGAAATTTTTAACAGTAAAATTAATATGAATTTAGATCACGTTTTAACTTATAGTCGTTAACAATAATAATGAATAATAATAATTAATAATAATGAATATTATTTCATATTTTTATAATAAAACATTTATAAAATTTGAATTTAATGTAACAATTTCACAGAAGCTAATTCTATTATTGTTTACCAAATTCACTGATGCCGCACGCATATGGTGCGTGAAACCGTTTTCAGTAACCAGGCGCCGAACTAAGCAAGTACGTTCGCCTTTCTTGTAGCTTATAGTTGTGTTTTTAGTAAAATAACATGTTTGAATTAAAACTTACTACTTCATGTATGTCGAACACAAATAGCCCTATTTATCCTATTTCGGTATATTTTTTCAATTCCTAGCTATCATGTCCAGAAATGATAGCTAGGAATAATATTAAACAAATAAAAAAGTTCAGCACAGAGGAAAAGATAACGAACACAATGTTAGCAGAGAATGTGTTAAAATAATTGAATAATTCTTTTTGATAAAAAATAATTCGTATCAGACATTCCAATGTGAGGTAAAATATTTTAATTTGGTATTTTGTATTTTATAAATAATTATCTGGGAGGAGAATTGTAGTCATAACCTGCTGACTATGAAAATTATTATGCACAGCTTTATTTCTATTACATTTAAAAATATCAATGGATATATTTATTGGTTTATTATAATTAATGAACAAATCATTGTATGAAAAATTGTTATATTTGATATAATTTCGATCAAAATATTTTTTCATTGATATGTGCGAAACATAACTCACAATACCAAATTGAATTAAATAAATGAAAGTTGATTTATCGTTCATTATTTGAATTACTAATTGTGAGATATGGTCGAATAAATGTGTATGCATAAAGATAATTGACAAATGTATAGATCTTTCAGTTTAATATTTTAAATTTTATATAATGTAATAGTTAATAAAATGCAACATCATGGTAAACAGCATTAGGCTGATCACGATAAAAAATATCCATAATATTATAAGCTTGGATCTAATGGTGTTTAATGTGGGTAACCGCACAAATATTATTAATTTACCAAGAAAAACTATTTATTGCATCAGTAAAAGTTAAAGTAAAAGTAAGAAGTTGACAAAATAAGAAATTCTTAACATATAACAGTAGAACAATGTTGACCGCATAAAAGCTGGCAAAAAAATAAATTGTATGGCGAGTTTTGAATTGTATTGTGCATGTGCAAGCTTATATAATAAATAAAGATTTTTATATTAATTATTCTAAGTATTTAGTATAAAATTTTACAATGAATTTTACTTTCATTGATTGCACTATTTTAAACGACTTGATAACAAATAACAAATTTTAATGACTGTCCAATAATTTGATAGAGATAGTGCTTTATTGTTAATAGTGTTTGATAGTGTCTTTGGAAACCTGACTTCCAAAATCAAATAGGAATACAAATAATGAAATTGGAGAATGTATTTTTTACAATTGAGATGGCCACCGGCTCCTTTATGGGAATGTCGACAATGACCGATTTATGTAGAACAGCTCGTCAATTCTGTTGGATATCCATGAAGCAAAAAAGATACTGCAAATCGAGTAAAAAGCTATTGGCACGAATGGTCCGAAGACATCATAATTATATCGGTGACGAGACATTTTAAGTCGTTACAAATGTTAATTTAGAGACACTGAAATAGGATGCGTACAAATGTTGTGACACGAATTTGTCATTAATCGTATGTGCGAAGTACCGGCACCGATGATTTATGGTATCGATAATCAAAAAGCATTTCAGAGTTAGATAGAAAGCTAAAGTAAGAGTGTTGTCGGAAATAAATGTTCATTAACATTATCGTTGTTGTGATTCAAGTTTATGGGTTATTAAGCATCATTTGGATGCAAGGAAGATGAAATTTAACTAAGCAAAAAAAAACTAACGACGAAGAAACGACTAAAATTAGTACCATGAAAATGATGATATCACAATTTTCTAGGATTAATTTTAGAGCAAAATAACATTTTATAAATAATATTGATTACAAATCGCATAGCACACGATATCCCTCTACCACGTCCATATAACAGATTTTTTTTTTAAATAATATGCATTTCCAGGGCCGGTCCTACCTTGAAATCCATTCATGCAATAAATGCCGACGCACGCCTTAGGGGGCGCCAAAACGAGATTCGGACATGAAATTCATAATATAGTTTTTTCAATATCATTCAAAAAATATATAATATCTTTGAATCTTTTACTAATCTTAGAAAATATTTTTTTTTTAATTTAACTTTAAAATAACGATCTGATATACAATGGGAAAGTATAGATGAATACATCGCCCTGTACGATATCAATTAGAAAAAGTTCACGATGCAATTTTAGATAAGAGCACCCGCAAATCGCCTTGATCTCCTTAATAAACTTAAAATCAATATATTTGCTGCGCATTTAGATTATATCTAAATGTTTGAGTACTAAATCCAGGTTTCTTAAAAATTATTTCAAAAGATTAACGTAAATATTTATAATTTTAATGATAAACTGTTCTAAAAGTAAAAATAATAGGTAGGGGAAAAAATTGCTAGAAACGGTGGAAGAAAGCTGCAAAACCGACTTAAACGGTTGTAAGTATAAAAACAAATTGTCAAACAGTATTTGGAAAAACTTGGCCATTTCACGAAAGAAATAATTTGCTATGGCAAACACGCCATGCCAAACCATAACCTGATCGAGGGATAGCTGTAATTCGAACTTTATTTATTTTGCTAAATATTTTTATGCGATTTTTCTTAAGAATTGTGAAAACTATTCTTTTTTGCCACATGTCCGATATAATACAGATCATTATATATAAAATCAATTCAAATAGTATATCTAACTTGAGAAAGAGTTTAATACTCAAGGAAAAAAAACTATGCGTAACTACCCTTAAAGTGTGAACTACATTATATATAGGAATACATATTTTAAAATTTAAATCGAATTAAAAAAAAAGATTTGTTAAAAGTAATTAGCAATATTTTTGGTAAAACAATCTTTTGCACCCGCCCTATTTTCGAAATAAGTAATAGAAATTAAATAATTGTAAGACATAATTGTGCTTAAATTAGAAGTGTCGAGAGTATGATTTAACAGGTTAAATTTTAACCTGTCTCCTAATTTGGCAACATAAAATAGATTATTAAAATAATATTCGTCACGAGCCAACTTAGAACATGCATACATACATCTCCAAACATACAAGTATTGCCTACAAATATTATCGAGCATTTTAAATAGAAAGATTTATTATTTATTTATTATTTATTCAAACAATTACTTCTCTCTTTCATATGAAAACTCTCACGCGTCTAGTTCAAGAATGCACACTGCGTGTATTTTATTAAATATCTTCAATAGAAAAATTAATGAATGCGATTTATTGCTAGAAATTTGAATGAAGATAGCAAAATAATGTGTAGGAGAAAACGCCGCGCCCTTTTGAGAACAACAGTGAATTATGGGAATTAATGGACTTTATTGAAATAAAACGTAGAAGCCTGTTATATTGAGGTAATATGGTTATTGATGTTTTCGAAATCAGGTCCATAATTCATCATGCATGTTCTGCTGCCCTGGTTAATAGTTCACTTTTCTAAATTCTCGTTATCAAATATTTTTCTTATATTTTCGTAGATTATACTTGGCTTCCAATACCTTGCATTTATTCTTCTTTTTAAACAAATTGCCATTATCATCTGCACTTTCCTTCGTCTTAGAATTCTTAGTATTTTTAGTTAGAAAAAAATGCAGATGATTGGTAAATTGTTTAAAAATAAGGATAAATGAGCAGCAGTGACAAATATTACTAAGTTTCCAATATTTCATTTTATATTAATTTTTGCCATACTTTCGACACTTCTATAACGACTAACTTCTAACACTTCTATCGTAAGTAAAGCACAATTAAATGTATTTTAATTATTTAATTTCTTATGTTAAATCATATTTTGTAACACATTAAACAATATATTTTGAACCACAGGAATCAAATCAAAACACAATTATTTTCAAATTGTCATTAATTTCGATAAATATTTAACTAGTTAATAATTTCGAATGAAAACTTTCTCTCAAGTGTTTTATAGATTTATTTACACAATTGAAAATAAATAGAGAACCATAATATATCGATTAGTAATTACTATACGAACCATTTAAGTTGCTTAAAAAAACATTAAGTTTTATTGACATAATTGTGATGGCTGTTTAGAGTGTACTCTAAAAAACTTATTATTAAAGCACAGATTTCTAGTTGATGTTTTATTACTAATTTGTGCAAAATTTGCTTTCTTAACAAAATTAATCCGAATACAACCGATAGCAAATGTGTCATGAATACGATCGACAATGTGCAGAGAATATTCTTTTAGCGAATAAACCGAGTGAAATCTAGGCTTTGTCGCTACTGTATAGATCTCTAACTGTAAAAATATCATGCATTTCAAGTACCGTTTAGAAGTAAATATATTATGATATATTTATTAAACAATAAATATAGTTCGCAGTAATAAATAATTTCTGAACTATACAACATCATTATAACGACGAACATGTCAGCGCATAAATTTTCTCATTCAGTTTTTATAAAGTGTTAAGTTTATAAAAGAAAATGAAGTCTGAAGAGAATGAATCTTAAATCCTATAAATTAGATTTTTTAATATTAGCATTTCAGTATAAATAATAGACTATTATTTAACAAGCTTTTCTGCCATTTTTAGTCGTTAAAATGACGGAAGTAGCTCAAAATTGTTAATACATATGTAATAAATAAATTGTACTAAAATAAATTTAACTTGAGGTTAGATTTCCGAGATTAGTCTTAATAATAAGAGTCATAAAACCTGGTTGTTATGGCAACAATATGTTAAGCTCTTTTCTTCATTTAAAATAGTAATAAAAACTGTAAAAATGCTATGTGTTTGCTGTGCGATCAGGCGTTTTACAAATAAAATCTAACTTCTCGCATGTATGAATACACGTCAGAAAGATGTACTTATAAAATTCTATTTTAACGTTTGTGCGTTTTTAAGTTAGGATTTATATCTAGAAGGCCTGACTTCAAAAGAACCATGTAGCAATTAACAGTTTTTAGTACCATTTTATAAGAGAAAAAACGCTATGTTTAGAGTCCATTTTTTTATTGATCCCTTAATTTTACAATTAGTAATTTTTATTATAATTTTTTTCTCGAATCCAAAAATCATTATTTTTACATATTTTACATTTAAGGATTTTTGTTCTGAATATATAAAATTGTTAAAAAATCTTAATATCGACTTACATACCAATGTTATATATCACATTATTAATTTGTTTAGTATTAATTTAGAGGATTCGGCTTCCAAAATCTTGCATACGTAGCATATAATTTGATACAAATCTACAAATTAGCAAAAAGTCATGTTTTTTTTATTCTCATATCAAAACTGAAAGTAAGTTCATAAAAGCAAAACTGCATTTTACAAGAAATAATCAGATCATGCAAAACAAGTGTTTTTTCTTTAATGTTCCAATACTAATTCATGAAAATCAAATGAATATAGAGAGTCGTAGTATTTTTGTATGAGATAAATATCGAAATATTAAATGTGTCCGAAAGTTAGGTTATTAGTTAAAGTTAGGTTTATTTAACCAGCTTCCAAATAGTATTTTTTAAGCCGAAAAAGTAGGTCTGCCCAACGATTCTCTCAGCCCAAATACACCTACACTAATTAAAAATTCACGTAACCGAATGCATAAATTTACCTTCCGAATAAGCAAGTCTCAGAACTTTCATTTTCATCCTTTTAACATATTCCCAAGCTCAAATATATAATCAATGTTGATGCATTGTCTATTGTTAGTGTTCTTTTTCACGGTTACAAATTACAAATCAGAAGTTGACCAACGCATTCATTATGTGTTAAATTTAATTTCCATGTTAAGCAAACTGGCTGGTGTAATGTAGCTTTTCATCAATTTTCAAAATCTGCTGTAAGTGGGTATTGTTTAAGGATATTGCAAAACAACGTCTTATGATTTGTGAGATAGTAATTACCACTGAAATTAATCAACTGAGTAATTAGACTGCATGTTGTAATTTTTGCTTTGTCAGAAGTTGTAAATTTTGCATATATGATTTATGTTAACAAGAAAATTATGGGTTTTGAACCAGTAGAAGTAAAACCTTCGAGATATAGTATACTAACTAGGTATAATTGTTCTTAATAAGAAGAACATTTTATAGCAACGCTAATTTAGTTGTCCATTTCAATAGAAGAAACATGGATCGAATAAATAGTACTTTCAGACCCCATATACTTGTTTATTTCATAATAAAACGAATTGGTGCATTGGGAATGGAAAAAAACTGTTGATCAATAATTATCTGCGAAAAAAGTGCTAGTGTCGGCCAAACTTAGAAATATAGTACATAAAATTATAAAAGCTACATTTATGTTCAAACATCCACCTCATAACGAATTTTTAAACAACTTATTGTTATAAAAAAGTAAATCTATAAAAAATGTAATAATTGGATTGCACAATATAATATATATCATATTATAGTTTTATCTAAAAGTAACGTTATTCTTTACCTTGGAATCTCTACAAGATCCGCCTTTTTATCATAAAGCTTAATGTTTGATATTGTTCAAAACATATAGAATAAATTTATCCAATTATTTTTTATTTATCAATTTGTTCAAGGCAATTCAGTTAAAGATATTGTTTATTCTATGAATAAATGGAATGTATGATTGTATGATCTCATTTTTACAAATCGGCAAGGATAAATTTAAATTCGCATGATTCAGATTTCGATTTTACATACATTTTCAAAGAAATTAAAAGTCTATTCTGTTAAATTTGTGCCTCCTTATATTATTCAGAATTCAAGTAGGCAAAGATTTAAAAAAAAAATCTAAATTAAATTAATCCCGTGCGCTATTCAAATAAATATTTTTTTTTAAATCAGGTGTACTGACATTCAGTAATGAGTTTATTATTCGATTGGATGAGATATTATATCTTATACTAGCTAATCATTTTAACTCTTTATTTTTTGGCGCCTATAGAACTTGTACAAAAGTTTTTCATGATTAACTAATTACTATAATTATAAATAGTAAATAATTATTAGTAAAACTAGCACTTGTACCAAGCAGTCAAAAAAAATCGTTTTAAAAGGGAAGTTGGACATGGATGTTCAAAATTATTAATGTGAGAGGGCATTTGAATTGTGGACTGTATTAAACACTGATTTGTTGATTTATTATGTATTTGTTGCAGTTCTTATTACAATCCTTGATTTGTCACTGAGTTATAATGAAAGAAGATATTTTCATTCATTATTTATTATACATGTTGTTAAGCGGACTTTACTTTTAGAAGTGTGAAATTAGTCCCATTAAACTCTCCGCTATCCCCTCTACCAGGGGTAGCAAACATCCCGTGTAAAAGCTTAGTGCCATGAAGATTGTCACCTTCATGGCCAATATAATAAAACGAAAATACGTCCGAACATCATTTTTTTAGATATTTTACAGGTAGTTGTAATCTTCTTATATATCAAAATGAATCGCAAAATGTGTTGGTAAGCGCATAACTCAACAACGCCTGGACCAATTTGGCCAATTCCTTTTTTAAAATGTTCGTTGAAGTCCAAGGACGGTTCTTACGGCGAGAAAAAATCGAATAATTGCCGGGAAAATCCTAAAAACAGCCCTTTTCTTTTCCTCATACAAACGTTTTCTAACTAAAACGTAGAATCAATTTGAGCTTTATTGCTATTATATAATGTTCATATTAAATTACAAGTACTCACTGTATACTCCTCCTAAACGATTATTCGGATTTTGATAAATCTTTCTGAAGTTTGTTAAGAAAATTTTCTAGGTTATTTGTGATTATAAAGTACTGGAATGTATGTGCAATATTGTAGAAATAAATGGAAAAATTTGCAAAAAGCGACATTTCATTATTTTCATTGAAAACAAATGAAAACTATATCTGCCAAAAATTTCAATTGCAGACATGGGCACAGGACAACGTCTGTGGGGTCATCTAGTTTTATTATAAAGTAATTACGAAGATTCAATTTAAACCTATATCTTACTATAACCAGGGACAAAAGATCTAAATCAGAGACAAATATTGCTTTTAGAAAACCCGGGACACAAGGTGGAAATCCGGGACTGTCCCGGCCAAACCGGGACAGTATGGTCACCTTGTCTTAGACATTGATGTTATATTTAAATAATTTTTATTTAACTCATAAAAAATGTAACGCCACTGGCTTTAAACTTGATTGCAGTTCTACACTTTAATTGGAAATAATATTATAGACTGCCAGCCTCTACGCCAAAATATTTTTCTTTTATTCTCTATTTTATTTACAACTGTCCATTTATGGACATTTAATAAATTTGGGAAATTTACAATTATCAGCCGTAAAGGGACATAGTATACTAAATGGGCATGTTGGAAAAACAACTCAATAGTTGTTTTCCCATTCGTTATAATACTAACAATATTTTGTTGATAATGATAATCTTAACTATTTACTTATAAATAATGACTAAGTTATTTCAATCTACGCCAAAATAAATGCTAAAGCTATTAGTATTTCCTGAATAGTATAGCAAGTAACTAAACATCGTCCCTAATAAGTTATAGAAAATGGAAAAAACAGCACTTTTCAAATTGTTATTCTATAAATCTAAGCCATCTATTTATCTTTCGATTTCTCATTTCGTCGATATGCCACATGTATAGAATACGAATGTAATAGCATATAGTAGGACCCGATGCATAATAGTCGCATATTCTACCGCATATACCGTCTATTTTGTTTTCCGTCCGCACATAAATGTATCGCGCGTGATCTATGAAGCGCGCTTTACGACGCGCTCGTTTCTTATATTGCGCGTTCCTGTCAACTATTGCACATCCGTCCGACCGAAGAAAGTTTATGATCCGCGAGTTTGTATTTGCGAGGCGTCTTAACACTTGGAGAAAATTTTTTAGAAATATCCGATTAACTATTTCAAGTATTTATGTGAAATGTATTCATTCTAATGTTTTTGTTCATTCGGAATTTGTCACAGGAATAGCTAAAGAAAGTTCTTCGATAACGACTGCAGGTGATAACAATTCAGCTTCTTGTACGCAAGCCAAGTAATACACAGCATTAAGTTGTTTTTCTAAATTCCCAAAAGAGAAAATATTTTCAAACAAAGATTAATAGATGAGTTTATATTTTCTTTATGTTATTTGTAGATCATGAAAACAAATTTTAACAAATGGCCACGTTTTAATAAAAAAATCAATTTTTGGTAGAAAGGAACGTAGAAGCTGTAAGCAATGGTAATATTTTATTTAACAAGTTTTCATGAGTTTCTCAAAGTGGAACATTTCAAGTGCAACATAAGATGGTATCGTATTATTTGCGAATTCTACATCAATTAAGTAACCAGTAGTTCATGGCATCGTGCCTTAAAGCAAACATTGTCTAATATTTATAAGAATTATATAAACTGAATTATAAAGTAAAAATTATTTATTTAAAGTATATAAGTAAGCTTTAGAACTTTAACCAGAATTAAAATTGAAATCTGAATTATTTTCGATATACAAAATTTTTTTTTCAAAAAAAAAATTCCAAAAGCACTTGATTTGTCAACATAAGCAGAAAGTTTTTTGACTCATTTAAATATGATGCTTAGTTTCCTCAAAAACTGTCATTTTTTGTATATTTAGCTATGTATCTTCAGAATGGCTGTACTTGCCTTCGCCAAGAATCAATCAACACTTCTCCTAATCAATTACAAATTGAATATTATGTGGATTATTTAAATCGGATACACCGTTCATTCAAAAAATCGATTTTATTTTCTGAACTCTTTGCTCCATATATCCGTAACGGCTGGACCTGCCTTTACCAAAAACTAATCAGCACCCCCATCAATAGAAATTTAATGTTTTTTGAACCATTCAAATCGGTTGATCCGTGCGCCCGAAAACGTGGACGAAAAATTGCGGACAAACAAAACATACATACATAAAAGTTCCAAAAAATATCGACTAGAATATTCATATTGTAAGAGTTTTAGTGATTTTATTTTTTCTTGCATTAATATGATTTAATTAATGCATAAAAACAAAACGAGCCTTGGGACGACAAAAAGGTAACTATATACGTCCCGATTTGAACGGGAGAATCCCGGATTCCCACCATGTGTCCCATGTTTTTCTAAAAAAATATTTTTCCCGGATTTAGATCTTTTGTGATAAATGATATATTCGATGAGTATGTTTATATAAAACAATACATGATGAATGATGAAATGGCCGAAGACAAAATTCGAAAGGTGGTTTAAAATAGATCAATAACTTTTAATTTTTATTTTCGATTTCATAAAAATTTGCAAAAAATATAATAACTGACTGTTTGACTTATGCAGACGGGACAAGTGATTTTCCGAACATTTCATAATCATATATATTTTCGCTTATTAGGAGTTTCCTATCTTGTGTCCCAATAGTTCGAAACGTAGCCCAGCTTTATACCTTCAGTAAATATGAAACCAAACTTAGCGATTTAATGGTTTTTCCTTAAATATTGACGCTATAAAATAAATATAGCTGATGATTTATTACTTCATAAAAACCGAATAACTGTTATAATGTGTACAAAATTGGCTACTTCATCAAACACAAATACGACAATAATTGCAGATTTTATGCCAGAAAAGGCATATAAATAAAAGTTTTAACAGCAAACGATTTTGCTTGCAGAATAGTAAAATAACAAATGATTATTGCGATATTCCAAGTAATCTTTCGGCACATCGTGATTATTAGAGTCGAATGGTCTGCACAAATCTACATAATCGCTTTGAGTACAATAAAGCCCGAGTACTTTATCATAAGAATCTGAAAACTTTCAAAATGTCATGCGCGACCCATAAAGTGTTAAATTAGAACCAATCAAGTATCATTTATTATAAAGATTTTCTGACAACGCATAATTATGTCTCAACACAATTCATTTTGGTAGAAAATTTTAAAATATAGTCAACACAAACGAATACTTTAAATAACAAAACGCTTTCTGCATATAACAATATACATATAGTGATTATCATTTGTTAAAGTTAATTAAATAACAATACAATTACAGCAGAAATAAATCTGAACATAAGCAATATAAGACGTTCTTTACAGAAAATAAATTGATTCTATGATTTACCAATATTCTGTAAAAATTAACTAAATTAAACTTCATATTCGCTTCACATCATAATTTTGAAAATTTATATTGCTGCATATCTATACTTAGTAATTTATATTTTAGTAATAAATATTTTATGTTATTATCGCCATGCTCTTTTATTTTCATTTCTATAAGGCAAATATTTTCGTATGAATTATGTTTTCAGAGCAAAATAATATCTTTCGAAATAGATGAAATAATATATAATTATCATTACCTCAAATTTTATTTGAAAAACAGCGCAAGAACTATGAAAACAAATGTTTTGCAATTATTGAAGAACATAAATCATGTAACGAAAAAGTTACATGGTTGAATTCCTTAAAAACTCATGACATTCAATTTTTCTTAATGATTATGTAAGCATAAATAATTAAATTACAAAAATTAAGTGATCCCATAATCTTCCAATGCTTATATAAACCGAAAAAATTTCACCAATCAGCCAAACAATAGATCATTATTTCAATAAATGATATTGATTTCAGACGAATGATTCCAGACAAACGAAATTATTACATTGTCACGTCGTCATATTATATGACCTTTAGCGTGAGATGAGCTTTGTAGGTGCTATCTCCTTCAACTATAAACAGAAAGTAAAACTTTCTAAATTCTCCATCAGTATTCCAAGTATTTACTTCCTTGATAAATTTGACCCTTGAAAATGCGCGTAGTACTAGTATGGGTATTTGCGATTTGTTGTATCGATTTAAGTGCATTGTCATTATTCGTGAGGTCAGATAAATCGCAGACGAGTGAGAATTTGATTTCCTTCTAATGAATATGTCTAGCTATAAAGAATTTAATACATTACCACGTCAATGAAATCATTCATGCGTTAGCGATTCCTGCAAATTCTATTAAATCTGTGGCGTAAATTATGTCGGCCTTTACCAATATAATAAAATTCCTAAAGTGTAAGTTTTAACATTTAAATCGTTTCCGTCGTTATTAAATTATTATTCATATTCCAAAATTGCAGTTTACTCGTTTTTTAATTACTCTTATTATTGGACAACTGAGTAAAAATAATTTTTAAGAAAGTCGTCACGTAGTCGTAAGTAAATATTTGAATGACGAGAGCGATGTATTTTTTCGTTCTTATTTAGTTATGGTCCACCAAAACCCAGCTATGGACCACCACCAAAACCAGTCTACGGACCACCAAAACCTGTGTATGGACCACCGAAACCAGTTATGGTCCGCCACCAAAACCAAGCTACGGTCCTCCTCCAAAGCCAGTATACGGACCACCAAAACCTAGTTATGGACCACCACCTAAACCAAGTTATGGCCCACCACCTAAGCCTGTATATGGACCGCCAAAGCCTGTTTACGGACCACCAAAACCAAGTTATGGTCCACCCCCTAAGCCAAGTTATGGTCCACCCCCCTCCACCACGTCCGAGCTACGGGCCACCAAAACCAAGTTATGGTCCACCAAAACCCAGCTATGGACCACCACCAAAACCAGTCTACGGACCACCAAAACCTGTGTATGGACCACCGAAACCCAGTTATGGTCCGCCACCAAAACCAAGCTACGGTCCTCCTCCAAAGCCAGTATACGGACCACCAAAACCTAGTTATGGACCACCACCTAAACCAAGTTATGGCCCACCACCTAAGCCTGTATATGGACCGCCAAAGCCTGTTTACGGACCACCAAAACCAAGTTATGGTCCACCCCCTAAGCCAAGTTATGGTCCACCCCCTAAGCCAAGTTATGGACCTCCACCAAACCAAGCTATGGACCCCTCCAAAACCAAGCTATGGACCTCCTCCAAAGCCAGCTATGGACCTCCTCCAAAGCCCAGCTATGGACCTCCTCCAAACCCAGCTATGGACCTCCTCCAAAACCCAGCTATGGACCTCCTCATAAGCCCAGCTATGGGCCTCCACCAAAGCCAAGTTATGGACCACCTCCAAAACCCAGCTATGGTCCGCCTCCAAAACCAAGTTATGGACCACCTCCTAAACCCAGCTATGGTCCACCTCCAAAACCAAGTTATGGACCACCACCTAAGCCAAGCTACGGACCGCCTCCAAAACCAAGCTATGGACCTCCGCCACAAAAACCACACTCAACTTATGGCCCGCCGCCAAGCAACAACTATGGCCCACCGCCGTCTAATAACTATGGTCCCCCGCCGCAGTCTCCGTCGACCAATTATGGTGCACCTGGACCATCAGCTCCATCACCAAACTACGGAGCACCTCCATCCAATAACTATGGTGCACCTCTGCCATCTCAACCGAGTAGCAGTTACAGTGCTCCTTCAGCACCATCCGGTGTTTATGGTTCACCCTCAAACCCCCCACAAGATAGTTATGGTGCACCAGCATCAGGATTACCATCCAGCGACTTTGGCCAATCCGGACATTCGAATTTTGGCTTAACAGCACCACAACAAAATTCTCCGCCATGTTTTAGCTGCGGTGGTCAAGGCGGTGGATTATCCAGTAGTTATAATGCGCCTTCCGGTGGTTTCGGAAGCTTCACGAATAATTTCAATACACCCAGTAGTAATTATGCGGCTCCACCAAAATACACACCACCAAAAACTTCATACGGTGTACCGGTATCCGGCTTAGGATTGTCATCTCTGGGAGGAAACTTTGGCAGCTCTGGCTCATCTGGATTTGGACCATTCTCAAGCGGTGGGTCATTCTCAAATGGCGGATCATATCAAGCACCCAGCGATAGTTATGGAGCTCCATCCGATTTCTTAAGCACTTTTGAAAAATCAACAGACTATGCCAATGATTTCCAAGATAATCTTTCATTAATATCTCAGGAACAATCGTCATTTATTCATAGCAGCGACTTGCCTGTCCAAGGACTAGGACAAACCAATAATTTTGATTTATTAGGAGGACCATATGCTGAACCACCTTCTTTCAGGCCAGCATTCAAGGATACATTTTTAGCAGAATCGTCAGTATAGTGCTGTTGTTTTGTACCAAACCAGACACAGTAAAGATAAAAGATGATGTATTAGCAACAATAAAAACTCAATCCAATTATAAAAAAGAAACTAATACATCACTGAAAATGAAAAATCAAAATTGGATGTACTCTCTTTAAATTATTATGATGATATGCAAGTGTTAGGACAAAAATCAGCCGCAAAAGGAGAACTGGCAAAACCATAGAAAATACAAAATCTAATTTAAATGAATGGAGAGAATTGCCAAGTAATCATAAGTATGACACAGTGAGTCGATAGTTATTTTTGTTGTTAGAAAAAAACTGTTTAAATAATACTTAAGGTGTCATAATATAATTATAGGATAGATGTAAGGTCATCATACAATCAAAAATATCAATCATAATGTGAACTCATTCAAAAAATATTTTTATATAAACTGCAGTCATTATCCAAAAATTTAAAAAATCATAAACAAATTTGTTATATTCTTTGTATGTATTAGATATTCTCAAATAAATTTTTATATAGTAACTATGCTTTATTGAAAAAAAAAACAATTTATCTCCTAATATGAATAATTCAAATTTAGTAAACAAAGATTTTCTCAAATTATTGGAAATAAATACAGCTTATTATTTATTAATTTATGATTCCTTGAAAAACAAACTACTGACTATCTTACCTTTTTATCAATAAATGACTGCCACTGCTGCGACTGGGAATACATTTGAAAATCATTAAAAAATACTGGCCCTGAGGAAGTTTCTGGCAGATCAGGAATATTGGCATTCAAGGATAGAACTTGTCTAGTTTTATCAAATAATGCTTTCATCACAGGCATCAGAAATGAATATTGTTCAGAGTTTCCAACTGAAATTTATATAATATTTAATATAGATTAAATGGTAGAAAAGTAATTGAAAAAAGAATCATGAACATATTTTTATCTATAATATATATTACCTTCAATTGCTTTCTGCAGTGTATTATTTAGCTCATAAAGAAGATAGGCAGCTTCTTTCACATTTGTGACTTGCCTTGTATGCAAAAGTGCATGTAATTTGGCAGAAGCCATTGCAACCAGTTCAGAACAACTCGAGGAAGAACATTTGACTAGAACGCCTAAAGATAATCGCGCCATTTCACCCCAATCTTCACTAGGAGCATCTTGAAAAACCAACAACGCATCTATAAATGAACAAATATACATTCCGGTTAACATATGATATTTGTATTTTATTTTTTTATTCATTCATATTTCAATAAATTCTTTAATAAGACGAAATGTTTCTGCAATTCATAGTGAATACAAGCATTTTAAAAAAGTACTCCCTATACAGTGGGGAGTTTGGCATTCAATAAATATTTAAAATTAAAATTAATAGAATATTTAGAATAAAAGTAAAATGCATTAATTTAGATGCAAATATATATTTTTTTTATAGCTACAACAAGGCAAATACTAGTAAAATGATCACATTAATAAGGCAAAATAATGCAATTTTTTCTTGAAATATAAATTATATTTCTAAAAAACTTACCAAGAAGTGCAAGAACGCCATCCAGCAATTTCACAGAACATTTTTTGGAATCATCCTCATTTGGATCCAAAACAACCAAATCAAACACCATTCTCATAAGTTGAGCAGCATTTTCCTGATGCACAGGAGTTCCCGCACCTGCTGCACCATCCGTCAGGTCAACTAGAGAAGCTTGGACTCCCATCTCTAACAAATGTAACTTTAATTCTAAATGAGAGCAATAAAGTTCATTGTTGAGACCCAAGAGGTTGATACAAGCCATAACTTGACCTCTCTCCTAAATTGTAAATAGTATATAAATAATATAAATCTAACACTCCGTAGTGCATGTATAAAAATACAATACCTTCCAAGAATCTTTTGTTGAACCTTCAACACCACGCCATAATACTGTAAATAAGATATTTGTAACTAAGTAGCATAAATTTTCTTCTTTATCGAGAGCCTTTTCTTCTCTTAATTGTTGCAATGCCAGGGCTTCATTGCGAGCTACCTGTGGAGAAATTTCTTGAAATTAGATCATTTTCAAATAAAAAAAATGTTATGAGTAATTTAAAATATTGACACGTACTTTATCTTTATTTAAAGTGCTCTGACTAGAAATTGCTGAATTTGTGCTCTCGGCATCCAAATGCTGATTCACAGGAAGTGAAGACAAGTCTTCAGTACTACTGCTAGATGAAGAATTTTGGCTACCCCACATGATTGTATCATCTCCAGTCACTTCAAATCTTGGGGTAAGCTATATAAAAAGTACAAATGTAATAGAAGAATATTAATAAGACAGACTTTTCTGGGACTGAGAAACTCAAATAAGAATCTTGTAAGTATAAAAAATTTTTTTGGTAATTGACATATTTTTTTAAATGGTATTATGTATGTATACAAATAAATCATTTATAGATTTTAATAATTAATAATCAATCTTAATAATCTAAAAGTTCAATAAAAGGAGTAAAACTATTTTCATAAATTTGACGTGAACTGACTAAAGTCCAAATTAAGTATGAACATAATTTTAAATTCTATCATCATTTATTGTGTGAAATAATGTTTTACCTCTGATGATTCAAGAGAGTCACTATGAGTTTCAGTACTTCCTACAAGACTACGTTCTAAAGTATCCTGAAGATTGCTGGTATGTTGCTTGATGGCACTATATACAGATGATATGTTACCTTTCACGGAAGTTAAATTATCTACTACAACCTCTGATACAGATCCAGCAATATCTAAACAAAACAAACAAACAAAATAATAATTGAAGAAAATGTAATGAAGTAATTTTAAAATATTTGAAATAAGTTGAAAATTCCAATGTCTCTATATAAAGTTTATATATTACCAGTAAGACAATTATGAAAACATAATCAATCACAAGTTTTACTATTTTAATTATTAAACTGACATGAAATACAATTAATTACAAAATAGTATTCACATTTATGCATTACTATGCCAAAAATTTCAAACAGAGAGTTTAAATATCCTTTATCAGTTCAATTTCCAATAATGTATCAATAACTATTAAAAACATTCAAATAATCGATTATGAGTATCCTACAATGATTTACCTATTATTTCTTGCTCTAAAGCAGTTGCAACTTCGGTGACCTGAGCAGTTAAACTAGGAGGTCCATGAACATCTTCTATTTCAGTAAGTTCCATATTTATCTCATCAAAAGCCATCAAATCTGATGCTACTTCAGCAAGTAATGTATTTGGAGGGGCTATTGGAGAACTGATTGGTCGTTTTATTAAAAGTCTCATTATGGAATCTTGCCAGCCAACCTACATGCCAATATCAGTATTAATTATTATATAACGTCTCTTGCAAAATATATTTGAATAATAATTTAAAATCGAATTACCTGTTTAGCTATCAAAAATGGTGCATTCTCATTCATAAATGTGGTTGCCAATAATTTTCTAGCCATTTCTAATTTAATATCAATATCTGCTAGTGATAAAGCATATAATAGAGATAAAGCACCCGCAAAGCTGCATTCATTTTCTATAAATATTAAAAATTAAAATACAATTTAATCATTGTAAAAATATTCATGTATTACATATTAATAAAATTAAAGATTCTAATTACCTATAAGAAGCATTTGATCTAGTAGCATCACGGATACCTCCATAACCAAATGCTCAGATGGCATTAAAGATATTAATCCTGGATACATGCTCACTGAACCGAGAAGTTTTGCATCTTGTAAACGTAAAGACATCTTATGTCTTGAACTAACCCTGTCAGTTCGTAATAGAACATATAGAAACTAAAATTGAGAAAAGTTAGATTAGTACCTATAATAACAGAGAATATTCCAAATTATACTGTATACTAATTGCAAAACTAACAATTTTTTTATAATAAATATCATGTTTAGTATAGAAAAATTATATCTTTGTAAGTATTTTAAATCAACTTTTAATTATCTATTATTAGGAGTTACAGAGGCAACATGCTACTTTATTTTTGTTTTGTTTCCTATGTGTTTATTATAATTTTTTGTTAAACGTAATGAAGTATTCTTAAACATAAATGTAAAATAAAATTTTAAAGTGCTGAACGCATATTTAAAAATTACCTTTAAAAGTTTCTGCTTGAACTCGACTGAGAATGTTTTATCTTGTAGCAAAGCATATAATAAATCAGCAGCATTAGGTTCATACATTAGTAAATAGATTTGATCTCTGCAGTTCTTAGTTTCCAAATGTGATAATAACATTTCCAACATCTCTATTAACAGACATTCTTCCCTTACAGATGATAAATAATTCAAAATTGCTTTCACCTCCTGAAAATACTCACATTAATACAACAATATAGCAAAATATTCCTTACATTTTTCTTGTGTTTATACAAACCTTAACATTGACTTCTTTAGCAATATAAAATTTAACAATTCCCAATAATGAAACTCTTATCGTCTTTGCATCATCAGCACTTAAATTCTCATAGCTCACAAAAAACTCTCTGATCACATCCAAAAGAACTGAATTCCAAACTTCTTCCGAAAATATTTTCTATCTTCTTTAATTATTGTCGAAATATACTGTATGTGCCCAATTCTTATATGAAAAGCACTTCTCGACCATATTTTAAAATTAAACACAACCATTTGATAAAAAGTTTTAAGTAATACTGAATTTTCGTTGGCTTTGCAACTTTCAATTAATAACTGGACGGCCATTAATACATTAACATCTATCAATGATGAATCACATTGTAATAATAATGCTCCAATTATTGGAATACCTTCATTTTGTAGTAATTGTTCTTGATTTAGTGTGTGTGATGCTAATACATTTCGAAAAAACCCTAAAAACATTGCAATTGGAGTCTGATCAAGTTTGTGATCTGAAATAAAAAAGTCAAAATTAAACCATAACATAATTGAGATTTTTTTTCCCAATAAATGACCAAAAAACACTAATTAAAAATTTTAATCAAAATATTAATTAAAATATTGATTAAAAATATAAAAATATAAAGTTAATTTATTAGATTTTATCAAATGATTAAAAATATGTTTGAATATAAAAACATATCTATTTACCCATACTAGCACTGGACGGAAGTATTTCCCATTCTACCATATCATCAGGAGAATTAGGACTTTGTTTAAGAGTACTACTAGACATATGAGAAATTAAATGCATAATGTTTCTATCTTGATCCTTCACATGGCCAGCAAACTCTAGGAATGGCAATAAACTATGGATGCCCCCAATGCCATTTAAAACATCCTAAAAATTTGGATATATTTTATCTAAATATTCAATCATATAATTTATTATAATTTATTATTTAAAATATGTACACTTACTTGAATGTGTTGGGTATGACATATCTTGGCCACAACATGTCCATTATATTTGTGTGCCGGTGCAAGATCAATGCAAAGATTATCCCAGCAAGCAGTAGGAGAAAAGCAAAATATTAAGCGATTCAAGAGATCAGAACCTTCACTAAGCTCGTCGTTTGCCAGCAGCATACGAAATGACGGTCCTGAAATAGAATCACATCTTTACTATTTTGTGAAAAAAATTATTTTAATCATTTGATTATTAAAACAAAGTTCAAAATTTTCATAATATTGTTAATGCACCGTATAATGAGTGCTGTATTAAAAACAAAATGTAATACCTGCTTCAAAAAGTGTTTTTGCTTGGGACATTGTTACTGGCTCCTGTAATAAACAAGCTAAACCTAATTGTCCCTTCAAACAACAAGGGATTCCCCACACAGAATCTTGCATACCAGAAGGAAAACTTCTCACATGGGGATCTAGTGTAGTTTTTGTTCTAAGTGGCATTGTAAAATAATTTGGTACCTAGACTCAACAATAAAGTATTACAATTTCAAACAACACACTCTAATTCAAATATAATCATATTAGATAGTTGGGTTAAATGAAAAGTAGAGTTTTACATACTTGTGAAATTAGTGATGGCAAAAATGTTTTTTCAATAATATTTGGCACTAATCCTTTTCAGGAGCATCTGTTTTGGTTGCAGTAGAATTATTTTGCTGCTGATTACCAGAAATTCTTTGCACAACTGAACCAATTGTGCAGTAAGAAAATGGCTGTAAATACGCAAAATATAATCTGACATGAAATCATTTCATATTATAAGTTATTATAAAACATAATATTAACGAATTAAAATAGGAAAGTCGCATAACTCTTGTTCATGTTATATAATAATCATCTCTTTTGTGATGTGGTAGCTGTAACACTTTTATTACATTCGTTTTATTAAACAAGTAACAATAATAGTATTATTTGTACAATTAACTAATGCTGTAAATTTATAATTTTTTCTTACATTCTTATTAAAAATCAAGAGTATAAAGAGATCACCTATATATTAAATAAAATATAAAAATGACACTGAAATAAATTACATGATACTATTGCAGAAATACAAAAATAGTTTGAAAATAAATCAAAATAAGGGTAAAAATAATAAAACTTAAAAACATGATGTGGTAACATAACGTCGACTGCTTGAAATATTTGAACTTGCTATTTCATATTAAAAAGTATAAGATTAATATCTGACCTCAGCAAATGCAGTGAATTTCATGCTAACTGCCAACTTCTGCGTCCCATCAACATATATCGTGACGTTGTTGTGTGCAAACGGCCGCCTGGGTGGTGCCAAGCACACAGTGACGGAATGCCATTTACCATCAGCTAAACCACCAGGACTGCCAATGGAACTGGCGTTTACCGCGGCGGTTAAAAATTCGCGTCGTAGTGAAATGGCGGTGACTAGAGAACCGTCGCGCTGCACAAAAACTTCCATGCCGGTACCTTGAGGCGTAATCAAACTGAAAATGAGAAAAATAAACAATTAGATAGATGTAGACGCACCCTCATTGTTAATAATTCATTTTTATATTAAAATGTCATAGACCTCTAATATTTTAGTATGTCATAAAGACCAGGAACTCATTTGCCATACAAGATAACATTAATCGCCAAAAAAATCAAAATCAAGAATAAATATATTAAGTCCTTTATTATGAATTTAGTTTAAATAGTTTTAGTTATTCAACTTAAAACAAGTTAGGTATTTCATATTTGACTTTTTGGTTTTAAACGGCCCCCCAGATCTTTCGAT
Organism: Ctenocephalides felis; assembly: GCF_003426905.1. Taxonomy (NCBI): domain Eukaryota; kingdom Metazoa; phylum Arthropoda; class Insecta; order Siphonaptera; family Pulicidae; genus Ctenocephalides; species Ctenocephalides felis. Next base: position 42,243,123 of record NW_020539725.1, on the reverse strand, counting down.
TTGCTTAACATAAATTGAAAACTGCAAGATCTTATTTCAACTCATATCAATTATTGTAAAAACATACTTGAATAATTGCCTCCGAAAATTTTGCCCATCCAAGTCTGAAAGAGGATCTAATCGAATCCAACAGTGAAAGCTAAAGCCGTAGGAACATCCTGCCCATTTTCTAATTTCTGGTACCCTTAAACCATCTAAAAATACATAATGTAAATTAATAATGCAAGTACTTAATACAATTATGTAAAAATATTTTTTATCTTAAGATTTTATTATTATTTTAGTCAATTCTCAATATAAAATTGTTATACCTGTTTCTCCCTGCATATCAATATAACTCCTGCAGATCAATTTTTGATTACGAAAAATTGTAGCAACTGCTTGTAAAAGATTCTTATAATATGGCAACTCAAGTTCGGGCCGCAAAAGTAGAAATAGCATTTTTAATTCATGTGTTGTAATTGAATGCAATGCTAAACTTTCTAATAATTTTATTAACTCAATCGCTGCATTTATTGATAGTTTATCTGGATGACCGAGGACTTCACACACAGCAACAATAATCTTGCTTTCAGCAGCTAATTGCTTGCTGAAAATAATAAAATCAAGATATAGATATAATATAATAATAAAAATTGAGAATGCCGTAAAACAAGAAATAAATAAGGTAATAAAATTACCTTAATAAGCTTTCGGTGCATATTTTACATATCTCCTCTGAAATCCAAGGCTGATCATGTTCATCCATATCAATGATCCAAGTGATTAATCTTATAAGAATGTGTGAATTACAAATTGTGTTATCATTTCCATCTCCGGTTATCATTTTTAGTAACTGGCATAATAAAGATCTTGATGGAGTTCCAAGTTCAGCAACAGATGACATAAAAATATCATAATAGTCATTTTTGATAAAAATTTCTCTAGCAGATACACATAGGTGTGTAATTCGAGATAAACTACTTATACATTCTGTGGCTAGTAATTGATGATCTATATCCCATTCCTAAAAATGGACAAAAATTAATTGTAAAACTAGATCTGCTCTTCCATATATAATTATAAATTTTCAGTAATGTGAAATTAAATATATATATATATATATATATATATATATATATATGTATAAATTTACCTTTGTATGTTTCGGCAGTGTTACTAACAAATTCAACAAATTAGCATCTACTAAAGCCTGAGCTATCAGAACATTATTAGCAGCATTTGTCATTAACAGTTTTACGGAATTAACAATAGAGCATATGGCAATTGTTTTAACATTATCTTGATTATCCTCAGATTTCACTAAATTTTCTTCAGATTGATCAGACAGAAATTTAACAAACGTCGTGTGAAATAAGCTTAGGATCGTAGCTAGTTCTATCTGCCTCTGGTCTGGAGTAGATCTGTGCAGGACCTGCACCATGGCTACGAAACAGCGCAGGGCAATTGTGCGCACTTCACAATCGACGGTTTTTCGTCCTATTACGTCCATAAGAATACTGACAGTGGCTGGGCAAATGGCACGTTGACCGTTGTGCTTTTTAATTAAAAGAGCATATTAAATTAAATATATATGTATTGAAAAAGCTTTGAATTTTATCCAAGTTCTAATAAAATTGCTGCAAACTTTACACACATTAAAAAAAGAGTTGTTAATAAAAACCTAATAAAAACAATTTGTTAATAAGCTTGAAATATTTTAATTACATGCATCATGATGGAGAAGATTTATTATAAAATGGCTAAGCACAAACTTTTTACTTGCACAATGACTTCAATGTATAAATTCAACAACGAAATATAAATCAAGGATATTAAACTGAAAATTAAATTCTGGGTTTCTAAGTGAACATAAAACTTAATATGTGGAGTAGAAGTTTCATAAAGTTTTTTACATAAAAATATTTGTAAGAAATAGAATTCAGAACAAATATACGTCAAACTTATTTTGTCGATTAAATAAAATAAAATTTCACAGATCAATAAAAAAAAAATTGCTATCCTTTTATGACTACATAATGTTTTTTCTTGAATATATTCTTTGCAAAAGTACTATTAAAATTATTTACTCTTTACTATTAGAAAAAAAAACATGCAAATGTGTGTTAATCATTTTTTTAATAACAATGACTTGGGTATCTATTCAATTAATTTTAACCCAAACAAGCTTTATCAATGCCATGCAAAAATATTTTAATAACCAATTTTTAGTAACAGTTAACTCACCCCTTCACTAAGTCTACGAGCCATACCATCAGAATTCCAATTGTCAATAGGTTTATAATTCAAAATCATCTTCTGAAAAATTATAATTTTTCTAATACTTAAAATCTAATCAATCATTACTGTACACAATATGTATCAACTACTGGAACGTAATGAAAATTTTCCTCATAGCAAATGAAACAATGATCAATAAATTTTCAAAACAAAAATATTCAAAATATATATTAAATAGCATATTCTTCATTCATATTGAAGCTTTGTTAAATTATTTTAATAATATATAACTAGCTACTATATCAATTAATAGATTATTCACCTTTACCCATGCCTTTAGTTATTTGATTTAATTCAAACATATAACCAATACCATTTTTAATTCATTTATATATACTACTGCAAACATATATTAAAACTTAAAATCAAAATTAACAGTGACACATTATAATAATAAATATGTAACTAAACAGGACGTCACAAATTTTGAATAGATCTCAAATATAAATATTAGTTTTGTGAATGTGTCTTATGTTTAATATATTTGTATAAATGAGAAAATATGTAGCTAATTAATTAAACCGTCACAGTAATATATTTAATGGTTTGTTGCATTATCTATCATTATCTTAAAGTAGATGTAAAATAATTGAAATTTAAATGAAGTTCATTGATCCTGTTTTGCATCAATACAAGCACAAATTTGTTAGCAAGAATCTGTATCTCAAAATTAATAAATTTTCATCTAAATAATTGTATAAATTTTACTTAATCACATTATTATAGAAATCTAACGTAAACTCTATCTGAAAAGCAAGAAGCAATACTTATCTATTAGAGAGTTATACCAAGGCATAGCTACCGAAATATAGCCTAGTCTATGTTATCTTTATATCACTTTTAATTTAGAGTATGCAAGAGTGTATGTGCATTGGTATAGATTATAATAATAAAGATTATTCCAAATTCTGTCTCTACAGACTATTTGAAAAAGCAATTTTGCCAACATTTAGTTCGAAAATTACTTACTTGGGCACCAAATATCACTGCACCTAATACATGTAAAAGAGCTGTACTTATTTCCGGATAAGAAAACATTAGTGAGGATTGAAAACAATCTGAAATAGGAAAATATTATCAATATTTATTGATGTTATTTATTATCAACCAAATATAACTTACCATAAATAAATGGAATGACTTCTACATGAAGCAAAGCCGGTTGGTGTTGCAGTCTTGCAAAATCAGCATTATTGTTTAATAAAAAATTTCTCCAAGTGAAATATGGATCGTACAGTACTTCTAACATCAGTGCTAAAGAACGGAGAAATGAATCGGCATTTTCAATTGGGTTTTTTAGCAACTGGAAAAAATAATACATAAGGTTTCTGAATATACATTTTTTAGTGGAGATTCCAGCAATATCCTATATTTACCTTGTGCACAACAATACTGGCAATAGATATACATTGACTGATATATTCACAAGAGGATATGAGGGGGATATTATCAAAATTTCTGCATATTATTGTCAAACATTTAATCAGCACTTCTGCTTCATTGAGGAATGTTGGTGTAATAATATCCTTAAAGGAAAAGATTAAAAATATATTACTTCTATCTTTAAAATTCAATTATACAAAGAAAATCTTACATAATAGCTATCATATTTATATGATATATGGATATGAATAAGTAATATTAATTAATTATTTTAATATTTAGTAATATTAATTAATGATTATAGTATAAATGTATGTAAAATTATACAGTGAATTAAAACTCTTATATGATTGCTTTTAAAACTATTGCAAAGCAAAATTGATCTTTACTGTTATGTTACAAATGCAAGTAGATAAGTAATAATTGTAAAATGCCTTAAGAATGACAGCCTTTGCCTTGGAAGCAATAAAAATAAAAAGTAAATTAATATCAAGTATCTTATAATATACAAATGGTATACGAATAAGCAAACATAAAGTAGAAATCATCGCTTAAGTGCAAACAATTAAATGTAACATTTGCAAAATGAGATTTCAACATATTTCTGAATTTAATAAACCTTCTCGGCTGTATCTTTAGCTATATATAGAAATTTGCCAATAGCTGGTAATAGTTCATCCGGCAGTCTTGTCAAATGGGGCCCTGAATCACTTTTAGTCTCGGTTAGACTAGGGGGTTTATTTACATCGAGACATAATTGAGACTCCCATATTCCCACAAATCCTGCTACGAATTGTCTAAAATAAATTTCTTCATTCTGAAAAGAAATGAAGAGAAATAAAGAACCAATTGGATAGAAACTAGATATTGCTTAATATTTCAAATACCTTTGTTGTGTATTGGATCCAGAGATTGTAAATGTCTTTTCTGGATTCCATTATGAATATATTATCGTTCTGTCGTTGCTAAAATTGAATTCAATCATGTTTAAATATAATGTTTAATAAAAATATTATTTCATGTTAACATTCTACACCGATATCAACTGACAGATGACACATCGGCCACCATATTGCGCTAATGTTACTACCTCGTGTTATCTGCTTGTCAAAGAGGAATCAGGTGTTAAACAAAATATAAAACTGGAGGGAAATTTGAATTTACATTCTTTTCGGATCACTGTTATGCATTCGTTCTGGTTGACACAATTTACATTTTTAATAATTTGATTAATTTACATTATAAAATATATTTAACTGTAACAAATACATTCAATGACGACAAATTCTAATATGAAGTCGTTACCCAAATCATAATCAAACAGCAGTTGCTGTTAAAGTGAAATATTTACACATTTTTCCGTATCTTGATTTAAATGATTATTTCATTTTGTTTATTATGTATATTATTATTTCATTCCATGTTATTCATTTAAGACTCCTACACATTTCACAAAACACATGTAACCCTACCTACCGATTTCGAATCAGGTTTCAGCACATGTATAAATATAAGTGATATTTGCATACATGATACATAATACTTTATTTTGTTATCAAACCAGTTAAATGTTATGTAATTATATATATATATATATATATATATATATCTTACTCTTGATAGTTATCTTATTGGGTATCATATGCAATACTCACCTGTGCATTTAGTTCGAAATAGTTATTTCAAATATTTGAATCAAATAGTGCTGGTATATCAAATATAATAAAAGTATACCATTTTAAAAATAATATTTGATATTCCTTCACAATGAGGAGGAAAAATAGAAATCAACACAAGTAAACAAAAAATATTTTTATATAAAGCAAAAACCACGCAAGCTTATTTATAAATTTTTCCCTCAATTTACTTAAACTGCCACTAAAATCACAAGTTTTTGAAAGTAATTACCTTTGTAATTAATAGTCATAATTTTGGTATAGTCCTCACATTTCCAAATATAATAAGAGACTGAGATTATATTCCAATGTAATAGACCGGCTAACTAAATGCACCCGAATTTACAATATTTATCGTATAAGTAATAAATAAATAACATTGATAGTCCATTTTTAATATCATATGAAAACACATATAATTAACATGCATGCATTTATTTCTAAACATGGGATTACTTTAAAAAAAAACATGAAAAAGAAAAAGAGTTGAATGATTCATAGTGTATCGCGGTTATGTTATGAAAATATTATTAATCATTATTATAACACTGGTATGATTCATGCTGTCAAGTTTTATTTTATTTCGTTTTTTATCTAATCTTAATTTCGTTCAACATATACAGAATAATTAAGTTATTTTGTTCTCATATTTCTCATAAGATTAAATTCTTTAATATCAATTATTATTATTATAACACTACTATGATTCATCGTTTGATTCATTCCATTTGTTTGTTATCTCTAATATTAATTTGTACAAACAACCAAAATCAGAACTTTATTATTATATTTAAAAAAACGTGATTTTAACAATAATCAGACGTATGAGAACAGATTTGAGAACAAAGTAAATAGGCGTAAGTGGAATTTTGTCTCATCAGCCCGGCTGATGATTATGAGAAACTGGACAGCAACATGGAAATGCATTCCCAACTAAATATTTTTAAAGAGTTTTCAAATTGTGCAGGTTGTTTGGCGAAAACCTGGACCAATTTTTTTGGCACTTGTTGCAAGTGGAAAGAAACGGTTCGGCAGATCGCGCCGTAAAAGTAATCAACGCAATTTCTGTAATCAAGTTCATCCAATGGCTATTTTTTTACCAATGTTGGTGTCTAACGACTTAGCATTACTTGAAATATCAAGAAATAAAGAATGCAAATCTGATTTTCTGGTACTAACCTTCTCCGTCGGGAAGTGCAGTATAAAGAAATCGCTAAGTATCCTTTGCTAAGGTGACCATCTTTTTTTTTAAGTCGAAATCGAGGTGGTAATTTTTTAGTTATGCTAATCCTGGACGGAGTAGTAGGGGTGGTGCAATAGTTTTTTTATATGATTTTTTTTTAAATCAGAATTGCAAACTTTCAGTATAAATTTTACTATTCGATTATATATAATACATCTTAATCTATGATATTATATGTTTTTTTTCGATCTATTTTCTTCGCTTTTGAGCCTTGTACAAAATTAATTTCATCAAAAAAATTACATGTTTATTTTCATAACTTTTATAAATTTATCTGTAAATATTTAAAAATCCGCGACAAACCGGGACACAAAATCTAAATCCGGAGCAAAAATTGCTAGAAAATCCCGGGACACAAGGAGAAAATCCAGAACAGTTCCGGGCCAACGGGGATAGTTCCGGCCCAGCCGGGACGACCATGGTCACCTTACCTTTGCAGCAAATGGTATATATATAAGCTCCAACCCTCCAACTTCTTATTTCTGTATTTTTTCCAATTTATGGCAATAGTTACAGATATTGAATCCTTCATTTCCAAATCTGATATTTTCTTACATATAGTATATATTTTCCTAAAAACATAAATCAAAATGGTTATAATAAAACATCATCGTAAGCTTGTACAACAATATATTTTAATTTGCATGTTAGCAATGAAAAAGCAAAGACTTAAAAATGAAAATACAATACAAAAAACTGTACATTTTATCAGATTATTATAATTATACGTAACATACGCCAAAATGTATAAAAAGTTTTACGAATAGAATAATTAAATGCCTTTAATTCAGGGGCGTAGCTTACTTCGAATCAACAGCAAAGCTACGCCACTGGATATTCTGTTTTGCATTATTTTAAAAAATGGCAAAGTTAAATTTGTATTTGGAAGGAATATTCCTTGGACAATTTTGCATACTAAATGTAATTTCTAATAATTTTTCAAACTTGCTAAGAATGCGCTAGAATGCAATATAACAAATAACTTATTTTGAAACTAATATTCGAAAAGTATGAAAATTATATTAATATATTTTCTCTTTTTTTAATTATATTTTTAATAACATATCATACTATGTAAATCAATCTACACTCTACAATCTTAGACTAAAAGGCTTATACTTTCAATAATTGTGTCATTTTGGTATATAGTTAATTTAGATATATTTTGCAATAAAGTTTTTCAACATTAAAACTATCATGATTTTTACGTGATATTTATGTCAATTTGAATTTTTTGTATTATTATTTGTGTTACGCAAAAATAATCTTATAATATGCGAAGGCAAAGACATGATATAGGTATTTTATAGTCACTACTATAAGCCACTATATGCTAATTATTTGAATTTATGAAATGAGTAAAAATTTCAACATCAATATGAAGCAACTAATTTGTATTTGATTGTGGGCACAAAAAGTGTATGTATTTTTTTGCATTTTATTGTAGATCACAGACAATTTATCTATAGAATCTAAATAGGTAACTATATTTTACTGTTAATATAAGTATAATAGTTAATTAATATAACTATATTAATTAGATATAGAACAGCGGTGTAATAACATAAATTAAATATATGATTATTTATGATCATATGTATTTAGATCGATCATCATGTATTTATTGACTTATCAGAAAAACTCTTACCTTACATTTTGTCAATCAATATACCAATTACATTTTTGTAATCGTAATCAAATTATATTTATTGGAACCAAAATTTCGCCTAATAAATTAATTAATTAATTAAAAATAACATTCTTCACATTATCAGATTCAAATCAATGTATAAAGTTTGATAATTGCTTAATGATGCGTTTTCCATTTTTCAGAGTAAATTATCATAATTCATCTTTAGTGTAAACTATCATAAAATTTAAAACATAATTAATTTCTGTACAGATTCAATTTCATAAACTATCATCTATTATAGAATAAACTTGAGCAATAAATTGTAACATATAGTTTATCGAAATGTATCTTGATAAAATTTGCGATTATCAACATACAAATTTGCAGACATTGTGAAATATGATTAAAATTATGGTTTTATACATTTGATTTAAAATATAAATGTTTTTATGAAATATGTATGAGCACCGATAGTGAAGCTATGATATAGTGATTTATTTTAATGCAAAAAATGTTCAAATGCTTATGATTTATGAATTTTTTGTGCCAAATATTGAAAACATTGTTTTTTACTCTTCATACAGAATTAAAATAGATTTAAAATTTATGGAAAATATCCCATAAAATATACCATAACATTCTGTTGTCATGGCAACACTGTTACGATCCTTACTTCTTATATATTGGTCGCTCAATTCAGGCGCTCAATTCAAATAAATAAATTGTCAATATTTTTTTTTGAGATTGAGGTTCTATGAATCTTGCACATTAATTCCTTGTAGTCACATTTTTTGGTTTTGCTGAAGATGAAGCTTTATATTACTGTGAGCTTACGAGCTTACAATTATTCAGAGGTATCGTTTTATTTAAAATGTATTTAAATGTGATGTATTTTTAATCAAAAATGTTGACCTAACATAAACTATCAGGACATTAAAATTAACTCTGTAAGCTAAGTTTTGCTCTAACGATTAGAGCTCATTTACTTTCTGGTTTAAATCTGTTCCTGAAAACCTTTTTTTGACGTCATGACCTGTATGAAGAGTTTACAAATAAATGGCACATAAAAATGCAATGATCTCAATGTAGATAATATTAGATTCTTAAAGTTCTACTTCACCATAAATATAATTCTTTGAGACATCCAGATTTTATTTAAAAAATGGAGGGCGACATTCTGCATAACAGAATACCTTACTTCACAGACCGTTGCGAAAGCCTAATATTAATTATTTAGTTAAATTTCAATAATTATCATAATTATTCATTTAGAATAATACGTGCTAGCAAGAAAGCTATAAGTTTCATTATTTACATTAACAATAATATTAGATTCGATTCTCTCTATATCATTCGTTTACTCAATTAGATATAAATTTAGTTTAAACATCTAGATATTTTTATTATAAAATCACTCTTCATCGTTTATAGAATATAATTTTATTTTGCAATTCGTATTAATTACAGACTAATGAATTGTATTGCAAGAAATAGATATATGGTAGAATCTACTCGTTTTATATTTACTATATCTAATATTTTCCGATTTATTTTTGTATCGTTTTTTTATAACTAATGTGACTAATCAAGCTCAGAGGCAATAAATATAACTTTTTCATTCATATTACAGACAAAGATTGAAAACATAACCATATTAGAAATAATCTACTTTTATTATTCAATAAGAGACATTAGACAAATAATTTAACCATTTTGCTACCAGGATGTTTTCCGCAGATGCGACATTGCTATACGAGCCAACAAGGCGCCCCATTAGTTACAGAACACATTTTGAGCTTTTTCAGCGATTATTATTAAAATATATTTAAATATTGAAAAATACACTTTTAAATAATAAATAGTTAGAATTTACAATTTTTTAAAGCAAAGTGATAAATATTGAACCAATGTTCAATACTGGTTGTCGTCTATGAGCGACATTCGTACACACATCTCGACCAGAGGTTTATTTAACCCTTCTGTAAAATGTTTTTGTTAAAGCAGTACTTAATTCACAAAATTACAAAAATCAAATATTTGAACTTATTCCTGATCTGATCTACTGCGGAATTTGAATCTAATTTTGGAGAAAATGCATTTTACTAATGTCTCGAATAATTATTTACATTCTTTTCTGTTTCATAAATACTTCATACCAAGTAAATAAAATTTAGTGTACTATTTACATAACAATACATAAGATTCTTACTTTTTTTGATATTTATTGCCCCTGATGTCGAGATTCAATATTACCTACTACAAAATTCTATAAGCTTCATGAAATAAATTCAATAACGTTGATGTAAAAAAATCTTTTTATAAAGCTTGATGGTCCGAAAATACTTTTCCATTAAAAGTTCAATCATATCTATACACATGACATCGCATTTGAAGAAATTCTTTATATGTAATCTTTCCAAGTGAAATGTAAAGAAAAAGGTCGGTCATGCGTGGTGAGTCGATATTTATACGTATATTCGCAAAAGTGATTTTTTCACTTAACACACAATGATTTTTTTAAAAAAGTATGATGTTTTCTTTGTAAATAATTTACAATAATTTGCTAATGTTATTTAATTTATTGTGAATGTATCTGTTATCTTATTTTTGTCAACCCGTCGAGAATAAAATATTTTTAATATGATTCTACGATATAAAAAAATGTATTTTTTAGTAATACAATAGTGTTTGAATAAAAATTTAGAAAATAAACAATCTTCTACTGAAAGTCAAAGTAAAAAACTAGCAAATGATATTACAATACATAAAGTGACCATTAAATTCATTTACAGGATGTCACAGAACTCTACATGCGAAACAGGGTACCAGTACTGATTGTAACAATCATGAAAAACAAAAAAAAAAAAAAATTCTTGTGCACTTTAAAAATTATGAGCTTACAACCGCAATCTTCAGCTGTGGTCAAACTGTACAATATTTCGATTATTTTAATTACTTTTGTTCATTTAAGCTGTGAAACTTTGGACCACAGTCAAAAATAATAATACTACTGCCCCAAGTTTTCTAAAATCAAGACTATTTATTAAATCACTAATTTAAGATTTGCAGAGAAAAAAACAGTAAATAAATAGAGATGGTCTCATACCAAAGACATAAAAAAAATCTAAGTAATGATAATGAAGTCATGTAGAATAATAGCTAAACAATTACATTTCTTTAAATGTTTCTGCGTTGACAACTAAGTTGTAAATCCGATATAAACAATGATGTAGTAGTATGATTTTTTTGGTAAAACATTCACTTTTTATATTATTTATGATTTGTATGATTTATGATCTATGATCATTCTATTATTTATGTTTTTTTATTAAGAATGAAATGAAATGCATTATCTTAAATTAATAAATAAAATTCGTCTTACGTAGTTTAGAATATAAACAACTAGATTTTAAAATATTGCAGACTGTTGTGAGCACATTTATTTATAACTTCACAAATCTATATTTTAATCAATAAATTGATAGTATTACTGCTGAAACCATTGTTGTTTCTATTGAATAAAATCATTGAACAAATTTTCTTGTCAGTAAGAAAATCTCTTATAATAATAATAATCGATCTTAACTCTAAGCTTAGCTTTAAGCTTGCCGACATTATTTTATTGTAATATAATTTTCTTCATACTGTTAATTAAGTGAACATCATAAATTGTTGTCTCGTTGCGTAAATTGAAAAATACTAGTTGTATCGTACATTTATAAAATATTGTCGGTTGTTCTTATATCATATAACTTTATTAATTAAGTTATATATTAATTTTATGATACTAATTTCCAATATGTGCCTATCGGAGTTATAAAGCTTTTAGGTTACACCGACGCGTCGTGATAGAGTTAATGAGAATTTTGAGTGCAATGTGCGTGTGCTAATATACATCATTTGTTGCTAACAAGCGAATGGTTTAGCTCGTTTTAGGCTCGAATAGATTAATTTATATACATCATAATGGATATTTAACATTATAAATATCTGAACAATATATTTTGTATCAATTAACTATAACATACTCACAAAATAGAGAAATAAAATGGAAAAATCTAGCACTCAGTATGGCGGTGGAGCTTTCTGATACCCAAAACTCAAATAAGGAAGAAAAATTTAACGTGAGTTTTGGGCGCTGAAATATACATGTCTGACAGCATATTATGCCAATATTCAATTACATAACATAAGTAAAATTAAAACAAAAATAATTTCTTTCTCTTAAATTTATGTTTTTAAATATGCTCCTACATTCGGAGGGTTTTCCTTTGAGATAGTCAATTATATTGTATTTTCAGTTTTTTTTAGGTACCGAAGTAAGATGATAGTATTGACAATGTTTGCCAATATTTAATTACATGACATAAACAAAACTAAAACAAAAATAATTCCTTTGTATTCAATTTATGTTTTAAAATATAGGTCTCTTACATATGTAGAGATATCCTAACTTTATGATTATATTGTAATATCATACAATTATATTGTAATATCATATTCTTTTTATTTTATTTACCAAATCAAGGTTGACCTTAAATGTACTGAAAAAAAATTGACAAATTATTTTTTCTTAAGTTGCTTGGCAATTATGTGCTTTTGAATGCAACCTAGAGCTTTGGTGAACTAATGACCATTTTTCGGTTATTGTGGTTAAATATATTGTAATTTGATATTGTTTTAATTTTAGTTGCCAAAATAAGGTGATAACTGTCCTTAATTGAATTTAATGTTAATTGACCTCAACTGTCCTGAAAAAAATGGAAAAATAATTATCTTAAGTTGTTTGAAAATTGTGAGCTTTTGAGTGCAACCTAGAGCTTCGGTAAAATTATGAACATTTTTCAATTTTTGTGGTTAATTTTTACGACTTTTGTTTATTTAAACTTAGAAACCGTAACCATGATTTAAATATTTTAAATTTGTAACTAAACAAGAAGTCTTAGATCTTGAAAACTTTGAGCATTAGTGTTATTATTTTTTACTGCGGTCCTATAAATGTTCTTCACGGTTACGGTTTTAAAGTTCACAAAAACAAAATTGTTAAAAGTTAACCACAATATCCAAAAATGTGTCATGAATTCACTAAAGCTCTAGGTTGTATTTCTAATCTTATTATTTCCAAATAACTTGAGATATTTTTTTTTTATAATTTTGTTCAGTACAGTTAAAGTCAATACTATAACCCCGTTTCGAAAAAATCACAAATGTAAATGCTTAATATAATATTAATTTGAAATAAATATAAATATAAAAATATATTAAACGTTAAAACCTTTATACATGGAATCCCAGAACTCAACACAACAAAAGTGGAAATAGGTTGATAGTAATAGTTGTAACTACCATGAAAACAAATTTGAAAAAAATTCTTTGTAAAATGAAAATTATGAGCTTTTTAGTACAATCTAGAGCTTTCTCGAACTATGACCACATGTCGGTTATTGTGGTAATTTTTTATTAGTTTTATTCGTTTAAACTTTAGAGCCGTAACTGTAAATAATATTTCTAGAACTGCAGTCAAAAATGATATAAAAGCCCTAAGTTTCTGTAATCAAGACTATTTGTTAAATAATAAATCGAATAAAACCACAATGACCAAAATATTGTTCATTTGACCACAGCTGAAGATTGTGCTTAAAAGCTCATAATTTTCGAATTTGTACAGTTCCACCCTAATAAGCTTAAAAAGACCTCGTGGACATTATTCAAAGTGCTTAAATAAAATACTATAGTGCTTTTAATGGGGCCAGTTCTATTAAAAGTTTATGCTTTCAAGTAGGATTACAAAATGGTACAATACTTTTCAGTTTCATCCTAAACAAAAAACGCGTAAAGAGCCTAAAAAAGCTTCTAATTGCTAGAAAATTTACTCCCAACTAATTCAAATATTTTTTATTTCAATAGATTCAATATTTTAATAGCTTGTGAGTGAAATGCTTTGCAAAATAATAAAAAGAAAAATAAATATTTAAATATATTTCAAGAATAATCCATTCCTCTGCATATAAATTAACCTCTTCGAGCCTTTTCAATAATACCATAAATACGTTTGTCTTAATTTTAATGAATTCTATTCTGAAACGATTTAGCTCTTCTGTTTCTATTTAGTTCAGCTACATTAGCTGTTATTATTTTCACAATATTGACTGCTTTTTGTGTGGCTGTGGCAGTGTCTTATATACGGTGTGCTGTGTGTCATGGATCCGGTTCAAATAATGAATTTTTGCATAATGAATAATACAGAAATGCAATTTGGTCGCAGCGCATCCTAGTGTTACTAGTTTAGTCGGTTTTCATTATTCAAGATATGAGGAAATTGGAGAAGATGGAAAATTGCCATCCAACGTGTTGTTAGAATGAGTGCATTACTGGTGAATACATTTTTATATATAATGAGTATGATGGTTCTTTGTTAGTTAACATTTCAGTTTTAACGAATTTTTTTTTGAATGCTCAGTAAGGCTAATACACTGTATTTCTATAGAGCTATAGTATATTATTTTAATTTACTGCGCACGATTTAATTTAAAATAAAAAAATGCTAGAAACTTTAACTTATATTCAACACCTTATATAGAGTAGGACACATTGGTCCAATTTGACTTTTAGCAAATATACTCTGAAAACAAAACCAACTACATCAAAACGAATAACACATACTAAATAAACAACTTTTGAACTATGTTCAGTAAAATTTCCAGTTTTTTTTTAGTTTTTTTTTTCAAAAAAAAAAAATTGTTGGAAATTTTACTGAACATAGTTTAAAAGTAAAATTCCCAGCGAATTGATCATCGTAAAAATGTGTTTTAGCCATTTTCCAAAAATGTGTCATATGTTTTAGCCATTTTTTTAAATGTGTTTTTAAATCACAGACGGGGTAAAAAGAAACAGTCAAAGAACAAAATAGGCCTACCATTTACTTTGTAATTTTACAGATATTATGCAAAATAATAGCTACATTATTTTAACACTATAATTATTAGGCTGAACAACAAAATTCCAAATTAAAATCTAAATACATATTGAATATTTATGATAAACATGGGTTTCTATCAACTCTCACTTCTATATTTATAGATATTCCTGTCTAATTAATCATAAGCAAACTTATTCTTAATAATAACATGCAAAAATATTTTTCACAGACTAGGTGGTCCTTTTTACCCCAACTATATTAATACATATTTCTGTTTGATTAATCATGAGCAAACACATTCTGGAAAAATAATTACTACAAACAACATAATAACATGGAAAAATATTTTTCACAGACTAAGTGGTCCTTTTTTAGTGGCTATTTTAGAGGTTACATAAAAAACTATGAATGTAACTTAAAAATAACAATACGCCTTATAAATATAAATGAAATAACGTGTACTTGGAAAATATATTTAGACACCTTAAACTAAACAATAGCGCTCAAAAGCAAAACAACTTATAATGAAACAATATATTTTCGTTAAAAAAATGACATTGTAACCATTTATCTCGTGATATCGATGTTGCCTGAGTTATAAAAGTTGTGGTTGTTAAAAATGTCATATTCTAATTGTTTTAGATGATTTTATTGAACCTTTTTACCCACGGAATTTGAAACTTAGATGTGAGGCGAAAATACCAGATCTAGGTTGTATGCAGTGGTATTTTTGAAAAAATGTGCCTATAAGATTTATATGTTGTATTGACTGAATATTGTAGCTATTATTTTGTTACATTCATTCAAAATTAAGATTAAAACACTTCATTTGTTAGCTCTGGCTGTCCCATTTTACCCCGACTATATGGTGGAAAAAGACAGATGACAAATTTTAGGAAAATTGTAAAAACACATTTCTATAATTAGAGACTACCTGTGAACTTGACTAAACATAGTTCGATTGTTGATACGTACGATTTATTTGATAAATGTTATCCGTTATAATGTAGTTTATTTGATTTAGACAGTATAATTACTAAAAATCAAATTAGATCTTTGTGCCCCACCTTACCATCTTACTGTTTTAAAAATAAATTTTTTTTCGAATGCGGTAAATTATCCATAAGTGCTCAATTCTATCAATTCCTGGTTCTTAGAAGGGCATTTACGTAGTACCTTTAAATAATTTTTATCTGGTAATAATATTTATCTGTTGATGACTACCAGATTGCCGCATCAAAATATATCATTTTAAATTATATTTATAAAACAACATTAATTGTTTTTGAGCTTGTAATGCTTCGATTATCAATAAAAATGTATATTACCAACAACAACTTCTTACAACCGATGTACCTACGTAACCGTCTAATTTTCTGTTTTTCCATTAAGCAAAACTTATCTCTATCTGAACGATTTATTATTTTTTAACTGGTGAATTTAACATGTCTAACATGACAAAGTGCTAGCGAGTTTGTTGATTTGCAAAAGCCGCGCCGAAGCGAAGTCTTCGTCCCCAAGACTTTGCGAACTTGAGCTCAAATCCGCGCCTGTCTACTTAGGGCGCCAGGAAATATTCTTGAGTCCATGGAACTGCCTCTTCAGAGAGCTGCTATCGGCCCAGGAGGCGTTGAGATACTCGTCGTCATCGTTTTGCTCAAGTTTCTGAAAAAGGATAATGGATCATGAAAATATTGCACCGAAACATAAGATCTAAAATAAAAAAAAAGGTGTATGTAAACCAAAATTTAAGCTTTCGTCGATTTTTTATCAAAAACGGCTGCTCCCATTTTTAAAACTTAAAAGCCATCCAATATAACTCAATAAGACCCAAGCACTTTCTTTATATACAGCAGATGAGCGCACAATTTTTCCTTCACGATTTAACAAACCTACTTAACTAAACCAATCTTAAATAGTCAAGCCTTAACTAGTTTTTAGTGAAAATCGGCCATACCGTTTCTTTATTGATATTATTAATATAAGATTGTCAAATATATCCCTTCCGCCTTTTTGTATTATAAACCAAGAACAAAAAAGCGGAAGGGAGATATTTGACAACCTAATATAATTTCCAATACACAATTAATTCTCATATCGAAACTAAATTATTACCTAATTAGTTTTTTTTATTAAACATCTATCGATAGTCAATCAGAATAAAATTATTCATCAACACAATATGCAATATTTCTTCAATATCTTAATCTCATATTTGCTTATTAGAAAATTTAGAATCAAAATTGAAGATGTGACTTCGAGCATTCGAAATATAGAATGTGGGGCACCACAGGGCAGTGTGCTAAGCCCAGTACTTTAACCTTGAATCAATTCTTATTTACACGTAAATATATTGTGATGACCTGATAGTTTCTCATAAAATATTTCAGTTTTTTATTGTTCAAATCATGTTACACGAATACATAAATGAATATTACACAATTAAGAGAAAGTCGATGTTTTTTTCTAGAAAAAACAATTTGTTTATATTATGTTTTCTGACGTTTCTACTCATTCTGAATTGTTCGGGACTAAAGTATGAAGAAAAATATATATGTGAGGCAAAATTTTGACTTTTTACTGATGTTTTTTCAAAAACAGCTGCAATAATTTCAAAAATTTCGAAGCCATTCTATGTAGCTAGATAAGATCCAAGCCGTTTTTTTATAATCTGGAGAAAAATGCTAATTTTATTGTCCAAAACTTTGACAAAAATGTTGTTTTTAAAAATTCAAAACCTCTAAAAAATACAATTTAGGTATTGTGCTGATGGGTTCTTGGTAAAGATCGGTCGGGCCTTTTTTTCTTGATTAATTGATAAAACATGTTTTTACGATTTTGATAAAACCTTTTGTAAAGAGTTGTTTATGGTCTCAATAAATACGCCCAAATGATATAGGCCTACAAAAATTGGTTTGATTCAAAAATTCATTAAAGTATAGTCTTTCTAGTATAGTAGTCATACCTTCACCGTCACTATTTTAAAGTTGATAAATCTTAATTTGTATATATTATGAAAATTATTTACACATATCTGAAAGTTTCTGCAATAGCCTTAACACCTAGTTTTTATTTTTTTTATTATTTATAATTTTAAATGCGTTAAAAATACAGCACAATATGAAATCGGCAAATTCGAATTAAATACAATACAATACTTTAAATGTTCATTGCAGATTTATACCATGATATATCAATATAAAATTTAATTATACCTATGGCAATAATTTATTTCATATATCAATATATGAAAGCATTATTTCATTTTAACTCATTGTGTTAAATGCATTATAGTAGTTTTATTTGATAATTGCGGGTTTGAATATTATTTTGTATTTAATGAGATAATAGCGTTTTAATAAATAATTAAATTTTTATTAAATAAGTATAAATATATCAAATGTAATTTAGCCCAATTTTTATATATATTGATATATGATATATTGAAAGGAAGAAATCGGAGATAATTAATTATAATAATTTAGTAATATTTATATTTTTTCATTGTATTTAGTTTCAACTATATTAAATCACAAGCCTATATACGAATTCTAACAAAAGGTGCAGAATACTTTCTATTATTCTGATCCCTGAACCATTTGTTAGTATTCTGACCGCTCATCACAAAACAGTGCAAATATCCAACGAGAAATTGGGTCTTTTGTTATCCGCTAATTACCGAAAGGTCCACCTAAAAACAAGGATGATAGTTTGGTTTGTATAGGAATTTTGGAAGGCCATGGATATAGTTTCTGTTATATATGAGTGTTTTTACTCTATGCCGGGAATTCTAAATCACCGACGAACTTGAAAGGTTTGGGCTGATATAGAGCAAATACTGGCCTTAGCTGAGACGTATTATTGAATCAGAGAGAATAATAACATATCAAATGAACAATTATCTGAATAAAATCAGTAAAACTGGTAGATAATTCATCATTGCAGAAATGTGTTTCTTTTTGCTGCTTTTACAAAATTTGTCACGTATTTTTTTTGCCCCATAGGAGGAGTAAAATGGAACGACCAGGAGCTTAACAGGTCCAAAGTTACATTGGTAATTATAACGGGATGAATAATAATATAAACTTCATGGATACATTTTTTACAGGAGAAACATTGAATATAACCTTGATCTGGTATCACGTCGGAAAAAATCATCAGAATAGTTGAAATAACTATTTATTTAACTTTTTGCTTATAAAATTTATTTTGCTAACTTAAGTTACTTTCTTATTCAATATTTTTGATCTTTTACGCCTTTGCCATGATAACGGTTCAGTTAGTTCCTTTGATCCCATCCACATGCAAGCTTTGATAAAGGATATATAAAAACAACTGTTGAATCCAACTTAAAATTAGCAATTAGTTCAAGAATTGTCGTTAAAAAAATTATAACTTTATTTGTTCTTGGGATATAAGGAATCGACATTTATATCCGCGGACCTTTCAGCCCTGCTTAACCCTATATCAAATAACTAATTTGTCTAATATATTTTTCAAAATTAATGTTTTTAATTTAATCATGAAACGTAAATATCCCATAACGTAACAAGGTTTGAGTAATATAAAAATAAATACCAAAACAAATTGATTAAAGTGAAGGATGAGTTATACTGATTACGTCGCGAATAAACACTCTGAAATTAATTAAACGCAGGTATAGATATAAACGAGATGTGAATCTACTTATTTTGCAAGTTTTAATTAACATGAGCTCAAAATGAAAATTAATAATTATATATATATATATATATATATATATATATATATATATATATATATATATAGGTTAAGTGGTTCATAAATATTCTTATGTGTCATAATACTTGAGTTCAAAATGACTATTAAGAACCATACCGATTAAGAACCATAACGATTAAAAACTATACCGATAAAGAAAAATACTCTCGTTAATATGCATCCACTTTTATATGAAATGCCAGTGTGCAACGAATTCTAATAGAGAACAAAAAGAAAATTTCACCTTTTATGATTTCAAATCCTTATACTGAAAAGTTATTAATTTAGTAAAATGATTTTGAAATTCAATTTTACTAAATTATTTATACTGAATTTTTACTCAATACTGAAATTCATAATGATGTTCTATAGGTGGCTCATCGGCCACCCCACTAATAGAGAAATTATAGTACTACATTCCGTATAAAACTGCTCTAGCTGTCTGATTGCAGAGCACTGTACAAACAAGAGTCATGGTCCATTTATTTGCTAAACACAAATTTAGAAAGTCCAGTTCTGTGGCCTTTGACAAGTTTTGCTTTTATGCTCGCTAATTGAAATAGATTATTATTTACATATGATTAATTTCTAGTTATTTTTGAATAATATTTTTTGCATATGAAATGCATACATTTGTTCGTATTTTCCTCAACTACAAGAATGCGATGCAATATTATCACAAGCAACAAATTTGGAAATGACGTAAAATCAACATATGTTCTTTTCTCAAGTTATTTCATTTTGACTCGGATAAAACGTTTATTTCTTGTATTGCTTTTATAGTGAATATATATCAGACACCCAATTATAGTTTCTCTATCGAACTTCATGCATAAGTGAACATTACGTGTTTTCTAAACAAAGGTCTTTTATAAAAAGTTCACTTGTTTTCATATCGAAACGTTTAATAAGCTCTGATTAAATATGAGAAGAATGAATGATTATTTCAGAAACAAAAGATAGAAATACTGTTTCAAAACAGCGTAAAAAATTGTCAATACCGAAGATGCACCATCTCCTGGAAGGTGGGCCGTAGGTATTGATAACTGCAAACACCAGGTAATAGTAGTAATAATGAAAAATATAGAACATTCTATGAAATTGGAAAATTGAGCAACGTGTATATCAATTATATAGTTGTTTCTTTATAGTTTAGATCTTTTTATCTCAGAAATAATTTTAATTTTTAAATACATCTACTCCATTATATATTGATAGACAGATGACAGGACAAGTAGGTAAGGAGAGACAACAATAATATTTTTATATCAATATATAGACCTTGAAAACTTGATTATATTATAGCAAATAAATCACAACCTGATTTCTTAGTGAACAAACTTCCCTCGCCCTTGATTTCATTTGAAATATATAAAATACATATGAGCTTTATCAATAACGATATATCTTTATAACAAATGCTTGGAAAAATGTATATATAAGTTTGTAGGTGAAATCATATAAAAGCGTCTATTTTCACTCTTTTTAAAAGATTAACATTTTAATTCCATAATCGTAGCTACTGAATAAAAAATACATATTTGTGTGCAGCGCTCATTTTATACCATGCATATTATAAATTAGTTAAATCTCATATATAAGCAATAGAGCCGAGAGACATCATGTATCCATCTCTACAATTTAAAAGTTCCAATTTTATTAATTACTCATAATTATACATATACTTCTATTGATATCCAACGTTATTTTGAAAAAAAAAAACTTAATAAGACTTGAAAATAATTCTTAGTGGTGTACACTAAGAAGAAATGTCATCCCCCTCGGGGGGAGGCGGCAAAGCCTAAATTATTTTCACGTTTGAACTTGGGAGAATGATGAACCAAATTCTAAAATTTCAAGCAAATTAGAGCACAGTAAAAAAATTCAGATCCAAAACGCTCCATTGACTGGAGTAAATATTCCGTATCCAATGCCAATCATATGGATTTTTGACACAATGAAACCTCTAAATAATTTTTTGCATAAGTAATTCTTTTGTGCATTGCGGTTTAGTAAAGTAAGGCAAAACAGGAATGCTTTAGTTGAATTATTTAATTTCATCTGCGTAATATATACTGTATCTTAATTATTATTATTTTAATATCTGGCACATCTCAGCTGCTATTTGACAATAATAATATAGTTATTATAGTAATAATAACATTATTACCATAATTAATATCTATATATAGACATTACATTTTTCTTATTAATATATTACATTCTAATATTGTCTAGGCTCATAAGTGAATTGAAATTTCTGGCACGTGGCAGTTCTCATTTGTCAAACTATTTTCAATGTCAAACAATGACATATGTCATGTTTTGCTATTGTTTTTATTTATTTATACAATATTACTATATTTTTATAATCATTTACATCCTTGAAATTTCTCTTAAACTTCATAGAGATTTATTAAAATCCGAATAATCGTTTAGGAGGAGTATTTTTGCATACATCATTACAGAAGAATTTTATATATAAGATAAAAATACACAGTACTCTTTCTTATATATAAGTAAAATACACTTTACTCTTAATTATGTTGATATCATATTGAAATAGCAACATTATAGATTTTATAAAAAGCTTTATAGTTATGCAGTGAAATAAAACAATCCTAAACATAATTAACTAGAATCACACATGCTATAGTAGCGTTTTCCTTTCTAGAGAAGCAGTTTCATTTACCGTAAGTATAACAAAAAAGAGCACATTATATAAATATTAGCCATAAAATTCCTGGTATCTCAATTTGTTAATGCATTCCCAAAAGGTAGCATAATGGGTATTAACCGAATTTGGACCATTTTAAGTGTTTCCGTGTCAGACTTCTCCGTACGGCTGATTAATTCGATTCAAGACGACATAATCCGACTCGGGACTCGCATTTCATTCGCGCTGAAATGCCCTCAAAGGTAATTCCGCCACACACTCAATACTCAACTCTCAAGACGACCAAAGACTGTTGTGTTCGGGGAGAAGATGTTTAATCAAATCATTTCTCTATTCAAATTACTTTTGCTTAGGTAGAGGGTTGGTAATCATAAAGATTCAGGGACCAATTCTCTGGTAAAATAGACTATAACATAATGTAGTTATGGCAACGCTATGTTATGCTTCATTCTTGGTACTAAAAACTGTGAAAATACTATGCTAATACTATAAAGCTAAGTTCAGCCATAGGTTATACATGCATATCACAAAGATGCAGTTATGATAACATTCTTTTTGACATTTGTACGTTTTCTAGTTAACTTCCAGTAGGGTAAGTTAAAGTAATCGTCCAAAAATCGAAATTGAAAATTTTCACATTTCTTCACGTTAGAAAGGTTTCTGAACATTTTTGCATACCTCAGAAAAATGGATTTGTATGTATATGTATGTATAGATACAATTTTTCGTCCACGTTTTCGGGCGCACGGATGGTTAAAAAAACATTCGATTCCTATTGATGTGGAGATGTGCTGATTAGTTTTTGGTAAAGCCAGATACAGCCTTTTCGGAGGAATGGAGAAAAGAGTGCTGAAAATCGAAATCGAGTTTTTAAGTGAACGAAGCATCCGATTTGAATGATTCAAAAAACATTCAATTTGTAATGACGGGGAGAAGTTTGGCGTGGTGATTAGTTTTTGGCAAAGACAAGTTCAGCCGTTTTGGAGAGAACGAACAAAATGTGCAAAAAATTGCAGTTTTTAGGAGTACTAAGCATCCGATTTGAATGATTCAAAAAACTTTCTGCTAGTGTGGACAAAACAATAGCTTTAAGGTAATTTTTTTTTAATATCGCAAATATTTCAAACTTTAATTCTTTTTCTAGCTGAAATACCAAATCTACCTATATAGTTAACATAAATATGTTTAACTTTGCAATTGTTGTCCTTTATTTCAACTCATTGGGGACGGCTGTCCACCTGAGTGGTCAAACATACTCTGTGAGGCACAGGCTATTTTATAAACAATGACTCAGTTTGCATCGAAAAGTTGTATAAATTACATATGACAGTGATAAACAGTGTTGTATTTTGAAAATAATTTTATATCATTTTAGTAGTATTTTTAGCCTTTTTCTTTGCTATATAGTCTTTTTTTAATTTAAAACGACCGAGCGCTTTTAAATATGGCAAAACGACTGGTAAATTTTGTGAATTAGGTAGTAGTGAAGATGAGTTTCAAATTGAAATTACTATTTGCACCGAAGATAGTAATGAATATGATGATGATATTATCCAACCAACAAAAAGAAGAAGTTCGACAAATTAAATGAAGAGCGGAAAGACATTAGCGAATGTGCCGATTCTTCTTCAATAATCGAGTTTGACATACATCAACGAACACCCCGACTACAAATACCAAGCAATATAAGACATCCAATAGATTATTTTACTTTATATTTCACAAATGAATTATTAGACAATATAATAGAAAAAAACAAACCATTATGGCAACAAAAAAAATGAAGAAATATACTGACTAATTAGTGGCATATTCTAAATGCGAGAAAAAGAAGAAGGGATTGTATAGTCTGTTCTGACAGAAAAGCACTAGGTAGAAGGCGGCGAACAACATTTTATTGTAAAACATGTCAAAATCAACCAGCTATGCGTTTTGGAAATTGTTTTGAACGTCACCATTCTTTATAAAACGATCAAAAATTATCATAAATATTATAAATGTATGTCCTTCAATGACCACAAATTTTTATCAAACAAATTGCAAAACAAACAATGAAATCAAGATTACAGGAGGTACAGTAGATTGTTTTGAAATTGGTGCCGTCCCATAAGTGTTAAATTTGATTGATAAAGTTTTGTTCATTTACTTTTCTGTAAACATATGCAAGTTACAGTATTTATAAGAATCTATTTGAAAACATTTAATATTCCTGGAATATTCCATCAGGGTACGGAAAGTTCTAGCTGTTTGTCCTAAGACAAATAGTGACAACATACCCCACTTTATTTCACAGTTTATTTAGATTCTATATCTAATACGCATAACTACACAGCAAATACATAGCGTTTTCACAGTTTTTAGTACAAAGAAAGAAGCATAAGACATCGTTACCATGACAACGCTATGTTATTGTCTATTTTAACGAAGAATTAACCCCCCAACGCTGGTCAACATTTGCTAAATATTTGTTATTAAATAGTGCTTTGCATATATATTTTACATTCTGTTGGAAGTTAACAAAACTATCGATAAAGTTAAAACTGTTAAGCAAAAAAGTAAAGCCATCGGCCTCGAATGCGATAAAAACTTCACGCTCTGCATCTATTTTAAATAATTAAACCATAAAATAACTTTTTCTTTCGTCTCCATCCGAGCTTTTAAAAACAAACTACGTACATTGCATGTCGGAGTTTCAGATTTTCGATGTTGATATTGGCGCGTGCACTCGCTATGCAATCATTAGAATGAAAAGTTGGAAATAACCCAATTCAGCTACCAAAGTTTACATTTTTTATACTTTAACATTTTATAGAAAACTTATGTAAATTATAGTATAAATTCGCAAACTTTCGATATGATTACATAAATTAAATTTAAATACTTGGAAGAAATTTTGCATGCAAATGGCACATAAAGAAAATAATGATTATTGATTTGAAACCAATTTGACAATATAATTTAATAAAAAATACTTTAATTTTTGCAATAAAAATCTTCAAATGTATGTTAAATTTTGATAATGATAAACTAACTTCTAATATCAATAATGAATTTTAAACATTAAATAAACGTTATTATGAAATATTAAAAATTATTTACTGGAAATTAGCTAAGAACAAATAATTATAAGAAGTGTGGTAAAGTATGAAACGCCTTACAGAAAGCTCTCTAAAGTTCAAAATTTTTAATGAAATTATGTGTATTACTTAACAATATTATTAAATATTTTGTATTTTTTTGAGAATATGCTCAATATATTTATGCGTATACATTTATCAATAATAAAAAATAGAGGGGTAAAGAAATGATTAACTTTTAAACCTCCCTTCGGTCACAATTAAATAGGCAATCCGTCGAATGAAAATAATTAATAATATTTTTTTAAATTAGGTATCTAAAAATTAAAAACAAATAAATCTCTACAAAATATGCAGACTATCGCTTAGTTTATTTAAATTTGTGTAGTGTTAATAACCTCTTCACTTGTTACTCTTCACTTTTGGACAGTTATAAAAATTCGTTAATGTAAATCTAATTTAGCTCTCAATATTGAAGCGTATGTTTTCACTTCCATTGTCAAAATATATATATATATATATATATATATATATATATATAACGAACACAATTTATAATACAGCATAGTAAATGTAAATACAAACTGTTCGACAAATTCAATTAGGTTTGACATTGACATGATGTAATATTCAAAAGTGATTTTCAGCGATAGCTACTAAAGAGTACTATCAAACGAAATTATGATAACGTAGTTAATTTCCTATAATGTTCATTGGATCCATAACATTACGAATTACAACCAAAATTGGTTGAAAATTATGACAAAGTCGGTGCAGAAACATCTAATATCACATTATTTACAGTTAAGTTTACTCGGATAAATCATGTCATTTCCAGGTTATTTTTTACTCGAATTTTTTGGAAATATCATTATGAAGTATTTTACCATTATAAAATGCTGATTATATGTGCCAAGTTTTGATGGAACTTGCCAACATAGTTTAGAATTTTTTTTTAAAAGGAGAGCCTCTCAAGGTCGACCGATATCGAAAATTTTAAATTTAGAGTGTAACAAAAAGTCTCAATTTTTGAAGACGTGGGGCAAACGGAGTATTTTTTACTGTGATTCTATCCATTATTCACTGGTACGGTTTTAAAGTTCAAATAAATGAAATTATCAATAGTAAACCACAATAACCAAAAGATTGTCATAATTTTACCAAAGCCCTAGGTTGCATTTCTAAAATTCACGTTATTTCTAAAATGATGAGCTAAGCTCATCATTTCCAAATAACGTGAGATAATTTTTTTTCAAACAATACTATCACCTTGTTTCTGCTTCATGTTAATGCCTGAGGCACCATGTGAAAAAAATATTTAGAACTAATATTAAATAAAAAAAAATGGTAGAATATTTGGTAACCAGTCTTATCAATTTAACTGTTGGATGTTTGCCAAATATTGTTCGGGTAAGCTATAGCCCGCACAATGCTAGGACAAGTTTAGTTCTCCTAATTGTTTTATTGCCTTTAAATACATTAAATTAAAATATTATAGACTTCGTATTCGCATTACAAAATATTATGCATTCACCCTATCTAACTCAAAAGGGGTGATTCCATAGGAAATTTTAGAATTATTTGACATAAACCAAAAAAATGTTTTGAATTTTCTATTCAAAACTATTTCTTTCTAAAGAATGAAATATCAATTCAAAGTCGTTTTATTCAAAACTTTTATATCGGAATGTATATAACCGTGCCCAAGAAAATGTAGTCAATTTTATCTAGTTTCACCCTATCTAACTAGTTCCATATGAAATTTTTGAGTTATTTCAAAATCAATTAAATTTATTTCAGTTGATTACTATAATGCTACTGAAAGTGACAAAAAAATCAATTTCAAGGTAAAGTTTAAACTTGAGGTATGAAGTATTTAGAATTAATGTCAAATATGCCATGTACAACTATGGCTTTGAAATGTTGCCCCTTTGATCTTTGCACTATTTCCATGAAAATCGTTCCGCATACCATTAAGTTCTAACCACAACTGAAAAGCACTTTGCACGACGATGTTTTGGATCCCTACTTAAGTTCTAGTCGGAAACCTTGCATATTATTCAGATACATTCAATTTATTTATTTATTTATTTATTTATAAGCAAGCTTTGATAAATGAATAGTAAATAGTTTTACTTATTCTATTTTGAAATACCAAAAAATTTACTTAGTCCAAATAGGAAATAATTTGCTCCTAGATAATTTTGAAGCAAAGAGTGACACAGAACATGTCGTCTATGGACGACATTCACGTCACGCGGATGTAGTTCATGAACGACACACTCGTAGCAAAAGGGTTTATTTTTATTTTTGCAACATGGCTTGCAAGCTAAGCCAAAATCTAAGCATAACTAATAAATCAATACAATACAAATAAATTATAATTTATATAAATATTAATTTGTTTATTTGCTATATTAAGATTAATATCTATTAATTGCATCAAAAAGATTCCCTTGAAATAATTTTCATATATTGTTAAAGGCATGATTAGATAGTCCATTATAACTATAGTACCTAATGATCTAACTATCCTAGATGGAATGTATTTGGCCTTTTGCAACAATAGGCTCGGCCACCGACGCCTACCTGTTGTTCGGAAAACCGGACGCTGGGAAATCGGAAACTGAGGCCGCCGCATATCCGGAAGCTTTCCAGAAAATATTCGTGTGGCAAATTTGCAAATAGAGAAATTCTGGTTTTGAAAATTCACGACGTGTTTGGTCAAATTGTTAATACATGTTTGAAGAAATCGTGTTCTCTTAAATGCAGACGTGATTTTGCATCTAGATAGAATTTGTCATTGAAGCACATTTATTGATAGCAAAAACTAGCATATATATATATATATATATATATATATATATATATGTAGTAGTCCATTATGGAGTTGCTGGAATATTATACATCATCATCTGCTAAATGAAAATTAATTTTTTATATTGCCAATTGTAAATTGATGGAAAGTTAGTGGTGGAGAGTGTAGTAAACAAAATATATTTGTGAGATTATTGAAGTTTATTTTTAGTAAACATTAATAGTATAATTTATGAAATTAATTGTTTGACTGAATTTTATTTTAGCAATTATCTGTTTTATGGTCAGTGGCAGAAGCGATTGATAAAATTTAAAATTAGTTGGATCTGATGTTGAACAAATCAATACAGGAAATGTGTTGTACGATGCTTGGACACATTTGTTAACTAATTTATTTATTAATGAAACAATATTTTAAAAAAATGTACATTATTACTGACAAACGTTATGGAACGCAATAAAATATCGATTAATTCAAGTTATATTAATTGCATACTATAGGTATGCAAACATATACATCATAAAAATATACTATAAATAAGAATTTAAAGCAAAATATTAAAATTCATTAAAAAATAAACAGAAGTATGAAATAATGAGAAACAGTGAAAAAATTAAATATTTTCGAAATATTTGCCAAAAAATTCATATTTATTGCAAATACGCTATTTACACAGATCATAAAGATATTAACATAAAGAAGAGTATATAACCTTTATTCGGCGGATTTTAATAAATGCCACAGCAAAGCATGGCTGGGCATGCTAGTATATATACAAAATATATATATATATATATATATATATATATATACCTTATACCTTGTACTAAAGTTAAGAGAGCTTTTAATGCATATTCGCTAAACATCCACTTATCTAAATAAACTACAAAGGGAGTATTTATTCAAAGAAAATTACTTCGCATAGTAAAATGAGCTGACAGTGACATTGTCTGTAGAAATAAATAAAGCAAATTTCAACATCAAAGCTTCTCTTGACAAAGTGTAATTTATATTCAGCTTGTAATTAAATTAACATACTGCATATAATATATTCATATTATTCAACCATAACCATGTATACAAAAATAATTATAGGGAGGAAAAATAAATATTAAGAAGAACCTACTTCGATTGAGTTATATATATTATAAATATATATTATAAATAGATATTTATGAATATATCCAGAATTTTTGCTTGTTAACAGATTTAGGAACAAACTCATTTCAAAAAACATCCTTCGAGTATATAGTTCCATACCATTAGTAGGCAATCATATCATTCATTTTTCAATAAACAAATATTGATTTTTAAAAACCATTGAAAAAATAGAGAGTTTTAGTATCCTACTATCTTACTATTGTAAAGTGAATTTATTATTAATGTAAAACATGGAAAAGAACACCAATGCATGAAATTGGAAATAAGTGTCTAGAACCAACAATTCAGATATAAGTATAAAGTTTCCTTTCATTTTCTATATAAATTCGACAAATGATTGAAAAGCATTATATTCAGTAGCCAAACCGCAAGACTTCAGTAAAAATTCTATCATCGACCATCATAAATTTCTGACAAAGGAAATACATTACATCCAGTTTTACGAAATCTTCAGCTTTATATTATTCCACAGAATGTCTATCAATATAAAATGGGTCAGTGGGTTACATTGATAGCAAAATTTTCTTGATGTATCATGAATTATATATATATATATATATATATATATATATATATACCTTTTCGTGATACATGGACATACATCGATATAATATAATGACCAAGGTTCGGACCGTACTTTAAACAGATCCTCTAGAAAAGCCCAAACACGGTGATACCAGAGTAATCTAAATCGTCGATTCAGGAGGACGAAATGAAATTGCATTATAGATTTTATCCAGGTGATTTCTGGAAATCCATTGATTTAGTGGAAACTGTTAAATAGTGTTAGAGAATGAAAATAATCTAAAGCTAACGATAGAAAACTTCCACCTCCATATATATATATGGAATTGAAATGCGCATTAATACCAAAAACATATCAATTTTAATGCAGAGTACCTTATAATGATACTTCTCTACTAACTCTTTTGAAACAATAATTGTATAATTATACCTTATAATAGTACATAAATAGAATATCAATTTTTCAATATCAATAATTCATTGGAAAGAAATTGTATGTCCATTTAGTGTCAGACAACTAATAACTTGGAATAGCTCAATTTCAAAGAAATATGAATATTATATAAGCTATTTTGACCTATAAATATCAAAATAAATTTATTTCATCACTGACGATGATGATAATAAAAATATAAAATTAGATTTAAATTCAGCAGTTAAAAGTAATGGAGACATTTTTCAGAATTTTAACTAGTGTTAAACCTGCTAAATTTTTTGTTTTAATTTTCCAAATTTTCAAAACACCTCGTTGTTTAGTTTTTTTACTTTTAGAAAATTTACGATTGTTGTTAAAGATTTTATAGTCATTATGAACTAATAAAATTTTGAAACAAAAATCGTGAATTTCCTGAAATTCAAAAAATTAAATTTAATGAATTTAAATAATTAACATTAACATTATAAAATATTGTTTTAGTAAGTAATATAGTTATATATATATATATATATATATATATATATAAAATTTTAATTAATAAAATTTAATTTATTCGTTACTTTATTCATTCTTAATAAATAGAGTATTAACAACGATACCGATTATTTAATTGTATATAAACTATTCATCAATAAATGTTTGTGAGTAAACTTAATGAATTTAATTTGTTTATATATAATAGAATATTTAGTTAATACTATAATACATACAACATATTATAATAATAGTTTTCATATATACTTTTAATATTTTTTAGTAATTTATATTTATATTGATCTAATAAGTTATATAGTTCATATAAGCTCTGAAAAATTAATAAAAACAACTTAAGATGAAAATTTATAACATGTAAAATTAAAAAAATCATAGTATTTTCATAGTAATAATATCATAAATCTCAAGAATAAATTTTTATAATAATCGAGAAAGAAAATTCGAAGAAATTTAGAAAAGTTGCCTTTTTTCAATTTTCAGAAAACTTATAATAATTAGTAATTCATAGTTATAATATTAAAAATCTCAAGAATAAATTTTTATAATAATCGAGAAAGAAAATTCGAAGAAATTTAGAGAAGTTACTTTTTTCAATTTTCAGAAATTTTATAATAGTTTTTAAAATTAGTGCATAATAATTAAGTAAAAAATTAGAACTTGTAGAATTCATAATGATAATTAAAATTTTAAAACGTTCAAAAACGCCAAATACTTTTAAATTTCTTTATAAGTCTAGAAAAATAAGCCAAAAAAAAATTAGAGCAGTTACTTATCAAAACTAATCAGTATATTTGTTCCTTTTATAAACTTTTAAAATATGCGAAAGTTCAAATTTAGATGTTTAAAAATTATTTTAAATATTTATTTAAAAAATATCCCAATGCATTTCAATCTGGTTATGGCAAAATAGCAAAATGTCGAAAAAGCTATTCAAGGATACTTTCAATGACTAGAAAGTAATTGAAATAAGATTCAACATCACAATACTTTCAGTAACAGTTGGAAAACTTACATCAACAAGAAATCAAAAATCATAAAATAACAAACTTTTCCAAAGCATGGTGTAATAAATATTTCCTATAACGATATCAGATGTGCGCGGAGGTTTAATCATCGCCGATCACGTGCTGGGAAAGGAGCAAGATGGTATCGTAATGCGAAGAAAACTCTGGAAAAACTATGCATCATCATGGAGGGCTATTCGGAAAAACCGGCGCAAAATATGAGGCCGTTCGTCATCGATTAATAGATTAAAAATGTGGTAAGTAGTGTAATGTGCAAGACCGGTATAATAATAAAAATAAA
Source organism: Ctenocephalides felis (assembly GCF_003426905.1). Lineage (NCBI taxonomy): Eukaryota > Metazoa > Arthropoda > Insecta > Siphonaptera > Pulicidae > Ctenocephalides > Ctenocephalides felis. The sequence goes on along the minus strand of NW_020539725.1, from coordinate 42,210,755 downwards.
AATAATTTAAACTAGTGGGGCTCATGGCATCGTGCCTTAAGGCAAATTGCTGGAACTATCCCGTATCAACATTTTTTTTTGAAGATTAACATTTTTGAAAAAAAATTACTCTGAAAAAATTAGATTTTTGAGAAACTATAAATTCGACAAAAAATTACTTTTTTTTGAAAAAAAAAATGTTTTCTTTATTTTGAAATATTTTGGGAACTCTGAACTGCTTTAACCGTATAGAGACGAAATATCGAAGCGCGTAAGCGCCGCGCCGCCGTCTAACGGATAAACATTGGAACGGAACCCATAGGAATGTAAACAAAATTTATACTTATTGTTAAAATCTCTATAAAATATCTGATAATTTGATGTGCATATGTCTAATGATCATTTTTGACAGTCAAATGGCATTTTTTTACTTTTTTCATTAGATCTCCGAAACCGCTGAACCTGCCTTCATGAAAAGTTATTCAGTTATTCATCTTGTTAATACAAGTAAAATGTTTTTTGAATTATTAAAATCGGACGCTCAGTTCTCTTAAAAACTGAGCTACTATATTTGGCACTTTTTGCCCCGTATCTTCGGAACGGCTAGAAACGCCTGTGCCAAAAACTAATCAGCACGTCTCCTTATCAATACAAATCGAATGTTTTTTGAATTATTCAAAAATCAATTATTCAATGAAATCGGTCGATCGGTGTTCCCGAAATCGTCGGCGAAAATTTTCAGAGACCTTTGAAACGTAAAGATATATAAAAAAATTCATTTTTGATTTTTTCGCGATTACTATAACTTGTCCTACGGGAATGTAAAAATGTTTTAATGAATGTATTAAAAATATATAAAAGTAATAAGGAAAATTGGGTACGGTTGTGCCAGGATATAGTAGTAATTATACTCATTTTGATATAAGGTTCAAAGGAAGAAGAATGAAGTATGTTTGTTCAAACAGGTTTTCATTATTGCATTGAGGCATATAACATATGGGGTTATATTAAAATTAATACTATTAAAAGTCTAAATAATTATAATTCTAGATTTTTATCAAATTCATCTAATTTTACCGTACGTAATTTGAATTAATGTAAGCGTTGGTATTTATTTGGGATATATGTTGTTTCATCGTCTGTCGTGTAGAACAAACTTTGGTAAATAGATTTTGTTGTGCAGAATGCAATAAACATATCAAATATTGAACAGTACATTATGAAATCGCTAAACCATGAGCTTCTGTAATTAGTTTTGTTTGTCGTCAACATATCTCCAATATAATTTATGTACGGAATATTGAACATGAATATTGAATTTTCAGTGCAAGTTCTATAAACACGCTTCATGGCACATTATATATTGGCGGTGGTGCGTGAGACAGTTATATGATATATGTTTTGATTACACTAATAAAAACAAAAATATTTTAATTAAAAATATTTCATAAAATATAGTGTTATGAATTCGATTTATTTTGATTGTATTTGATATCCAAATTGATATGGAACGAATATAAAAGCAATTAAACATATGGGGATATGTAAGTATTAAAATTTCTATGACTGTAAATACTATTGATGTATTTGGTTTATGATTTTTAGAAGGTTTAAGGGGATATTCTAGTGTAGAGCGATGAATTTAGGTCATTTTTAAAGTGTCGTAAAAGAAAGCAATGAATGTTTTTACTATCCACTTCCTACCAGTTGTTTATTAATATTATTAAAATACAAAACAAAAATTTAAACATTAAAAAGTTGAAAACTGTAAAAACTGGCAGCTGATAAAGTGGGTGGTCTAAAAAAATTGGCACCTCAGTCTTGACATGATTTCAGTCCTCCTAGCCATCCGAAATAAAAGAAATAAAAAGATTATAAATCTACAATGATGTCGCAATCGCGCGAACTAGCGATGAGCAAAAAAAATGTTTTTTTACAAATTTGCGACTGTTTGAAAAAAAAGTGTTTTTTTACTGTTTTTTAGAGTTTCTCGATTTTTTTAAAAATAGTACAAATTGGAATTCGGGGGATAATCCTAGTTCGGGCTTTAGATAGACCTTCTATAAACAAGTCTATAAACAAGACTCTCTGAACATTTCAAGTGAATCGGTCGAGTAGAACTCGAGAAATCGTGTCAACGGTACTAAAAAAGCCTGTTCTGAGAAAAACGCATTTAAAGTTTTGCTTAAACAATAGTATTTTTACAGATGCTATTTAAAGGAAAATAGAAAACTATATTCCAAGGATAAAGTAAGTTATACGAAAGAAACCAATAAACCATCACTTAAGGTAAAAAGAGTTAAAAATTGACAAAAATTACAAGATTTTATTTATTATGCAGAAAAATTATTGGATCGGAGATTCCGCCGTTTCTTTAATTTTTTTCCAATTTTTTTGTCATTTGACTCCCAATTTTGACTTCAGATTCTCAGTGTTCAGTGGTAAAAACTATATTGGAAAACATATGTAGCACACCAATACTGATAACTTTTTTCGTGGAACTGTGTAATTTTTTTAATCATGGATATATCTGGTAAATATATTGTTAGAGGTATTGCAAATAATTGTCATCAGTACATTTTTGTCTCGACATAATGACAGTATACAATAAAAACAATACAATAAAATTTTGCAATGTAAATGACTTAAGTATATTTTATACTTAATTGTGATACTTAAAATGCACGATTAATTCAATTAATAATTAATTGATTTTGGCATCAAAAATAATAAAACCTTAAACCAATTGAAATTAAATTAAAGAATTATTGGATTGGTATTCTGTACAAGATATGTTTATAATTTCTCTTGTGATTCAAGTTTTATAAAAATATGTTTTATCATTATGGTAATTTTGAATTGCTTACTTCTTGCTTATTTTTAACTTATCAAATAATAACATTAATGGATAAAATACGTCATTATTAAAGTATAAGTTAGTAAATATAATGTTTCTAATTATTCTTATTTTTAGTAATTTTTATCTCACCCATTGAACGAAGCGGAATTAGAAGGCTGAAGTCCATCCATGCTTTCCCTACTCATGTCGTCCACCATTTTGACCTTGAGCTGATGACCGAAGCTCACCGAGAGATCTTCCGCCGGCGACAGGCCGGCTCCGCTCGTAGTGGATGCACATCCGCCGACGTCGTCCGTGCCTTCCTCCCCAGACACGACCACACCTTCGCTGCCCTCGCCGGCAATCTCTTCTGCGTTATCGCCTAACGGAGCCGCCGCCTCTTCGGGCTCCTCATTGTATATATAAAAGTACGCTATAGTCAGATATATGACCGATATAATAAACGACGGAATCGGTATCGCCATCGCGAGAACTAAATTCAGCGTATTCTGCCACATGTCCAAATCGCTGATCACTAACCCTGGGTCAACACGACTATAATAACACGTGAAGTTCGTTCCAATATCGCGGTAACGTTTGAGAAATATACTACAGTTCAACATCGGAGGGTATCCGCAACCCTTAACGTTGGGAAACAGACGCGCCCCGGTAAAATACCACTCAGAGTCATTGCCCATGAGGCCGGTTTGTTCTAAAGGATCCATTTCGAAATCCGTGTACTGCTCGTATGGATCCATGGGCCTTTCTATGTAGTCGTATTCACGCAAAGCCCTTTGATATCGAGCGTGGTATCTCTGATACACGGGTTCCGTTACTATTTCAGGAACCTCATCGCCCGGAGCTAATAGTTTGTAGTTAACGCGTATCTGTGTGCAGTCGTACACGTCTTTCGTGCATCCTTCTCTGCAGGAGGTCCAGGAACAGTTGGAGACTCCTCTTCTGTGCTCCGTGTCCACCGTCACGCACAGAGCTGGATTTGTATCGAATTGCATGAAGATTGTCGTGAAAGCTGGATCGATTACAAATGGTACCAGGAAGAGGAATGCGAACATGCTGAAGGTTCCCAGTAATACGAAAAACGCGGTCGTGTAAAAAAGCAGTTTCTGGAGCAAAGTCTTTGGAATTATTTCTTCGTCCGCCATGGCAATTGTGACGGCGGCGGGGGCGCCGACACGGCCACGGAGACATCCGGTGAGTTACGACCGCGATGATCAGGCCGTTTATACCGCCACCTGTGCTATGCCTCCGGAACCAACATTTTGCACTTGAGATATTTCATTGTCATTAAAAATACTAACTTATGCAATTCATATTTATAAGATAATTCTAGAGTTTTATTTAGTTTAATTTATTTTAATTACCTCATTTAATGCGTCGAATGCTACAAAGAATAAAAAATAATTACAAATTTTGTGAAACAAAATATAAACAGAAAAATTTATAATGATTTCAATTTTTTCTATAGTAAGTAAATTAAGATAGTGTAAAAATCTGATTTGTATTACTGCATAGAAGTAATTTCTCGGCCCTGAAACAGACAGTTGTCCGAATGAAAAGCAATCCTTATCTAAATTTAAATCACACAAATCTAAAGATTGATTCTGATCGTACTCTACGATTTAATAGTTTGCCTAATAATGATTACCCCTATAGTGTTAGATTTCAATGTTCGGCAGTAATACCAACTGCTAAAAATATTAACAGCCCTATTACCAAATAAAATCTTCAATTCTAAAATTATTCATTTTTAAAATTAATTCACGAGGAAATATATACCAAGATTTACAAATATAATTACATTAGAATAATATGTATATTGCGTTCTTCAGAATGAAATAAAACACATTTTATTTAAATGTATTTTCAATTAAGTTGAAGAAACTATTAGAAACATCTATCTCCTTCTTCTTATTATAGAAACAGTATAACCAATCAGACAATTTTAGCCCAAGTTATACATTTGAAAAGCAATTAAATATATTTAATTAAAACATGAAGATATTTGTAGCAGCTAAATACAAAGTTTGTCAAACGTAGACAAAAAAAAATATTTTTTCTGGCATTTGTGATTCTAAAATAGGAATCAATTCAGAGAAACAGGACAAGGCTGATATAAATAAGAGAACAGGATAGAATTAGATATCTCCAATATTCCTCAGATATCTCTGGTGATATAAATAAAGCAGATAGTTTAAGGCAACTAGATATCTTCAATTAGGGTCCAAATCTCAACTAGACTAAAAATGTTAGTAAAATTGTGCAGTAGCTCTGTACAAATATTTTTGGTTAAATTTTTTTTTTTAGGGTAGAGAGTATGAAAGAAAAAAAATTAATTACCTCTATAAATATTTCATATCATACTAATATAGTTTAATGTGGTAGCAATCCCTCAAATTTTAATCCAAATAAAAATATTATTATGCAAAAGTGAAATACTACAGTTAATTTAATTTTTCCTCAGCCTTATCGACCATATTAATCCTTTAGATTAATTCAGCATAGCATGAAAAACCTCGTGCGTGTTGATTACAAGCGGAACGCATTAATATCGACTTTTCGGCACACAAGTCTCATAAATGGAACGACAGACATTGGGACTTTCCTAAAGTTCGAAGTTCAATTCTAATCCAAAACAAGAAACGAGGCAGGTAAGCTGGCATAATGAAATCTTGAAGTTCTTGACGGTATAATATGAATAAAATAAAATATCAAGAGATCAATCTTTATACTAATATAATTTCTATCATATTTGTACATTTGGAAAAAAAAAATCAAATTAAAAAAAATACAACTATAGTCACTTCAATTTGGATCCAGAATTGAACTAAACTTTCTAGTGCTGATACTAAACAATTATTTAAATAATAATTACGTTTTCAAGAGATCAATTAATTAACAGATGTATTCGAATATTATGCTACTCAAGAACAGATCTTGCATATCAGTATGTCCTTTAAGCAACTCTCTTTTTCCATTTATCTATTTCTCCTGTAAAAACATTATTCTCTGACATCTACGCAACGCAATTTCTTAAAAAAACGCAATATTTTACGCCATAATAGGGTGATAATTTATTCCATACAGGCCGTACACCATGAAATAAACATCAAGATTTAGGAAATAAAAACACGAAATAGGAATTATAAGTGTTCAATGACCTAAGGCATAACATTTTTTCGACCATTATCGCGAACATTTGTTAAGCTAATTAGGAAAACGAATGACGTTTGCGACACGTAATGTGACAGAAGAAATTTAATAAAACTTGATAATGTTCACGGGAATGGAAAATATGATCAAAATTGTTCAGTAAAAAATTCTGTTACGGATGGGGGTTGGTTACACCCTTTTGGAATAGCTTATTGAATTTGACTCAATAGCTATTCCAAGGATTTTGTACAATTGAGTATATTAAGGATAAACTATATATTATCTGCTTGGAAGTCGGCCCAGTCGGATGGTGGCTTAAAGTCCCGAATTCTCAGATCGCTGTAGGAATTGGATGCTGAGGAAGGATTCGACTCCAAAAGCTCAAATAAGGAACACTGCGATTAATAAAAAAAATTATTTACACGAATAACATCTAACACTCTGAAAATTCAACAAACTCATACGGAAAAACAAGTGAAGCGTCGTACGTGACAAACGAGACAGCGAGAGACCATCAACGCTCATGATTAGCGTTTATATGCAAAATCTTTTTGTTTTTTGGGATCGACATAGACTAATTATTGTCTGATTTTGACAAATGTCGTTTGTTCGCGCCATCTAACATTGTTTTGGCGCGAACAAATTCTCATACCTTAGTAGTTTAGATACTTAATCACAACTTTTAAGTCTACTTGCATAAATATTTCACATGATTATTTTAGAAATTCACATCCATTTTATCCAAAGTTTGTGCCGAATAATTCAGAATTGGAAACATTGAGTGAGAACATAAAAATAGTTCATTGGCATTTCTGTCGAAAACATAAGCTTCTCCTCCAGTAAGTTAATAATATGTAATTTATTTAAATATAATGACATTGATTTTTGCTTTATTCGAATGACTCTGTAGGTTTCAATATTCACAATATACAATCTTAGCCAAGTAAAAATTGAATTACAATCTATGTAGATACTACAGAAACAGACTTGCAAGTACAAATAGTTTTTAACGTGTCAAGAATAAATTTATTTTAGTAGTTACTGTTTTTTCTTGAAAGTAATTTTAACACTTTTCTAACAGAATCGAGCTAATTTTATTCAAATATGAAACTGTATACATTGATACGTACAAGTATGGCTATGCTACTTAATCAAGTGGTGGGAACTTAATTATTTTGAATTTTTTCATAATATCCAAGCAACTTTCATTTAAATTGCCTTGGACCTTCTTTTTTTAAAAAATTTCCATTTTTTCGAAAATCTACTATGAAAACTGATAATAAATAAAAAGTGGAAATTATCATGTATCATCCTTTCTTGAATTTTATTGCAAAATAGAAACGGCAACATCGTGAAGGGGTATGTTCATCTAGCTTCACAACTAATATCTGATTGATGAAGATATGTTTATTTTGATTTCTAGAAGTAAAATGTTATATATCCAATAAGCAATGTGTAATCTGAAAAATAAAGAAGAACTGGGCCATAGGTACAGAAATAGGCACACTTTAAAAATTAACGATTTTCTAGATCGATGTGCTACAACGAGGTCGCCCAGTTATGTGATAAATTATTAAAAACGTTATCGAGCTAAAGTAGAGACTAAAATAAAGCATAGGCTAATTGTTTGATACAACTGCAATAAATGTGGAATTTTGAAAAAATAAATTGAAATTGTCACGGGCGTAATAAATAATCTTTAATCATTTTTTGCCGAAATTTCACTTCGGTTTATTGTTTTAACTGCATGAAATGTGACGCAATTTATTATAAACTTGGACATAATCCAAATTGCAATTGTAACAGTAGCTATTTGCAGTATATTTCTTTTTTAATACGAAACAGGAATACATTAAAAAATATTCTATGCTATGTCCGAATTAATTGTGTTAACGTATTAATAATGAAAGTGATTTTTTTTTCTGTTAAGGATGATGCATCGATTTTTTTATACAGATCTTGCTATACTAATTAATTCATTTATGCCTTACATATGGTGATTTTATAACAGTTAAAAATTACAAATAACAAAAATTATTACAAATAACTTATTCAAGTAACTAGTAGTATATTAAAATTAAAAATCACTAGAAGTTTTCTAACTCAAAACATTTTACAGATTATTAAATGAAATATAAAGGCATAAAATTTAACATATGCATTTAAAAAATGAGAGAGTATAAAAATTGAAGATTTTGGAGTTTTTCAAATAATCGATCTTTACTCATTTTTAAATTTATTTTAAATTCGTTTTTCAAATATATAAAATTAATGGAATTTATCAAGAAGTATCAAATATTTAACAAAAAATCAAACTTTGTCAGTTTTATGTAAATTTCATTTCTTTGAGACATTAAGTAAACTTTGAACATCATTAATATGATAAAATCATTGGTATGACATTTTATTAAGCAGTCTGAAGTGATAATATGACTTCAGTTAGTAAAAAAATAATTCTTATAAAATGTTGTTTTAAAATATCCAATATACTATTTTTTATTTTTAATAGTTTTCATAATACGTTTAGTTTCAGCAATTTGCTTCAAGGCACAGTTTCAAATAACTCAAGTTTTATAGATTATTTGTATATCGATTTCATAATGATAAGTTACATCTAGAGCTCGGTAAGTCTGTATAATTTAAGTAACCATTCAAATCCATATAGATTATGAAAATTGGAAATATGTAAAATACCTTATAATGACCGTGAGTATACGTAAGTTGAAATGTTTTGAAAGTAAGTCATGCCATGTTTTTAAAAGAAAAATGTATTTGTGCCACATATAGAGGCACATCGTCACGCATGCGACGTCTTGGAAAAACCAATAAAATTGTCTACTATATATGATAAAGTAAGGAGAATAAAATTGCACTTTAAAAAATGAATAGATCGCTATATTGTAAAAAGATAAAATATTATATGTTTAAGAATAATGGATGAATGAATTGAAGTTAAGTAGAGATATTTTATATGGAGACATTCAGAGTTAGAATATAAAAATGCAATAAGAGTAATTTCAATCATTTTTGACGTTAAATTTATTAAAATGTACTGGACTTACGTAATAGTCTGAATTCTATAAGATATATCAATATCATAAACCTACAAAAGATATAAACTAATTTGAGTATTTACGAATATACTCTTTCTATTTCGTATTTTATCTTAGTTCAGTTAAATTTTTCTTGATCTGTTTAATCTTCACCCGAAAAGAACAAGAAATACATGTTACAAAAAATACATATTACATGAAATAAAACTAATTGCTAGTAATTAACTACTAATAATAAATTTACAGAAAAATAACAAACGAAGTTATCTATCTGTATACCAATAACAGTTATTGAAAATAGTCGGACGAAAAACCTTTTTTTTGACTCTTTGAAGGCAATGCGTCCTACAGATCATATTAATATAGGGTGCTGACTCATCGCATTTGTGAAAACTTGTTCGAAGAAACATACTTCATATATCTCGCTTGGGGACCCTATCTAAAAATTAGTATAATTTATCTGTTATGACTGTCTTTGCCGTACCCAGCTTCCCCTATATTTTGTATTTACTTCTATACCCTAAATTAAAATATTCATTATATGTTTAATTGACTTCTGTCGTGTGCTTTTGGTGTAAGTTCAATTGACATTTTTATAACGAAAAAAGCAAACCTACTTGGGTAAAAATCGTTCTCGAATATTTCTCACAAACAATGTAGTTCTACGTATAGTAACTAACCAAAGGAATTTAACAGACAAAGTTATCGTATGGACGATTTGAAATGACCCAATAAGCACTTTGCTAAAGTATTTACAACCCTTGTCGAGAATCCAAACTATATTGCATCGTTGCTACTATTGTGAGATACAGGTTTACTGATAATTTCCATTGAACTCCAAATTTATAGTATCAAAGTTCCGTATCAAATACCTCATTTAAGATTTTTCATATAGCAAAAAATCCTAGTAACTCAACTGGGTAGAAGCATGCCAAAAGTAAAGCATACTAATTTAAATGAAACAATATTGATTGTACCCTTAGATAATTATTAGTAAATAAAAGATATACTTTTTAGTCTCTAGAATAATGTCATTTATATGTGTCTGAGGCTAAGAAGTTTTACATGAACCATGTCAGACATATATGTATAGCATACATACGACATTTGGTAGAAGGAGAAAAAAGCTTTCATATAAGACCATATAAGTCTAATAATATATGTGACATAAAAAATAATGTTTTTTCAGGAATTTATCAGAAAATTTATATATTATACACACACATATATATATATATATATATATATATATATCTGTCAGAATTAATGATATGTTCGGAAAACATAGTTTTGAATGTATTCTAAATGTTGGAAATCTCTATAGTAACTCTAATTCCATTCAGTGCATTTATTTTTCTGTTAATAAACAGTTTTCTTCTTTTTCAATCTTGATAAATAAAATTAATATTTTGCAATAAAGACTGAGATAATTTAGACTCACAAACAATTAGAATAATAGTATTAAGTTATTATAATAGATTTCAATATTGCTATTCATTTTCTACAGAAATCCTTTTCTGTGTAAAGATAATTTTTATACGAAGTCTATTCATTCCTAGAAAAAACAAAATTAAGAATCATCTGATTAGTGAATTTTATTCGAACGCAAAATAAATATAGTTACGAAAATTATTCAGGTTGAATCAATTTATTATATGAATTAAATAAAAATGAATTACTGAATCTTTTTATATATAAAATATGATCATTCTATCTCAAATACACGGTAATAATGTCAAGCAGTAAAACTTGGCAACCAAAACCATCAATACATTTCTAGATATAATACATTATTTATAAGCAGAACTAAATAGGCATTTTCTTTTTTAGTATAGTCGCATTGCAGACTGTATTGTACAGGGTGTACCGAATGTCCATTTACCTTTATGTTGCTATCGTCACTAAATAGTTTCTATATAAATAAGGTTCTTATATGAATGTTGGAATTTTCAGAATTATTTGCTATTTTTATAATTGTAATAATAATATTTTTATAATTTATTAATTTTTTCTAAATCAGGTGCTGAATGTAACAGAAATGTGTGGTCCACCCTGAATAATAGCATTCCTACATCGTCATATAGTTTTGAAGTAGAAATATTATTAAACCACAGGCGATTTTGCATTTTATAAAACGAATGTTTGCAGAAGTTTTATATTTCAACAGAATTTATTAAGTAAAATATAACTTATTCAATTAGGTAAATTTGCGTATATTATTAAATTTGAGTGACGCTGCTGCCAGTTAGCCACCCAAAATACAAAATGTTTTTAGATTTTCCTATTATTATTGTAAAGAATGTATTTGAAGATTAAAAATTATATTTCGAAATGATTGAAAATCATATTAGCATAGTAGGATTGTCAATAATTTAAATAAAAATTATAGAAAAATTGGTCACCACCTTTAGGGTTATTAAAAATCTAATTTTTACTAATATTTACATCAGTATATACCTTGCCATCGAAAATAATAAACTATGCTAACTATATAGAAATTGATTATTTGTTTGATCAGTAGCTTGAAAAATACCAATTTTTTTGCGATTTTAGTAACTTTTCCCTAACTATCCATAAGAATACCTCGTTCTTCCACGAGGCACAAGATATAGTTACATCCTCCAAAAAATATAAATTCAATTTTGGGAAACATTATACTTTCAAAAAAGCTATAAGATTCACATTATAAACCTAGAAGATTCACACCTAGCAAATATCAGTATTATTTTGGAGAGTATCTATAATTAATTTAAAAAAATAAGTAAATAGCATAAACTCATAAATCAGATATTTTTGCCACTATATTATTATTTCTCACTATATTATATTTTAGTTACATTATAATATTTGAATTCATATAATTTACATTAACATTCACTCCAAACGGAATATGAAATATCTACACCTTCTCTAAAAGCATTTTTTACTTAGTCAAGTGTTCCGCAAAGTGTATAAAAAAGTACGTATTGTTTACACCACAATTAAAACTGAATAATGATCGAATAAATGATCATTTCTTGGTAAGCACGAAATGATTTTTACGCTCATCATTAAATTTTTTTCAATTTTGGTATAAGGGCAATTGATCTACAAACCTAATTATCCGAAAATTCATATTGGATTCAAAAATTAGTCAATTACTTAAACTTTTAGATTTCAAAATTCAAATTATATATTATTACATTATATTTGCATATAATATGGAAAGCTTCAGCAACTTCCATTGTGGTCCAATGCCATATGCCATCAGTTCCTATATATAGAATATATAATTCTAGTGATTACCTTTGTCCTCCGTTCACAAATTCTGACAGTACTCAACTTAAGTATGATTGGAAGTGGAATAATATATTTAATACCGAGATTTACAGTATAAATGGGTCTCTATCGCATTACCATTTTTCATCATCCTAACGATAATGTTGTTCGTTTGTATTTTAAAAATTGGCAGCCTCAAGATACGCGGGACATGCCCTCATGAACGGGCTTAAGAGGCTCGGATTTTCGTCGACATTGACATACAGCTAAAGGATGTCATTTTACATTATATCCGCTCTAACAAGATGGGATTTTATTAGAACGATCATGTTCAGCGAAACCAAAAGTCACTTGAAATTTATGGAAAACTTTTCCAGAGAAAAAAGTATCTCTCTTCAAAGCAACTAGACGCATGCATGAAATACACATTTTGCTAGTGTGGTAAATGGTAAATTCTTTATATCCAAGGAGACAAACATAGCTTAATTTAATTTGGATGTTATCATACATATATATGTTTGCATATAGCTTGAAATTCAAAGAATTTTTCATTGATAAAAATGTTTTGGTATGCAATGTTATGCTTTCATCTTGTGGATATTAAATATTGATAAGTTTAACAACCAAATTCATAATGACTAATTTTATTAGAAAATGTATAAGTATAGATTGATTGGTATCTGATACCTACATATATAATTATTTTATTATTATTAATGCTAATAAATTCAATAGACATATCAAAAAACTATTTCTTTCATTTTTCGCTTGGATGTGTACATAATATCCTGATGAAGCTATTGATATAATTAAATCTTATTCATGATGCGATACCATTGGCAAAGTTTAATGGATTGCATTAATAGTTTCTCGGAAAACTAAAAAAATAATAATCAATGGACATTACACCCGTAATGACTATACAGAATTATAATGTATACAGTTCCGGGACATAGACTCTGAGGAACGCCAATAAATATTATATAGAACGTGCTGGTAAGTAGTCTTAGAAACCGTAGAAATATTTAAATGAATTAATAAATTGTGAATAAGTATATATAGTAAGCCAAGACATGATTCTTAAATTAAATCAAAAATATATTGAACCAATTGGACTCATTGGACAGTGAATATTCGATGGTAAACAAAATGGTTAACAAAATAGAGTTAACCATTCTTAATCATTATAGTATAAAAGAAAAATGAGAAATCTCTTATTGACTTTGTCAAAAGGAAATGAATATCTCTATTAGATATGGATTAAACGGACAATATTGTCATAAGAAAGTATTTATAAATACTATATAGTGGAAATCCTACTTTAATGCATAATATAAATATATCAATCTGTAAGCGTAGTTTGAGCCATGCAAGTTAGGAGGTTAACGACCATCAATTGTGCTTATTGTTAGATTTCGAAAACATATTTGTAAGCAATAATTGTTTATACAACTGTAGACAATAATTTGATAGTCAGTCAGACTTAGAGTCAGTTAGATTGTGAGATAACTGTAATGTAGTCCCTATATATTGACAACCAAATGGTTATCATAATTTATCAAATTGTAAAAAGAACAATTAACAATGAAGAATTCATATCAATCAAGAGAATCATGTTTCTATCCTAATACCACTCTTGCCTAGCACCCAAAACTAATGGACGCATTGATAGTATTAGAGATACAACCAAATCATTAACCAACCTAAGAATAACAATTCAATATATTTAATATATTTAATTAATAAAAATTATTTGGTGTAAATAAAACCGATATCATTAAATATGAAACTGGGCTGTTAATCGGTGATTAACGTTTTGACTGCCCCATGTTTACACTTTTGTTAAGTAAACGTGCGGTAGCTTTATTTACAGATTGCAAACTTCGTTTTATACGGCTATTTGGATAAATTCTACCGCATATGCTTTAAACGTATTGATTATTTCTATTTCCATAGAGGAAATGATTTATTTACCTTCTGTATTATTTCATATTTTTGTTATTTTTTGAATGAAATTAATACAAATTTATGTAATTCATGTCGTTTTCCATTATGAAACTGTTTATCATTGTATTCAGTACAGATACAGATAATCGACATGTGGTGTTATATATAGAACTTGCTCTGTTCCTAGGTAGTTATAGTAATTATAAATTCATATAGTAATTATGGTTCAGGAATAATGTATCACAAGTGTGTGTATCTTGTAGGATTCTAAAAACAATTTGCAAATAAACTAGTCAACAATCAATGTTTTGTAGATGAATGAATACTAATGAATAGTATAGTTCTCGATAGATATTTGAGGTTAAAATTTTTCATTGGGGTAGTTATAATGTATATAAGCATGTATCTATATGATAATATAAACAAAATAAAAATATTTTCTGTACGTCATATATTTTTTGTGTTATCCTTCCACGAGTAGCATTCGACGCAATGAATCGATACCACTTGAATGTATACAAAATATAAACCACACACACTTAAATCTACAATCTTTTTTGCGAAGTAAATAAAAAACCATAAAAAATCACATATAAAAATCACAACAAATCAAATTACACTATATGAGCAGTGTGTTTCAATCAAATTTTAATTGTCAATAAATTACGTAACGGTAACACAAACAAATGGCCAAGCAAGCACTAATGTGCGGTTCGTGTCACTGTAAGCAGATTTCTTGTAATTACATAATGTACCAAGGGATACGGGTCAGTTCATTTCGTATGACCCGGTTTCGTCGTGCGAACTTTCGACGAAGGGTAGCTTCACTCTCCGCAACCCGACGGCCAAAGACCAACCCGCGTGGCGGTCGGATGGGTACTGAACGTGCTTCGCCGAAACACAATCCCGCACTACGTCCACGAACACGATTCTACGGCCATGGAACAAAGTGGGAATGAAACAAACATATCCAGAAAACGCAATCTGTCCTTGTCTTTCAGCACGGCGTGGCGAGGTATGCTATGACGTAGAGACTTGCAGTACGACCGAGCTTGCGCTCCGGGAGGCCAGGCGTAGTGAGTTCAAGCTTTGAGCTTTTGAGAGCTTTTTGTGACTCCGTTGAAAAGACGAGGAGCAACGCGCGAATGGGTTTCTTGAGAGTGATCGTTGTGATTAATTAATTTTCATAATCATTTCTAACGTTGACATATCGTTATCGCCGTTATTAGCAGCATGTTGTTGCGTAAAACCACATAGTATAATATTCGCAAATATTATGGCTGATTGAATTAATTTAATCTGGAATCTCAAATAAACGCGCTATTGCACCATATAATTGATAGCGGAGAAACTAACACACACACACACACACACACACACACACATAAATATATATATATATATATATATATATATATATCATTGGTTGTGCACCACTGCTATAATTTGAAATAATTTAATAAAACATTGGACATCAATAAACTTCTATTAATTTCTGTCATTAG
Source organism: Ctenocephalides felis (assembly GCF_003426905.1). Taxonomy (NCBI): domain Eukaryota; kingdom Metazoa; phylum Arthropoda; class Insecta; order Siphonaptera; family Pulicidae; genus Ctenocephalides; species Ctenocephalides felis. The sequence continues at coordinate 42,195,003 of NW_020539725.1, read as the reverse complement.
AAAGATTACATCTTATGACAAATAGTTCAAATTTAGTTTCTATTACATAGCGGTTAACATCAGAATTTCCAGTAACAAAGTTACTGGCAGGATATGGCTCGTTACGTTTAGCTAAGCATTTTTAGTAAGATTAAATTTAATAAAATATAAAACGAATAGTCTGCTTCGGTTACGCAACCGTGAACATTTTTCAAAATGTAGTCATTTATGAAAATTTTGCAAATTTTATGTAGTGAGAAAGGAATTACAATTATAATGTGTTTATCCTATAACCTGGAATCTAAACAAATTCAATTTCCCTAACAATATACAAATACATAACTGCTGCTTGACAAATTTATTAACTTCCCGTAGGGCAAGTTATTGTAATGAGCCGAAAATGGAAATTAAAAATTTTTACATTTCTCGACGTTTTGAAGGTTTCTGAACATTTTGGCATACCTTAGAAAAAAATGATGCGTGTGTGTGTGAGTGTGTATGTATGTACAGATACAATTTTTCGTCCACGTTTTCGGGCGCACGGATCAACCGATTTTAATAGTTCAAAAAACATGCGATTCCTATTGATAGGGAGATGTACTGATTAGTTTTTGGCAAAGGCAGGTCCAGACGATTAGGAGATACGGAGAAAAGAGTGCAGAAAATAAAAATTGAGTTTTTGAAAGATCGGAGCATCCGATTTGAATGATCCTAAAAGCATTCAATTCGTAATGACGGGGAGAAGGGGTGATTAGTTTTTGGCAAAGGCAGGTCCAGCGGTTTCGGAGATATAAAGCTAAATGTGCAAAAAATGGCAGTTTTTTAGAGAACTAAGCGTCCGATTTGAATGATTCCAAAAACTTTCTGCTTGTTTTAACAAAATAATTGATTTTGTAAAAAAAAAATTGCTTCAAATTTTTTTTTCCAAAAAATTTTGTTTTTGTGTATCAAAAATAATTCAGATTTTTATTTTAATTCTGTTCTAATATACTTTAAACAAATAATTTCAACTTTCCAATTTAGTTTATATAATTCTTATAAATATTCGACAATGTTACAATATTTATAATAATCTATTATATCTCAGTATTTCTCGAACATTTTGTTACGATACGGGAAGTTCCAGCAGTTTGCCTTAAGGCACGATGCCATACACCCCACTAGTTTATCTTTTATATTGAGCATCTAGTTCTGTATACCATTTTAATGATTAAAAAATATTAAAAAAAATGTTAATGATTTTTCATTTACATTACTTGATCTTTACAACTACTAACCCCTTAAATATTTCAGGATCGATATTTTTAATAACAGAACTATCGATATCAATGTCGAAAAGTCATCTGCATTGGTTATTGTCGGGTTAGTGTAGGCGTCGCGACGCCTGGCCGACGCCTGCAACGGACTATAATGTGCGCGTAGCCGGTCGATAAAGCGACCCAAAGCGCTCACTCGACTTGTAAACCGCGGACGGCTACGATACCGACAACGATTCTAATAAAATTTAATAAAAAAAATTCAACATAAATTCATAATCTATTTTAGAAATATATAAGTTTTATTACATTGATGAAACTAATATGCAACATGCACACTAATATAAAAAATCATATACGCGAAACTTTTATAAAAAGAATTTCTCAATTAAGGGTTGGCCCCTGGTTCTCTGCTAAAATAGACCATAACATAGCGTTATTATGGCAGATGGTAGAATAATAGTCAAAATGTTATGTACTTAAACCAACTTCACGTATGTATTATAAATGCACATTGGGAAGATGCAGTTATGGTAACTTTTTTTTGACGCTTCTGCGTTCTCTGAATTAGGTTTTATATTTGAAACGCTTGACTGCAAGCAAGTACATAGCATTATGACAGTTTTTATTATCATGTTATATAAAGAGAGGAGAGTAACGTAGCGTTGCCAAAACAACGCTTACGGTCTATTTTACCGGAAAATTAGCCCCTAAGTATTATCCATTATATAAAAATAAGTCGGGGTTTCCTTCCTGACGATATAACTCCAGAACGCACGAACCGATTTCGACGATTTTACATTCGTTGGAAATGTCTCAGAGTCCGTGAGGTTTATAGCAAAGAAAATTGGAGAAAGATTTCAACAGAAAAGCGGAAAATACTTTTACTTGTTTCACATACAGCGTCATCAGTGATACTTAGCATGTACTACAAATTAATTTTTTGTTTGACTGCTACTCACTGTTCTCTGCTCAGTTAATTTCATGTGACTCAGTTAATTTCATGTTCACTGTAAAATTGTGCAAAAAAGTAAAAAAAAAATCAGTTATTCGTTTCCTAGCATTTCAATTGGAAACCATCAAATTAATCACGTGTATTGTGCAAATTTACTTCATCTGGTGTTGAAACGGAGTTCGCCCGGTTTGCTAGTGTTTTATAATAACTTATATTTAACAAATGACTTATGCATGAGATTTTAATTAATTTCTCTCAAAACTAATTACGAGTCCAATACATTCATGCATTATACATTTTTAATAGTACTCAATGTATTTGTGTTTGAAATTTCGTTCTTAAAATAAATGCAAGAAATTTGAAAACTTTAAATTGCCACATTGAGCCATTAAAAATAAGCAACTGAGCATTTTAGTTAAAAACATTAGAAATCTCAAGTACTGATAAAAAATTAAAGTTCAATAAGTTCAATCTAGTTCAAGCATATCCCATAGATATAGAAGTCACATTTTAATGTTTTTTTAACATTCGAGTATTCACTATCTATTAAGACTAGTTAATTTATTTATTAAAAATAAATTAAATCAAATTTATTTTGTTCTGGTATATTCAAGCTAACTTCAATTTCTTGAAAATGTCAGCTACTAATTTAGTAAAACTATTTACTAAAGTATTACTCAAGTGGTGATACACGTGCATAAATTCAATAATATGCGCTCTCAAGAAATCAAAATGCCAAAAAAAAAAAACTGTTGAATGGGGAGTGATGCGGCGAAGTTGACTAGACAGTAGAAAAATAAAATAAAAATTTGTAAAACAGAAAAAATCAGAGAATTTAATTCAATTTTATTCCAAGCTTATATTAAATACTTTTTTCAACATTGATATGAATTTGTTGCAGAATTACTAAAGCATATTGTAGAAAAAAAACTTATGAATTAAATATAAATTTTGTTGAATACTATAGCACTTATTCAAGTTAAATACTATTAAATTTATTCTAATTTTTATAATAAATATCATACTATATGATTCCAGGAAATATATTACACAACAAAAATCTATAAGGTTATTTGTTCAATAATTTATAAAATCTGTTACAGAAACTAATTTCAATAACTTTTTAATAATTATTTTTTAAAAGGTGTCTTTGCACCATATCGCTTAATTCGAATTTATAACAATTGGTTTATACTTTTATTAATAATAAAAATAAAAACTGTTTTATCTTCATCCCTTTGATTTAAAAAAAAAGTATAACTGGTTTATATATATATTGTATTATTCATTTATCATAAATTAATTTAAATTACTTTATCTTATGGTAGTTATTTTTATCATCAAGTTTTTTTACAAAGTTTTACAAATTCAATTTTATTATCGCTTTTTGCTTACCTGTGTTCAATTTGTCTTGAACATTTTTTCAATTTTCTTTGATTTTAAATAATGTCAATGTAGAAAATATGTAAACAAATATGCTTATTTTCATTCTGTATATAACTACTGCAATTTGTTTTTGTTGAATAAGTTATAATTTTTAAAAATATTTGTGCCCAAAATATCCGCCCAGCCCTGTACTAGGCGATTGGCTTACTCACCCCTCAAACACAATTTCAGCAGATTTCTTTACGCGATTGCTGTTATCACGAAACAGAAATCAAATTATTAGCTACCTCTAGATTTGAACCTTCAAAACGATATTTCGATGGTCGATTGCACAAAGTGGTAATAACAGTAAATAAAATCTAAAAACGGATTAAAAAATTTAAGGACTCATTCGAATTTGAGACAATTACGAAGTTTTATTGCTTTAAGTGAATATCGCTATAAATAGGATAAATGGTTTCGGTGCATGTAGAGATAGCATTTATGGGGTGATACCACTCTAAATTGGGGAGAAATATTTTATACCCTAATATTTTTTGTAACTTAAATTTATTTCACAATTGCTAAAATGCATTTCAAAATTTTGAATGCAAAAAATTTTTTGGCGATTATCTTAGCCTATGGGATGGAGGATGGTGACAAAAACTTTTGCATTTTTTTGCTAATTCCACATAAATGATTTGGCCGATCGTCGCTCAAAATAGATAAACGCTAGTTCTTATCAATATACATCGATTGGCTTTTCACCTGTTTTAAAGAAACTATTTGCAATGACTCGAAACGTTAAGAAAATAAAAAAATACCAAGTCGAATTTATTTGTAAAAACAAATTTCTTCTTCGAAAAATTAACAAATCATAGGTTGCAACATTTTATTTTATTGTTGCCGCAAATCTTTCACTTTATACATGGCGTTTAAAATCTACACTTAAACAATGTTAGTGCCGATAAAGAAACTGATTTCACAGTAAAGTGCATTAAATCGTTATATTGCATTACAAGTAAAATTTATATCGTAATTCGCATCTTGACAAGTGGAAAATGTCAAGAATATTTAATACGTTTCAATAGGTCTGCAAGATTCACTTCTTTGATAAGGGACAAATACCGCAGAGCTTTTGAAAGCTTTCTATTTCTTGGCTTGCACTAAAAATAAAATGACGCGATTACAAGCAAAACTATAAAGTAAAATTTTAGAAATGTATGAATGTTTAGCTATAAAGCAGTCAGTTTTCAGTTTTGTGTGAGGCCCAATACTATCATATATTTTGAAGTTTCAGTTAATACCTGTAGAATATTTGCATCCCATTACTGACCGACTCTCGGAAACCAATAGAATTGTGATTTGAATAGAAAAAAAAATTTTTTTATATAACTACTTGCTTGCAAAAAAGAATAGTCGATAATAGAAGCAAATCTAGTCAAGGAATGCCTTTAAATTATTTTATGTTAAGTAAGTAATTTATCAGAAACGCAAACTTATGCGAGAGTGCATATACAAGTACCTCTGTTCATGCATTATGGTGACTTTAGAAATTTAAATAAAAAATACGCGTATTTTGCGAGACGTAAAATGTAAATAAATGCAAACATCTAAGGACGTATTTTGTATCCTTTCAGAGCGCATATTTTTCTTAAGGTCTTTGCTGGAGATTTGTGCACATGCTTCTCTCTATCATATACATAGAACGTAGAACGTAAATATTTAACTAGGGTTTTTTACTACGGTCATAGAGCGGCTCTTGTGCGCTCTTTATGATTCTGTCGAGGTTACTGTTCAGGACGATTCTGTATTCTACATCTCACAAGGAATAACTAATTCAATGCATAAATAATTGAATGAAAATAATGTTGTATTGTCCTGTATAATTATTTCCGTCGTTTTTGGTGACATAAAGGAGTGATTCGAAATAATTTATTCCTGCGATAAAATAAATTATATATAAAAACAAATTATATATATATATATATATATATAAATATATCTACATATATATAAAAATAAGTCGGGTTTTCCTTCCTGACGATATAACTCCAGAACGCACGAACCGATTTGGACAATTTTGCATTCGTTGGAAAGGTCTCGGGTTCCGCAAGGTTTACAGCTAAGAAAATTAGTAAAAATCAGCATCGCATCGTGCCTTAATGCAAATTGCTGGAACTTCACGCACCGTAATTAAAAATTCAAGTAATGACATTAGTGAGAATTATCAGAATTATGCTTGGTTAAGTCAACGAGCAATTCTTACCGCAAAGAATATTTATGTACACGCACTGAATTTCACCATTCAATAAAAAATTTTGGCGATTTGGTGACATACCAATGATTCCGACTGGTCTTCCGTTCGACTTAAAACAACTGCAATTTCCAGTTCGCCTTGCGTTTGCAATGACAATTAACAAATCGCAATAACAGGCCAATCGCTTAGTGTTTGTGGGATAAATTTCAAATAGATTATTTAGGAAATCATTGTTTTTCACATGGGCAGTTATACGTTGTCTGTTCACAAAAACAAAAAATGTGGTTTACCAAAGAGCACTTCAATGAAATGAATAATTTGCGGATTCACTTCCATTTACTTAGAGAAGTTCAACTAAAAAACACTTCATTTTCGTAATCGAAATAAATTTATTACTGTTGTGTTGAAAGCAAATTTTTCCTATTTAAATATAAAACGAACAACAAATTTCTTTATCTGGTGGCGAAACGGAGTTCGTCGGGTTTGCTAGTATATATATATATATATATATATATATATATATATATATATATTAAATAATATCTATTATTGATTACGACTTGTTCATGAATAAATAATTATATATTATATATATATATATATATATATATATATATACATAATTTTAGTATCGTGATGTTAGTGATTGTACTCCTTTAACATATTGACCAATTTTTATAAAATTTTATAGATACATTTAGCAGAACTGATAATTGATTATCTCAATTGAAAACACGTTAAGCCCTAAATTTTCAAAAAATAATATTGGTAATTAATTTTGTAAATTGCGAATTTGTTCAACATAAATATATACATTTACTAGCATTGTGATAAGATATTTTGAAGTAAAGTGAAAAATGTCTGAAAAATTTGCATACCAAAAAAAATTCATTTGCAACTTTTTTTGTAGTAGCTGTAACCTTATGAGAGATTGAAAATTTTTTAGAAATTAAATGCTTATGTAAAGATAATTATCATATTTTGTTCACATTTATAACCACAATGCAACAACTCCACCTTTTTTATTTTCCACAAACCTCGAACTTCCATATCGGAGCTTTCAAGCTTCAGTTGAAGCTTTCGCTCACCATCCCTAGATGTAAGCACAAATAAAGTCCGACTTCGTACGAGTCTGAACGAAAACATTCGTTCACAGCCATATTGTTGTATTGCGGTGAAAAACGTCCAGACGAAGTTTATTTCCAAAATATTAACAAAAGTCAACTAGATGTGACCACAACCATAAAACTGATAAAAGCTTGGATTAATTAGTGTCGTGGAAGAAATAATAGTGACTCAAATATGTGACCAAAAGCAGAGACCTACTTAAAGGTGGCCTCGAAAGGGTACGTAATATAAAATATTCATAAAAAGATAAAAAATATCTGAACAGTATTTTTTATACGAAAATTAAAATGATAATTCATATAAAATTGTAAGTGATAAATTATAATTTAAAGTTTATTTTATTGATACGTTATATAAGTTAAGGTTATGTTGATATGCATGTCATTCAAAATTGAAGTTGTAGTTACAACCGACTAAAAAAAGACAATATATATATATATATATATATATATATACATATTGGAATATTATTATATAGAAATAATACTCATAATCCTTATACAATATAATGATTTGGCGATAATAATAATAAAAATATTATTTGGGAAATGAATGAGTTCGCAAATGTATGTAACTAACTAGTGAAATAAAATTACATATGAATATTATATAAAGTGAATAAAATTTGTATTATAAGTATATTCTAATTCAATGTACTTATAACAATATAATAAAAAAATATTTTATTGAAATGACTATAAATTCTAGGTCAAACTTGACGCAGTAGTATAATCTGCGTGCGTAGTATATGAATGAAAGTATAAATATTATAAATATAAATATAAATATAATATATATATATATATATATATATATAAATTCAATGTTTTGAATAAGTAACTTTGACCTGCCTTATTTTTCGATATACGTACATATGCCTTAATAAAAATATGATTTCATACAAGAAACGACTCGCCAATAATTTAATAAAAAATTATGAATCGATATATTGATCTGCATAAATTATCCCATATCTGCAAAATCCAGGTTTTCATTAAATATCATATGGCATATAAAGCTTATCGATTTCAAAGCCCAGGGTAAAAATTGCGGCGAGTCAGGGTTGAAAACCAGTTGACCCACATTCGCAAACTAAACGCGCACGCATTAATGCGCATGTGTCATGGCGCATTCGATACCAAAAGCTCGCTCAAAATGTAATAAAAAAAAAGTTAGATAAATATATATAATTTTAGAATTACATCACTTATCAGTATTAGATAAAAAGTGTTAAATATGGTTTAAGTTCTGTTCAAAAAATCAAGCAATATGTGTTTTAGTGATATGTAGTATTAACAAATCAAATCAAGATTATGTTCTAGAATATAGTGAAAATGCAGTGTTATATTATGCAATAAAAATCATTACTAATATTACGTGAAGTACTGTCATATGAAACTCGATCTCTATTACACAAATAAGATAATAAAAATGTTGAAAATTTCTGTAAAAAATGAAATTATACTCAAGCCGATGTTAGCGATTTATGATTCAATTGTGAATACAAGGTTTGGATTAGTTATAGTGATTAAAATATTTTTTTATTCAACTCATATGCAACTTTTTTGGTCGCTGACAATCCATCGTTAGCAATTGGAGGTATGCTGAATTGTATCTACTGAAGCTAATAAAATGTTAGAATAATGTTGAAAAGTTGCAAAAAAGATAATTATAGATTTGCTCAAGTTGTGTGATTTTTGTTCCAAAAATGCCTAAGCCCGTCCCAGTGGAGGATCTTATCATTCCTCCCCAAGACGGAAGGATATGCGTACGATATGCATCTGTCAAATGACGTGCGTATTGAGCAGCGTTGCCTTGGTATATCTGACAGTAGCAATCTACATGCCGTCTACCCGCGCCTTCCAATCTGGCGTATCAGAAGTACCAATGATGTGCACCACAACTCGAGCCATCACAACTGACAACTGCGACTGGGGAAGTTGTGGTGAATGGTGCCTGAGCAAAACTTCTGGTTCCTGCATGCAAATATATGTCAACTTGCGCAGAAACGGCACTGATTTACTATTCGGAAATTGTACGAACGCAGCAAACAAGACTTGTTACGGAATTGATCAAGACAACGCCAAAAAACACAAGTGCGTCAAAGAAGATGCAAAAACCTCACCGGTACCTTCAATTGCACAATGGGTGTGTGCATTAATATAACTGACGCATTTGAGTGTGTGTTTAGTGAAACTGACCCTCCTCTCAAGTGTAGTGGAAGACGTGGAAAAATCACGTGTATCGATATGCATGGGTTGTTTAGTTGTAATCGCGGTATTTGTGAACGAATTCGGACACCTTATAATTGTGATAGACGTTGTGTTGATATACCTACAAGAAACAAGAATATGCCTCTCTTGAGCGGTGACCGGTATACTTGTCCCAGTGCCAACGAGCTTCAAACGTAGACACAGGCGAAGAAGTTTGGAACGAATCGAAGATAATTTTTGATGGCGTCCTGTCATGTGGTTACAAATGGTACAAATGGAATAGAAGCTGTCGATTGTATAAATGGTTCCGTCCTCGAAAAAAATATTTTGACAGATTTAACAAATTTCACGTACTTGAGTTATTTGAGTATATTCAGCACTAGAGCTGTCCACAAAATTGCACCACCGGAAGCTGATTTGATCATAGCCAATGAAAGTAGACTTTTGATTAATTTAGAAGGTTGCGTCAATACATTACAAGATGAATGCAATGGTTTCCTGAAAGAATTTGGCAAAGATGGAACAGATCATAATGCACGTGCACGTTTTCCATGTTTCTTTGCAGAACATGATACATCTATGGTCGTAGCAAGATTCGACTTAGCTAAAACTTATAGGCAGTTTGTTGTGGCTTCTGTGTTACCATCAGTTTTGTTTGTAGTGTCTTGTTTAACATTGATTTTATGCCAGCGGACAGTGTAGTGGGCGATGATGCCAAAATGCGATTTAAGGGTTGTCCAGGGGCTGAACTGATTGTTGCAACAGGAGAAAAAGGTTCACAAAATAATCTTGCTGATGGAGGAGGAGGGGAAGACGGTGTTATGGCCCTCTGAGATCCGTCACGTAAGGATAATTGATAATAAGCCAGACTTATGAGATAATGAATTGTGAATAAATGACTAATAATGTGATTGACTATTTAACTTCTTTATTCAATCCAATTAAAGCTGACAATATGTATTTGCAAATGCATACAGTATCAATAATTTAGATATTGGTAACAAACAATGAATGAAGTCAAATATGATGTTTTGTGAATCATATAATGTAATATGACTCACAATAGCATTATTTGAACTCTTTGCGAAATAAAACTTATATTGTATACTAATATGAAAAAATAATATGGGTAAATCAAAATAATGATGGATAAAAATCTTATTAAGCGCATGAAATATTATCAACATTGATTCTAATTATATATATATATATATATATATATATATATATATATATATATAATTTAAGTTATTTCACTGAGATTAACTATGTTATTTTTATTACAGGCGTTCCCCTACTGCAAGACAGTCCCGTTCACTAACAGGTGTGTTTTCACTACAATAGTCCTGCATATCGAATGAATAACATCAGACAATATAATTTATAATACAACATAATTATTAACAACGCTGATCGGACAACACCCGAGAAGACCAAAACTTAATAGCAAATATTGTAACACAGAATATTAGCACGCGCTTGTTACATCTCAGACTGCCGCACTGAGATATTTAAACTTCTCTCTAGTCTTAGATTCCCCCTTCTCTCTATATTAAGTAGTCCTAATAATAAAATTGCACAAGTTACGCTTTAATTAGTTGGAAATAGTTTTGTTCATTTATAGTTTCTTGGAATATTGCAACCATAATAGACACAGGGAATTGACATAAAGACAATTTATATAATTGAGTTATTATGACCATAGTATCTCCTGTAGTTTACGACACATAATCGAATGGCAAAAAACTCAAGCGCTGCGTAATTTGAAGCCGGGTGAATCTCTAACGCACAGCAGACAAACTAAATAAATTATATTACGAAACGGGGGAGCGCGTGATAAAACTCATATTATCAATTGCATTCATCATTTACGCATCTCATTCATCAACAAGCTGTGCTCATCGCTAAACAATCGCAGCTCTTTTGTATATAGAGTTTTGCTAGGATTCACTAAAGTAATTAAGACGTAGAAGTAGAATTTGAATCTTGGT